>NC_143387.1:9179917-9491306 GCF_980474605.1 Leiobunum rupestre | reverse complement strand
CAGGTATTTTTCATTATCATTTTCTGTGTCAGAGCTTGAATTAGTTCTTGACGATGAACCACTGCCGAGAGAAGACGACGTTACTGATGACCGATTTAAAAATGGCTGATTACCAGCAGGCGTAGTTTCTTCCCTCTCATATCCAAAAGACGAAGTGCCCATAATAGATGTACAGTCATCTGAAGGAAGTGAAATTCGACCTTCAGATTTTGGAAATATTATAAAATATATTTAATCACACAAATCACTGGTATACCCTGTAAATTTTGTGGTTTATTAAAAAATAATAATTTATGTACAGCTCGGCGCTAACTTTGTAATTTAAATTATTATTTCTAACCAAAAATCAATATTTAACGAAGCACTTAAAGAGCGTAGACGTGCAAATCAGTTTGAGTGTTAAATGGCGTCCATTTAATTTTGGCGGGAGCCTCTGGGGGGCTTTTACAACCCCAAATGGCGCCCCTTCCCCTTAAGCACTACAGCGGCCACCTTAAACAACCAGCCCTGGACAAAAGTGCGCTTTGCGAAACAACGTTCGGCCAGTGAGACAGCCATTTTGACCGCCTCACATATAGCAAACAAACGCCCTCATCACGGCCCAACAAAAGGCGACACCATGGGCTGCCCGAGACCCACCCTCGCACAGCTGAGGACTAGAGTGGCTTCCTCTTCCACTGCAAACTACCCTCCTTAGTAGGTCACAGAATGACGAGTGTGGAACACCCATGAGGTTCCAGTGACCCAGCGCCCCGCAACAGGCATGAAGCTTACGTCATCCTGTTTCTGTTTTAGAACGGCTCCCAGGTCATACGACGAGGCATCAGAAGATACGATCGTTTTCCGCCAAGAATGATAGCTGGCCAAGACAGGTGAGCTTGTTAAGGACTTCTTGATCTCGTCAAAAGCCTCCTGTTGACTCGGCCCCCAAAGCCAACCAGCTGTACCGCGAAGTAGTGCCGTCAGTGGGTGTGCCAGATCAGCTTTCTTCGGAAAAAATCGTCCCAGATACGACGCCATCCTCTGAAATCGCTTTAACCCAGTAGTGTTTGTTGGCGGCTTCATTTACACAATAGCGAGAATCTTCTGATTGTCAGGGTGAATCCCTTCACTATCAATAATATGGCCAAGGAACTTTATTCTTGAAACGCCGAACTCACATTTATCCGGATTCAAAGTTAGACCATATTTGCCCAGACGCCCGAGTACCTTCCGAAGATGCACATCGTGACAACCCAAGATGAGGATATCGTTCATATCAAGAAGAATGCCGTCCAGGTTTACAAGCAGCTCTGACATCCGCTTTTGGAAGAACTCCGGCGTCGCGGAGATCCCAAAATGTAACCGCTTAAACTTGAAACGGCCAAATAGAGTTATAAAGGTCGTCAGTTATTGAGATTCTTCAGCAAGACCAAATTGCCAAAATCCGGAATTGGCGAATCCAATCTGCTCCAGGATGTGCTCAGTAACCGGAAAATGATGAAGTTGTCGCTCCACGTACTGGTTAAGTGGCGTTAGATCGACACATATACGAACGGACTGTTCAGGTTTGGGGACTACCCCTTCCTTTTGGGGCTGCGCACGACTACCACCCCAAAGCACCAATCAGTTGGTTCGTCTACCGGAGCAATCACATCCATCTCGACTATTTTCTCTAACGCCGCCTTGACTTTGACCATCAACGGAAGTGAAACTTGTCTTGGATTTGAGAGTGCGAACGGTTTTGCACCCGGCTTCAGTCTAATCGTATATGCAGCCTTCACGTGCCCCAGCCCTTCAAACAATTCAGGGAACTCTTCTTTAGGCTTGACAGAGGTGTTAGGTCCCGGAAGTTCCACGCCGAAAAGTCGCTTTACCAGTCCAAGCTGCTCACTTGCAGTATTGGACAACAGTGGTTGATCTAGCCCATCAACGACCAAGACCATGATAGGAATCTGTCAACCGCTGTATTCAGCTTTTGCACGGAATGCCCCATCACATCGTAGGAAACCTTTGCCCGGTCCAATTAATGGTCTCTCTGGCGGTGACAGCTGCAGATTGAATTTCTGCTTATAATCGTTTCATCGGCCCCGGTATCAACTCTGAACGTTATTGAGGAGTTGTTAATAAGAATTACTTGAGACTATCGTCGCTGTACCTCAATGGAACTGACACTTGAAACTCATCCCATGAAAAATACATCAGTATCTTGGCTTTTTACCGCTTGGACCCTTTTCTTGGACCTACAGACTTTTGCGTAATGACCAACCCTCTGGCAATTATTCCATTTCGCAGCCTTGGCCGGACAAATAGATGACTTGTGATGTCTCCATCCACAATTTCCACACTGAGGGTGGCTATCAGACGAAGTTTGGTTCACCGTACGATCCGTCTTTAGTCCTGTCTTCTGAAAGCGCGGTCTAAGCTTGTTCTTCCTGCTAACACGATGAACGAACTAAAATAGGGACACACTAAACGCGTAAACAAAAAAAATCCCGACTGATTTCAATTACCGGAATCCTACCGTTGCCACCATGTGTTGTAAGCTCGAATCAAGACATACCATTCGAAAGCAGAACATTAACTGTTTCTTAAAAATGTAAACCATGACTTTATATACAAATGATAAAACAAAACAATATAAGATAACGTTAGTTTTTTAACGATTACATCACATCTCTCTTCGAAGATCATGAACTAGTTATTGAACAATGGCCCGGCCATCATAATAAAAAGGGGGAATTTGTAATTTGGAAATATTCCCGGAACTACTCATTTCCGGAAATCCACGTTACGTTTTTGGGTTTCAGTAACCTAAAATCAATGCAATTAATTAATTTTAATTGATATGAAAGTGATATATCCACGTCTTAGATTCAACCTAGTTTTCAATTAATATTAATATTAATAGCAAAGTTATATTCTGATGTAGATAATTTCTCAATTAGTATAAAAGACTTATTTATTATGCACATGGAGGTGTATCTGATCTTATTTGGTGACGAAAATGACCTTGTTGTACATAGTGATAAAAGATTAGGCTCACAATAATAAGAATGTGATATATGCTGTGACATTTATTGGTGTTCTCAACGCGAGATTTTAATGATCCTAATAAGATATTTCAATTTGTAGTGAACCATTAATATAAAAACACTTGCGCGAGACATCATCTCAAAATATTTTCAAAATGACCTACTTGAATCAAAGCTCGCTTTGAGAAAAAACTAAAAGGTGTATTTCATATTACAATGTATTGAAAGCACCTTATTGATTACAAAGATGTTTAAAATATCACCTTTCTCAAAAATGGTCTTTTACTGGTTGTATTATAATATTGATCTTTCACACTTTGGCTTTGATAAAAAGTAAATGCGCTAAAATTGCATTGGAAAAAACTCGGTAAAAGTCGAGTAATTCTGATTCGCACTTGATTGACGATGGAAGCACATCAAACCAATCAAATTCTGATTTTTACCAACCGTGATTTCTGTTCGCAAATTCAAAATAAATTCAGACTTATGGAGTGTCTCACCCTATCCTCTATTAAGTGTGGAAATTTGCAATAGAAAGTTTCAAAAGAGTAATCAGAGCAAATAATTTTTTATTTTTAAATTTCCAACTGTTAAAAATTAGGGTTTATAAAAAGACTAAAATTGGAAAATTAATTTATTTCTAACCATTATATACCAAACATTTCATACAATTTACTTTTAACCTACTTTACTATAAAGTTCATGTACCTTTTGGGTATTGAAAGGCAAGCAGCCCTAAAACTAAACCTTTTCCAGCCCCTGTGGTAAAGGTATAAAAAGATGATATACTTACATTTAGTCTTTGTGAATCTCATTTAATTCCCTTCAACTAAGAAATAAAACATAAGGACCAATTTCGCGACTAGTACTTTTTATTTTTTTAATATATTCTTTGAAATAACACAATGCGTAGAAATGCCAATCACCTGGAATATTATACAAAAGTGAAGTCTTTAAAAAATTGATTACATATTTTATATACAGGGTCTTTTTTTTTTGCTCGGAAAAGTGTTTTTTTTCAAAAACTATTTATAGTACCGATTTCAAATTTGGAAGGTCAATTCTCTATACCGGGGGACATCAGTTTGAGAAATTTGAGCGTTTTCGGTAATGTTTTTCACCAATTTTGAAAAATTATTTTTCGACCACTAGGTGCGAGATAAAAAATTTCTATTATAAAGTTGTAGGCCGTCATCGAAAACCCTTAAAAATTGTTCACTCGACGAAAAACAACTTATTTATCAGTGAAAATTCGAGCTTGAAAAATTTACAAGTTGGTGAAGCCAAATTACGATTGTTTGAAACGATAATTGAAAAGGGAACAAGTCTAATACAAACGTAGTAGAGTTTTCACACTTGAAAAAATGTACACGTTTGGTTTTTAAATGCAGATATTTTATTCACATAAATTTTTACAAAACATTTTCAATAATATCACCATTGGCTGCAACACAGGTTTGTGCGCGGACAATTAAGTTCTCAAACGCTTTCTCTACCATTTCTGGTGTGACGTCTCGG
This sequence comes from Leiobunum rupestre, assembly GCF_980474605.1. Classification (NCBI taxonomy): domain Eukaryota; kingdom Metazoa; phylum Arthropoda; class Arachnida; order Opiliones; family Sclerosomatidae; genus Leiobunum; species Leiobunum rupestre. The sequence continues at coordinate 9,486,774 of NC_143387.1, read as the reverse complement.
CAAGCACTGATTATTCGTCTAATGAGTTCCTCCCTAGTTTCAATGGGCGTGACGTATACCTTTGCTTTAACGAATCCCCAGAGAAAATAATCCAGCGGTGTTAGGTCAGGTGACCTTGCTGGCCAATGCACTGGACCATTTCTCCCTATCCACCTTTCAGGAAACTCGTTGTTGAGGTGCTCAGTTACTTGCCGGGAAAAATGCGGAGGGGCGCCATCTTGCTGAAACCACAACTGACGTCTTTCAGCCAATGGAAGGTCGTCGATTGCGTCACTCAGTTCGTTCTGTAGAAAATGTAAATACCTTTGGCCGTTGAGGTTCGTCGGCAGGAAAAAGGGACCAATCAAACGGTTTCCAACAAGTCCAACCCAAACATTGACCCGTTCAAATTGAACCTGGTGATGATATTCAAAACCCCAATGTGGGTTGATGTCAGACCAAAGATGGCTGTTTTGATGATTAAAGGGCCCATCTCTAGAAAATGACGCTTCGTCGGAGAACAAAACATGGCGCAAAAATTGTCTATCTTCTTGGACAGCATTTAGTAACCAGTTGCTAAATTCATAACGTCTTTGATGGTCTCCGTCAATTAGTCCTTGGTGGAGCGTAGCTCTGTATGGGTGATAGCGATTCTTACGAAGAATTTTCCACACACGATTTGCAGAACAACCCAAATCAGCAGCGGCGTTAGCGCAACTGTGACGAGGATATGCCACAAAGTACGCGAGTACATTGTTCTCGAAGTCTAAATCCGGTTGACCCAATCCGCGAAACCTAGGTTGCAAGTTACCAAATTGATTGAAATCGTGAATTGCTCGTCTTACTGTATTTACAGATGGTGCTCCATTTGGATGTCTTTCTGCGAAGATTTCAGTCACTCTTCTAAGGTTTTGCGCTGCTTCTCCATAGTAAATGGCAACTATCTCGGTACGCTCAGCTACTGAATAACGAGGCATTGTTCGAAATATTATCAAACACCCAATGCATGTTTAGGATTGACCTATAGCCTCGTGTTTTTTAAATCCGGTCGTTTTTTTAACCAAAGTTTCAACTGGATTAGGTAATTCGGTTTCAATTATCGTTTCAAACAATCGTAATTTGGCTTCACCAACTTGTAAATTTTTCAAGCTCGAATTTTCACTGATAAATAAATTGTTTTTCGTCGAGTGAACAATTTTTAAGGGTTTTCGATGACGGCCTACAACTTTATAATAGAAATTTTTTATCTCGCACCTAGTGGTCGAAAAATAATTTTTCAAAATTGGTGAAAAACATTACCGAAAACGCTCAAATTTCTCAAACTGATGTCCCCCGGTATAGAGAATTGACCTTCCAAATTTGAAATCGGTACTATAAATAGTTTTTGAAAAAAAACACTTTTCCGAGCAAAAAAAAAGACCCTGTATAGAGTATATTGATTAAGGCGTCAAAGTATACGTACAAAAATTTCGGTGCAATACTGAAATACCCCTAATATTCCGTGACTTCAGGGATGCTCATTCGAAAAACAGCTTAATCTGGTCACGTTTATGGTTAATTTGTTGAGTCGTATTGAAAAATTAAAACAAGTTGGCAAGCCAAATTTTACCTCTTCTCGGAAGAGTTTCACATTTTCAGTGAAGCGTAACAGGTATCCGTGGTTCTTTGGTAGAACGTTCACCTGTCGTGCAGGAGGGCTAGGGCTCGAATCAGGCCCTATACTAACTCAAAATGAAAAAACAATTATACTATTTATGAAAAAAAGAGGGCTTTTTGGAAAAAACTTTTCCCTAATTCCAAGAAACTGCGAACGCAGTGAGTACACTTTGCACCGAAAATACGTACGCGTTCGCAGCCCAGACAGACCCACAGACAGACACTGTGATTGTAAAACCCCTCCTAGGGGACATAGTGCCCTCGGATAGGTATAAAGGTGTAAATATATTAGAGCCTATAAAGGACTATAGGAGTTTGAAAGGTCTAACCTCTTGCTGTTTATGAAGTAAAATGTTTCAAAAATTAAAATAAGTACTCTAAAGGACTGAATTTGTAGAGCAGAAGGTTTAAATATATTCTATAGCAATACCCTGAATGGTCTTAAATATTTTAAGCACTTAAGAGGTCTAGAATTAAACTTTTATTTCGAACCGTGTAGAGAAGTTGCGAACTGCATATTTTACAATAACAGCTGTACCGGTTTTCATTTGAAGGACTCAAATTTGACGTGGAATACGGATAATCCAGAATTCACGCCATGTTTCCACAACACAGTGTTGGTGTGGCTCCCCTGCGCCGTTCTTTGGCTGTTGGTGCCGGTGAACATCGTTCTCTTATTTCAGTCCAAAGCCAGGACCATCAACTGGACAAAAGTCTTACTGACCAAAATTGTAAGCTGCATTTCAGTTTATGACTGAATTATATGTGAAATAAGGATTTCAGGGTGCCCAAAGTTTCTTAAACATTACATTTAAACATTGTACATTTACAGTTTCCTTCTAAAATAATTTGATTTCCTAGCGAGCTACAAACTGTTATTTGCTATTCGTATTCTTGTTAAAATAAAAGTTGAAATGGCCATATTTAAAATACAGGGTGTTTCAAAAGGTATTGCAAAACTTTACGAAGTTTTAGGGGATGAGTTGAGAAGTATGCCTGTTTTTTTTTTTTCATTTTCCTACGATGCGTTAAAAGAGCGCCAGAGAGCTTCAAAGTGTGGCCAACTAGTCCCTGGAATTAAGCTGCCAGACTTTTTATTTTTCTTGTGGGCAGGGCTGAAGGATCTTTTTACGCCACGCCAATAGATTTTGCCATTGTTTTGGTGGAAAGGATCCAGGCCGCTATCGAACAGATTCGGAACACACCGGGAGTATTTCAAAATGTATGCGATCCCCTCCTTCTTTGTGTGAGAGACACTTCGATCATTTATTGTAACTTGTACAAAATACGCATTTTCCTACTTTGCTCTTCCGTGTTTTATTAAACTCATTGCACATTTCTTATTTACTCATTTGTTTTTTGTTATATAATTCATCGTTCTCCTGAAATCGCATTTCCCTGCTGCTGGGTTATGTGCTCGTTGCAGCCCACTTCCAGGAGCTATTATCAGTGGCGTAGGGAGGATATTTGGCGCGCGGGGAAAAACACAATTTGGCGCCCCCCTCCGTTGCCTCAAGAAAACCACTTTATTTAGTGTTGTTTAACCAAAAAAAAACTGTACTTTTCAAGTTTCAAGAAAAATTAGGTTATATATAATCCAACAAATTCATTTTACATGTAATACTTTGGGCACCCTTAGGATGCCCCTAGCCATTGGGGCCGATTCCCCCCTGATCCCCCCTCGCTACACCTCTGAAGCGCTCTGGCGCTCTTTTAACGCATCGTAGGAAAATAGAAAAAAAACAGGCATACTTCTCAACTCATCCCCTACAACTCCTTAAAATTTTTGCATAACCTTTTGAAACATCCTGTATAATGGATGTATTTTTTAGGGGCTGAGAACTCTAGTCGTGTCTTAAAATTCCGAAACACTAAAAGAATGCGTAGAGTGGCCTTTTTTGAATTGATAATTTAAAATATTTCACACAAAATTCACGCCTAAGAAGGTTATTCGTAGATTAATAAAACTCTTCAAATATTTAGGAAATTCGTATAAATTAAATCTTGTGACCATGGTCTCGATGTATAAACTAAAATTAAAATCAACGACGGATACTTCATGGTTAAAACATTTTTTTTAAATAAAAATGTTTTAACCATCAAGTATCCGTCGTTGACTTTAATTTAAGTTTATTTAGGAAATTATATAAAAATTTAAAACATAAGGCATAGATTGCGAATAATTAAAATTGTAAACTTGCCCTTTTATAAGATTTATTTAAAATTCGTAATCAAATAAAGCGAATTTTCATTCAGTACAAAGTAAAATATTATCTTTTTTTACTATTCTTTCCATAAAGTTGGTATAACTTTTTTCAATGTGTACACTTGAAAATAATTTATTTATTTGCATTTGTTTTTTTTAATTCCAGGTTATCGTATCAATTTTAATCATTATATTATCAGCGAATTTAATATACTCTATATATGAAGGGAGTGGTTCTTATATCCAAACACTGGCATCCGGATTCAAATTGGGAACATACGTAAGTCATTCTAAGTCCTTGCCAGCCTTCAGAAAAATTGATGGTGTATCTGTTATGCTCAACCAAGTTCCACATACCCTGACAATGAACCTGAAATGTAAACGCTATTTTCCTCCTGTGCAAGTAGTACTTGAGGCCGAGGATCAATAAAACGCTTAGTTAAAAGGTTTTCAGTTTAGCCATGTACTAAAAGTGATTCATAGCAGAAAACCGCGTTTTCCGTATTTCTATCGTGGTTCAGTGGGCGGCTAATTTAAGGTTTATTTATCAATAATTTGCGCTAGAACCACTCAACCGATTTCGATAACTGATATCACATATGAAAAATAGTAATATCGTCTTGTTCTTAAATATTACCCATAAAGCATTGCAATATATACATTAATTTAACTAATGTTTTCATTTTTTCAATATTTTGTAATAAAAATAGGTGGTCTCTAGTAACCTGATTTTAATCCAAAGAATTAATCCCACATAATTAACCACCTTTTTAATTTTTATTATATATACATTCGTAAAAAGATATCTGAGTTCTTAAACATCGTAACTTGATAACTATATTGTTATGAAAAAATCCAATACAAATAAATGGAATCGCAGTTTTCTTCTTTTATAGCAAAAACTATCATCATATTAATTGTATCAACCAATATAACATTTGGAAAAGTTAAAGACCTGTGATTTTCACTTACAAGTAGACATCCCGAAGTGTAACCCACCGATTTTGTTCAAACTCGGGGGATTGGATGTATCATGATAAATCCTAAACGGAATTTATTCAATGGGCAACCGTTTTTCCATGGCAACGAAAAATGTTTTTGACAACAACAAATTAAAATATTTCCATTGAAAATAACATGGTGACTAGAAAGCCTCTTTTATTGACTGACTTTTCTTTCCCATTTTAATGACGTGTTTAAAATAAACGAAACATCAACAATGAGATTTCGAATGTCAAAGGGTCCTTCTTCGTTACAATAATTCACTTTCTAGGTTCGAAGCTCAAGTTCATATTGTTAAATATAAATGATAATGGATTAAGGTGATTAAAAAATATTTAACAATATTTGTTAACCTAAGCAGCGATTGGTGGTCAAGGTTTGGTGTACGTTTATTAAATATAGTCTGATTTAATATTTATTGATTAAGCATTAAATTACATTTCGAGGGTTTTACTAATTATGGAAACCGTTAATTTCAGAATAAATGATAAATAAACCCCAAATTACTTAGCTTAAATCTAACCCGCTTACATAAAAATATCTTAATTATAAATTGCAGTCTCATTACTTGTTTACATTTGGCATTGTAACGTCCAATCATGTTTTGCCACTTCACGGGAACTAGTTCAAATTTGTTTTGATCCCTCGATGACAGAAACTAGACAATTACATTATTTTATTAATCGTGTGACCCTGTTGTTATTTTATCGCTGTTGATAATTTTTAAATTCGATCGACGAACAATTTCATTATTATGAGTAAATCTTCGCGTATCATATTTTTTTATTATTATTATTTTACTATGAATTGTTATAATTACCTAACTGTTACAATAGGCGATAGCATAAATTGCAAGGTATACTGGGTAAAATTTCTTTCGGGAAACATTTGAGCGCCATCAAACGGTAGAAACGTTAAACAAATCTTTAAAAGTTTAATTTTTAAAGAAAGTCATACTTAAAATTTTGTGGTATGTTATGTTTTTAAATATTTATACTTTTTTAATAGAAAAAATATTAATTTATTAAACTTAATTTAACGATGACCGGGCATTAGTATTATTATTGTGATAGTAATGTTAAAGGCCTAGGTTTTCTTCTGCCTGTCCCCCTTTAAATTAGGCCAACATGTTCAGCGGTTGGCCTACCACCAGGGTATTTCTGCTCCACTAAGTTAATTTAAAGGGGGACAGGCAGAAAAAAACCTAGGCCTTTTAAGTCTTTGACTAGAAAATTGTAAAAAAATTAAACACGTTTTTAACCTAGGCTTAGTGAAGTAGCCCCTATGTTTCGGCCACATCCAACCCCGATCGCGGAAGCGCGTTCTAGAAGTTGGCAGTGCCAGGGGGTAGAAACGTACGCGAAATGCGTTGTCTCATGCGATTCCCTAGTGGGAGAGATGGGGGTGGAAGTTTAGTCTGAAAAGTTTCAGCGGGTTCGTCTGCTTCGGTATCTGGTCCTCGTTCGGGCCTTGAGCTAAAAAGGGTTCACGCTTATTCAACAGAAACAACCCAAATCTAAAAAGCCGAATGGTTAGTATTACAATTTTCATTATCATCGAAATTGTTGGTTTACTGTTTTTTACGAACATTTTATATGAATAAACAACGATTTAACATGCAAAAATAATCGGTTTTTTCGTATATTGTTTGGATAATTTGCGGTTATGAATAAAAATATATAATTGGATAATTTCATATTCAAACTCCGATCTCTAATTAAGGCAAATCCAATAAAAAATGATGACAAATGAAGCATTCCATTAGGCCTACTTGACAGTACTTGTCCATATTTACAATTGAAGGCACCAACGTTATTAATAAACTTCGCTACAAATTCAATTTAACCCAACTTATGATTAAAGATGATTTGTGATAGTTCTTACAACTCTTGAATTGGCAAGATTTTCCCATATTTAGTTTACACCTTGGTAAAATAAAATTCCAATCAGTAAAATAAAGAAAATTTACGCTTCAAATCAAACTTGGTCGAAACCTCGGGGCTCGTCCTCCAGTCCCGATTTTTTTTTTGTTTCGACTGCCAGAAGCCAGCACCGACCTCGGATACGAGATTTAAAACTGAACCGAACTGAATTTTTCAGACTTTTTACCCCCACGCTATTACATTGCCCCCCCCCCCCCCCCGCAACTAGGGAATCGCGTGGTTAGACTGGAGCCCGTAGGAATCTCGCCGCATTTCCAATCTAGGGTACGTAGTCTAAATTATCTTTGGCAGTGCTATGACGAATTTCCGGGAACATTTGACAAGTTAGCTAAGACCAAAACAATTTATTCTATCGCCTATTTAGTGCTCGTGCGAGCTTCGAGGAGTTTTTTCTTTACTTAATTTGGTAATCCATCAACTTCTGCTTTTGTTATTCAGATACTGGTCATTTTGTATTTATTGCTGGAAAGAACACGTTCTCTTCAACCGTCCAGTATATTTATTTTCTATTTTTTCATCTCAACAATTTCGGAAACTATCACCCTCAGATGGCGCATAAAAAGGGCGATTGCAGAGGTAAATTTTTTGGTTATTCTTTAGTAATAAATCAATTTTGAAACGGCCCATTTAATTTTTCAAAATTGTCAAAAACATATAATAACAGAGTACTTTACATGTAGTAGTGTTTTTTTTAAATCTTAAAAAAGGGACCGTCTCAAGATAAAAAATGTTCGTTTGAATGGTAGATAGGAATATGAAAAACTATTTGTTTATTTCTTTGTAATACACGGGTATATTTTTTTTAATTTAATTATATTTTGTTTACCTTGATTCTAGTCCGTCGGGAGGTTTTTACAGAAAATGTTTTTGGTATGATTTTTGGTGTTACAGAATGGGATTACGGACCATATATCCTTCACACTTTACGTGATAGACTACACTTTAATTATAACAATGTTTGGACTTTCGTTTCTGAATGACAGAGGAAATGATAACATTTATCAAAAGAAATTTAATGACTCAAGAGATTCATTGGTAAGAAAATAAATTTTTACCCTTACTGTAAAACACTTATCCATCATTAAGATTGTATTCGAAAAAAAATTTTTAGCCTCACTTAAATCGGCAGGGTTAAAATTTTCACTGAGCATTAGAATATAATTAAGTTTATAATTGTTTTTACACACTATAAATAACGCAATTGGCTCCAAAATATACAACATGGTAGCACTCGACTGTTACTTTTTTTTATAATAATCAGCTAGGCTAATACCCAGGACATCACATTAGGCCTAAGTCATCGAGCGACCTTTAATGTCTTTAATTCAGGTGGCCGGGTTACAATGCGTAGGAGGGTGGTGGCAAGCCCCGCGAGCCAACAGCTCCCTACACTAATTATACCGTTAATCTTAAGAAGTTGTTATGGAAGGGGAAACCGAAGAGCTCGGGGGAATGGGGACTATTGTAGTAAGCAAGGGCGTATTTAAGGGGGTGGGTTTGGGGGGGCACCTAATAAAAAATCAGTGAAACTTCCGTCAGCACCCCCCCCCCTTGAAATTTTCCCTTGGTTGTAAGCAGTTTCAAGGAGAAGACTGGGTCTTAAGTTACCGTGGTGTATCTCCTGATATGAATCAGGGTCATTTCTTGATATGCATCATGCGGAGGCCTCTACGGCCGACAAGATAGGAATTATCGGAAGGGTTTTATAATGATTAAAAAAAAACTTCTTCACTTTGAATTGATAAGAAAAATATATTTGTTGAATACATAATTAACATTCAGTTTCACCCCAACATTTTAATATGGGTAGTTTTAATTTATTTTATATGACGTAAAGCCTTAGTGAAAAAACGGCGATTTTAAAAGAAACAATTTTAATTGAAAGTTTCAGAGTACGCTCTTCAGCTTTTTTATTCAAATCTTGTCTCTACCACCTACCGTTGAAAAATAATTTTTATAAAACTACAAAATATGTTTAGTTTTTTCTTAAATTTATAAATTGAAGACTTTCCTTACTTCTAATATACCCTAAAAATCTTAAATTTATATAGTAAATAGGTTTGATAAAAATGGCATGCACTAGCATAGATTTAATTTCTTGTGAAAGAGCTTTAAACGATTTCTAAGCTAAACGTTATCCAATACTGATCACAGTATCTCGCAATCAGAAAATTTAAGAAAATCTTGTCTTTCTAATGTCTACGGTGATCTAAAATTGCACCTCTAAATTAGCATCTAGAAGAGAACATTAAGCTTAGCATTTTGGCCAGGAATTAAAAAAAACACACATTTCTTGAGTAGCCTTCACCCGAATCTACAGCCTCAAATTGGTCCCGATTAACATTTTCCTGGCTGACTTAGTAAGTTCATTCGTAATAAATAACAAATCGCAATCACAATTAATTTCTTGTTTTTAATCCGGTACCAGTACCATTTGGAAAGGCTGGAAAAGTCCCCTAGGTCCTTCTGATATTTTCGATCTTCTTCACACCGAGAAAGCACTCACAGCGAGCGAAAAATTTGGAAAGTTTTGGAAATATAGTTCAAATGATCAAAAGTATGTTCTAATGATAAATACTAATGAAACTACATGTAGTATGTGTTCAATGGTTTTATCCGTAGAGTAACTCACTCACACAGAGTGGAATGCTATCAGCGAAGCTTGTTAACACTTTTAGCACACAACGTTGTGTCTTCGAGACGAGAAATAAACAAGTTGGCCTAAAGTTGATGCTACACTATCTGGTTTAAAAAGTATGTTTATACCAAAAAATATAAAAACAACACCATCGCTCTCCGGACTATATTTATTCACTCCTTAAAAACAAACCAGATTATTCGTTAGGATTAATGTTTCATGCCCTTCCATAAAGCCTTCCACTGTATGCGAGTTGGTTACTCTATGGTTTTCTTTTAATACGAATCCCTTTAATTAGATCCGATAAATTTTTCAACGATATGGAAATTAACTATGTTAGATTTTGTTGATTCGGTTTGTTATTTTAATAATAATAATAATAATCAGCTAGGCTAATACCCAAGGCACCACCTTAGGCCTAAGTCATCGAGCGATTTTATGAAATAAGTAAATCAGCAGAGCCACCAATAGTCAAGAGAGTTAATAGGAAAAATGCGAACAAGGAATGAGACCAAGAAGTGGGGGGGGGGGGGGAACTGTGCGGTACTTTGGCCGATAGGCCTTCAAGGCGTAAAAATTAATAAGAGCTAACCGACAATTTAAAAATCAAAATAAGACGCGAGGCGCGATACGTTTACACGCGACAACAAAAAGCTAATACAAACACGCGACAAAAGCTAAAAAGGACTGTCATAAAAGTGGAATTTTCGCAATAAGTTTGATTAACAATTAAAGGGGAAATAAACGACTTTAGAAAAACGAGGGGCGAGGGAACCAAACATCAAATGCTCGCGAACAAACCCCTACCCGACAACCAAAAAACCATCCACGTTCGAAAAAGACGACAACCGAGCAATGTCGAATGCGGGCGGGAAAAACACAAAGTCGGGATGACCGCAAAAAAAAACATAACAAATACTCCCAAAAAAACGAACCAACCTAGCTTAAAACTAATTTAAGGTTTAACCCCGACGGAAACTCTTTGGCTAAATTAAAAATGAGGCGGTTTTCCTCAGTGTGGCGGCCTTTCGTGGGAAGATTAGTAGTTTTCATGACGTGGATGGAAACGTCATTGTGAACGTGATTAAAATGTTGGGTGACGTGGTTCTTTGCCGGCGTCTTTCTGATGGCATTGTGATGCTTCCTGAACCGGTCGGCGAGCCGCCTTTCAGTCTCACCGATGTAGAGCATCGAGCGGACTTTACAGCTACGAGCGTAAACGAGATTGGACGTCGTGCAGGTAATCGACCCTTTGATCTGGAAATCCCACTTCAGGCCACGCACAAGTAGACCACCAGACACAAACGCGCAAGTGTAACACCGCGAGCGATTGAACCTATGGGTACCCTCGTAAGTCGCGCTGGCATCATGTCCCGGCAAGGAGCTAGAAACATGGATAGATCAAGCGTTATTATCACGGCGGTAACAAAATCTAGGCGCATAACTGAAAATATGGCTTGTGTCTGGGTCCAGCTGTAAAAGGTGATAGTTTTTCCGAATAACAGTCTCGATTCGATGAAAGTGCAATTGCCCGCGGTGTAGCTCTTGCACGTTTGTGTCTGGTGGTTTACTGGTTCTAAGCTCTCAAATATACGACTCGAGCACATCGTAAAATTTCAAATTCAAAGTAGGTGAACATGTGGGTTGTAAAAGGCGCGCTAGTCCATCATTTATTTATTTATCTTACAAAAGATATTACCGTGTGTAAAAGTTAAATTTAATTAATATTCACTAGTTTTATTTGATTAAGAACGCTTCCTGAAAGAAACGAAATGGAAGATTTGCTTTCTGATAGTGAAACTCAAACAAGGGTTCCTCTGACAGAACACAATCCAGGAATATCATCTTTACTGTTACGAGCTTTTGGATTTCTTCTCTTCCAAACCATTTTGCTCAGGGTGCTCGCGGGAGCGTTACTTTTTGCTAATCCCCAATTTCTAAGGTGAGCTCTGAATTTTAATTTGTTTTGCGGAGCTTTCATTTTGTACAAACTGCTAAAACGTTTCTGTCATTGTTTTGAAAGTGTGAAATTAAATCAAAACTTTATTTTAGTTAAAAAATAATTGAGAGGACATGTGAGCTGAGAGTTTTACTGTGTCACTGATGAATTTAGAAACGACTATAGGGTCATTCCATGACAAATCGTCCAAAGGTATCCACCCTACCTTTCTAGATTTGGATAAAAATTTGCCTTAAGGGTTATTTTGGTCGTAAAAGCCGATTTACAAATTATTTTTAATGTGTGATAAGCGGTTTTTGAGATATTCGCTATAGAACTTTAGCAAAAAAGGCCAAAAAGGCCTCAACACCGAAAACTTGGAAATTGATATCTCCGTCAATAAAAGTCTGATTTTAATGGGATAAAGCTTATTGTAAAGTATTTTTCTTATACAAACCAGCATAAAATTTAAAAAATTCTATATTGATTTTCTTAGTCTCAAAAAACAGTTTAAATTGTATGACCTTTGACCTTTACCTGTTACCCCAATTTTAGTGAAATATAAATATTTTTTTTCGAATTCCCCGTTTATGATTTAGTCGGAAAGATCAAAATCCCAAAGTAGTATTTTTAGTTCTTTAGAAATAAATTATTTTGTACAACCCCTCGTGCAGTTTTAGAGACATGGAACTTGGTAAACATATCTTGTTAGTCCAGTCGATTTAAATTAAAAACGGGGTGTAACTAAAAAAAAATTGAATAGAATTTTTCTCTTTTGCAATGTGTTCCTAAAATCGGTCTGAACAGCCCCTGAAAAATTTCCATGAATCCCACCATGGGAAAGTGGTCAAAAGTGGTCACAGGTGGTCAAGGTAGATTTTATTTGGAAAATACGGTCGGGGAAAGTTTAAAAAAATTATTCTGACTTCATGCTTTGAGATAAAAGGCTGAAATTTGGTGAATATACTTCACAGCTATAGGGGATAATTATAGGTCAAAGCTTTTTACCGCCGTCATCTTGGATTCAATATGGCGGACGCAAGTTCGGTGTAAATCTCGGAATATCTTATCAAAAAACCTTATAACGTATGCAAATACTCTTGATATTGTCTATTATCTATTTTTCCGGTTTATCACGGGCTTGCGCGGTAATAATATTTTCCCGCCATTCGCAAAATACAATATGGCAGCCGTTTCAACCTACAAGAGAGAGAATCACAATTGTTACTTGGACGATTTATGCCGAGTTTTGGCTTATTCTATAGGAAACTACATTCTCGGAGCGTTCCCGTCAAAATAAACACTATTTAAAAAAGAAACATGAAATTAACCTAAATAATTTATTTTAAAAATTTTAAAACTTAAATATTTTCGGTATCAGAGTTCAATATCCGGTTTCAATGAATTTTCGCAAATAGCTAATTGGCAAGGTCCGCAGGCCGACGAACAATTAAGGCTTTGGCTTTTGCATCGACAACTTTTATCGGAGCACCTCTTGGTACATTTGCAGCGTACTAAATTTAGTAAGCAAATTATAGCTGGTGTTAAGTCCATCGTTATCGGACCACCCTCTAATATCCATCCCCGGTCACTATGGTTCAGATTTTTGACGTTTTATTTCCATACAAATACAAATAGTTAAGGGAATACTCTCGGGTTTCACAAGTGAACTCTTAGATGCAACTTTTGAAAAAAAAGGCTATGTAATGACCGTCAAAGTATCAGTTGATGTACCACCAAACATGGACTAATAGATTTGTATAGCCCCGTACCGTAAATAGATACAGAAACAGATAAACCCTGTTCCTTTAGAATAAGTCCAAACTAAATCGTCCCAGTAACAATTGTGATTCTCACTCTTGTAGGGTGAAACGGCCGCCATATTGTATTTTACGAATGGCGGGAAAATATTATTACCGTTCAAGCCCGTGATAAACCGGAAATATAGATAATATACAATATCAAGAGTATTTGCATATGTTATAAGGTTTTTTGATAAGATATTCCGAGATTTACACCGAACTTGCGTCCGCCATATTGAATCCAAGATGGCGGCGGTGAAAAGCTTTAACCTATAATTATCCCCTATAGCTGTGAAGTATATTCACCAAATTTCAGCCTTTTATCTCAAAGCATGAAGTCAGGATAACTTTTTTAATTTTCCCCGACCGTATTTTCCAAATAAAATCTACCTTGACCACCTGTGACCACTTTTGACCACTTTCCCAAGGTGGGATTCATGAAAATTTTTCAGGGGCTGTTCAGACCGATTTTAGGAACACATTGCAAAAGAGAAAAATTCTTTTGAAATTTTTTTTAGTTACACCCCTTTTTTAATTTAAATCGACTGGACTAACAAGATATGTATACCAAGTTCCATATCTCTAAAACTGCACGAGGGGTTGTACAAAATAATTTATTTCTAAAGAACTAAATATACTACTTTGGGATTTTGATCTTTTCGACTAAATCATAAACGGGGAATTCGAAAAACAATATTTCTATTTCACTAAAATTGGGGACACAGGTAAAGGTCAAAGGTCATACAATTTAAACTGTTTTTTGAGACTGAGAAATTCAATATAGAATTTTTAAAATTTTATGCTGGTTTGTATAAGAAAAATGCTTTACAATAAGCTTTATCCCATTACAATCGGACTTTTATTGACGGAGATATCAATTTCCAAGTTTTCGGTGTCCAGGCCTTTTTGGCCCTTTTTGGTAAAGTTCTATAGCGAATATCTCAAAAACCGCTTATCGCACATTAAAAAAAATTTGAAAATCGGATTTCTCGACCAGAATAACCCTTAAGGCAAATTGTTATCCAAATCTAAGAAGGTAGAGTGGAAAATTTCAAAAAATTTGGTCGATTTGTCGTGGAATGACCCTATACAGGGTGTGTCGATTGGTTCGCAACAGGCATTTTCTCAAAAACGATATATTCTGAAAAAGCGAAGAGATCTTTGCAATTTGTCAATTTCGGAAAAATCGTGAAATTTTTCATGGGTTAAGGAAATTTTTTTTACCGCTAGGGGGTAGACGAAAATTTCAATTAAAAAGGTTGTAGAGCGTGCTCACAAACTTTTTTCATAGTACTTGAGACATTTTTACCAAACACAAGAAGGTTGTAAATGAAATAATGAACAAAAGACGACACGCAAGGGCCAATAAATAAAAAACTTCTAGTTCTAAGGCAACAAGAGATCCATGACTTACTAGATTTAATAGCATATTTCAAGGTCCTAAAAATTTTAGCTCAAGAATTATTATTTGCTGATTGTTTCATTTAGTAAAATGCACGCCAAACGTTATTTAAACCAATTATTTGGAACCCGATGAAAAATGACCATACATTTTCCATTATCGAATTTTCTCACCATAACTAAAGTTTGCCATGAAAATTGTTATTCCATAAAGCTAGGAGTTTATAGCTTAAGTGTCGTCTCTTGAATTTCTGGCGTTTGATAAAGAATTTATCAAGTTCGAATTGGTCACCTTACGTCGGGTGTAACCATTTCAACATACCTTGTGATGGGAAACACATTTCCAATTAGAACCAAGTTTCTATTTTTAATTGTTCTCAAGATGCATTTTGAATGACTTTGAATTCGTTGTTGAAGGTTATTGAAATTTTTATCGTTGAATGACGCGTTATACACCCTTAAATTTTTTAATTAGTACCTTAAACACATTTTGGGTAATTAACTCTGTATGAGTTTTGGTTAACACCCTTTATATAATTTGATGATATTAACTTAGATAGGTATGTTATATAAATATTTTTGTTACCCGGTGAAATCTGCCTTCAGATAATTTTTCGATTTTATTTCAGATTATTGATCGAGTTCGCGTCAAACGACGAACCTTTGTGGAAAGGCATCTTCTACGCTTCTCTCATGTTCCTCGTCAATGTCGTCCAGTGTCTCATTTCAGAGGCTAGTGTGAAAAAAACCACTAAATTAGGATTGCAGTTGAAGTCGACATTGATGTACACTCTCTACCAAAAGGTAAAAGTGTAATTGAATTTTGTGAAGTAGAGTTAATTTAATTTATTGCTTGAAGATCTGATTTAATGGTAGAATAACACAATTTTGTTAAGCGATAATAACAACAAAAGTGGGGTTGCAATTGAAGTCAACTTTAATGTGCATTCGCTATCAAAAGGCTAATAAAATTGTAATATAAGATTACATTTTATTTCTTCCATTCATCAAAACGTGATAACTTTTATCCACGGTTAATGGAGCTGCCTGCTAGGATTCTCTAACTGCAACAGCTGCATAATATTGAACTTAAACTTTGCAAATTTTGATGGAATATACATTGAAGTCCATTTTAGTTCCGGGTTAAAAATTAGTGGTTTTGTTACATTGCTTACATTATTTGAAACATCACAATCAATTTTGACATGGAATTCGAATTAATTCACAACATTGAGATTGACAACCTAATATGACAGTTACAGCTAAATTATGGTTATATCCCAAACAACTGAATTCCCATTCGAACGAATCAATATAAAGCCAAGATATTTATAAAAATAGCACGACAGTTGACGGGGTCCCATTCAACGGAATTAAGTAATATCTGATTTGCTAGGTTTGGTTGGGTTAGGTTGGATTAGTATTGGATTGGGCAATACTAGGTGCGTTTGGCTAGTTACTATGTCCTCTAGGTTGCGTTGTAGACGGCCCATTGTTTTAGCAAGAATGGGGTTGGGGTGGCGCCGCGCAGTGCAATACTTAGAATATATTGCAAGTATTATAAGTCAAACAGACACTAAAGACATATAGTATTGGCTATAGTTTTGGTTGAGCTAAGGTAAGGTAAGGTTAGGATTCGTCCAAATCGTATGATTCGGCCGAATGGGAATTCGCTTCTATGAGTTTTCCCATACGACCGAAATCCGATTTGACCGAATGTAGCGTAGTTGTTTGTATTGTATATTTTATATATTTATATAAAAATGTATCCCTAACATTATATTGAATGAAAACCGCGCAAAACGGGATATTCGGTCGATTGGAATTGACAATCTTGCCTAAGATAGAGACCTCTAGTGGCGGCGCTTTGCGTCCTCCCAAAGGTAAATATTATCCAATTAAAAGTTTTTCTCATAGCGTTATGCATGTTTTAGTAAAGTTTTAACAATGAGTTATGCTAATTAAAAATTGTTAGTAAATAGGGAAAACTAGTTCAACGGCTTCAGAAATGTTCGGAAAACGAACCATTATCATTTTTAAGTAAGTGAATAAACAATTTTCATCTAATAAATTCCATGAAAATAGGGTGAGTTGGCGATGTTACTTAAGCCTCGACGGAGTAGGCGGTAATTTTCAAAGCAGACAGCAGGACGCAAAAATAAAATTTTGACGTTCTGCTGTCTGCTTAACCCGCGTTTTTCAAACAAAATGGACAGTTCACCCAAGGCTTCCACTTGTCAGTCTGGTGAAATTTCAAATATTTCTGGGTATGTTTAAATAAAATTTGTTTTATAATTAATATACTGATATATTTTATTTCTAGGTTAATTGGGTCTCCTTTGAGAGTAATAACAAGATTACGACATAAATTGTCAACCCAAAGGACCATGGGCAAAACTCTTAAGTGATTTTAAACTCTCCTTTTCAGAAAGTGATATTAATTTTTATCAAGGGCAAACTAAAGCGGAAAAACATAATAAATCGGGGTATCAAATGTATAAAAGTAATAAGGCGGGAAATGTTTTGTTACATTATGGAGAGTCTTTAATATCAATTAAAGCTGATGTAGAAGCATCATTTACTTAAAAAAAAATACAAAGTATTTATTAACATCAAATAATCTTTCAAAATCAAGTTTTTTTAAAGATTTATTATCAGATTGCAATTTTCAACCAGTAATGCCAACTACAAATTCTGAAATAAGAATAGAAGATTCTGAAAATATAGTTCAAAGCTGTTTAGAAAATATAATACCTCCAAATTTGCCAGTTAAATTATGCGATCTTAAATTGGATGAAAGTTTTAAAACCAAACTACCTGTGATATTAATTTTAACTATGGAAGAAGCTTGGGCCTTAAAAGAGAGAACAAGAATCCAATCAGAATGCCTTGAGTGGAAAGCTGAAAGAAAATTAAGGATAACAGCTTCACAGTTCAAGGAGATCATTCAAAGGAGAAAGGAAGTGAATGAAGGCTTTGTTAAAAGATTGAAGAGTGAGAAAACTGTAGCAACTAAGTTTATGAAGGATGGACTAAGTTGTGAAAATGAAGCTGTGGCTCAGTACCTTGAGATTCAGAATGCTGTGAAACATGTCTACCCAGTAGGATTTTGCGTAAATCCAGAACTACTTTTTCTGGGAGCTAGCCCTGACCGTCTAGTATACGATACAAGTATCCAAGAATGGGGTCTTTTAGAAATAAAGACTTTGGCAAAGGGCAGAGATTTGAAATTTACTCTTGAGGAATGTTTTGAAAAACTCAAACCTGATTATTTAAAAAAACAAGATGGAAAATTTATTTTAAAAAGATCTCACAATTTTTTTTTTTCAAATGCAGGGACAACTTGCAATTACTCAGCTTAAATGGTGCGACTTCTTTGTTTTCATCGGTGAAGGTTATATTTTAGAAAGAATAGAATTTGAACCAGAGTTATGGGCAAACAACTGTCAACCAAAATTAACAGAGTTTTATTTTAATCATTATATAAATTAGAAAAATACATTTTAAACCACACTGTGATACCTTTTAAACTAGTTATATATCAAATGATTTAAAAATTTAATCTCATATGAATAATCTACCACACACATTTATTTATTGTTACTGGTCCATATTATACAATTATTATTTACTATAACTAGTCCACACTATATATAAGTACCCAACCACCTGTAATGGCATTTAAGGTCGCTGGCTGATGGTAGTGCCTAGCTAAAAATTATTTTTATTATAACCAGTTCCTACTATATTTACATATTTACTATAACCAGTTCCTACTATATTTACATATTTGTTATATCCAGTTCCTACTATATTTACATATTTATTATAACCAGTTCCTACTATATTTACATGTTTATTATAACCAGTTCCTACTATATTTACATATTATAACCAGTTCCTACTATATTTACATATTTATTATAACCAGTTCCTACTACATTTACATGTTTATTATAACCAGTTCCTACTATATTTACATATTATAACCAGTTCCTACTATATTTACATATTTATTATAACCAGTTTCTACTATATTTACATGTTTATTATAACCAGTTCCTACTATATTTACATATTATATCCAGTTCCTACTATATTTACATATTTATTATAACCAGTTCTTACTATATTTACATGTTTATTATAACCAGTTCCTACTATATTTACATATTATATCCAGTTCCTACTATATTTACATATTTATTATAACCAGTTCTTACTATATTTACATATTTATTATAACCAGTTCCTACTATATTTACATGTTTATTATAACCAGTTCCTACTATATTTACATATTATATCCAGTTCCTACTATATTTACATATTTATTATAACCAGTTCTTACTATATTTACATATTTATTATAACCAGTTCTTACTATATTTACATATTTGTTATATCCAGTACACTCTACAAAAGTCTACATAGACTTTATTTGAGCAATTCAGTAAAATAAAATGTACTAAAGTTCCTTTACCGCAGTCTTTTGAATAAAAAAAAATATTTATCTGTGCAACATTTCAATGTTTTTTTTTTTAATATAACTTTAAAGAAATTGTATGATTTTTATTTTTAACATTTATCTATCTAGCAATGGATCACGAGAGAAATTGCATAAATAACAACACATTTTCCATATTTTGTTCATTTTATCACTCATAGAGTTAGGGAATGTATATTTTAAAATCCGAAAGGTTTTGATTTATCGTATTGCACGCTCTACGTGTATTCTTACACTTGCAATTTCTCTAGTCATGTTTTCTTCTTCTACACTTAATTGTTTTTTTCCATGCAGAAATGGTGGAATATTTAAAGTTATTCCTCTCTCATTTAACTCTTCTTTAATTAAAAACCCACGATCTGCCATTACGGAATCCCCTTTTTCCAGCATACGAATCACACCACTTTGTACGGTGATTACTTTATCCGAAAGCCTTCCAGGTGCCAAGTCAGAAACAAAAGAAATCCAACCATTGGGTGCAATACCTATAAGGCCCTTCGCTGTATTACGAGACTTGTATGTTGAGTAAGTTTGACTCTGCACTCTGAAATCTGATGGAGTTTCAATAAAAATCTCAGAACAATCTAAGATCATTCTGGTTGTTGGATAAACATTTTTGAAAGAATGGGGCATGTGTTTGTTGTCAAAACCCGTGTAAAAATGTAGGGCACTTTCATTTCCCAAAATAGCTTCAATTTTAAACTCAGGTTTTTTCTTAGCACATTCCAATTGGTTTTGCAAGTCCATCTGTATAACTTTACAACTCTTTTCATGGAGTGCAGTTTCTAATTCTTTAATATTTTTTTCTAAGTCCTCATTTTTCTGTTTACAAATTTTCAGTTCTTCTAGTAATGTCTCAATTAATAAGTTCTTTTCC
Source organism: Leiobunum rupestre (assembly GCF_980474605.1). Lineage (NCBI taxonomy): Eukaryota > Metazoa > Arthropoda > Arachnida > Opiliones > Sclerosomatidae > Leiobunum > Leiobunum rupestre. Next base: position 9,466,824 of record NC_143387.1, on the reverse strand, counting down.
AAAACTGATTTGATTAAATCTTCAGTTCGTTCTGATTCTGTATATGAGTAGTTATGATCTAAAACAGAATAAAATTATGTACCCGCCATTTACATTTCAAAGGCATAAGATCCAGGAGGAGCAGTTGATGGGGGGGGGATTGCCCCCAAAGTTTATACAAGGAGGAGTAAGTTAGTTTAGAATAAATATTTCATTTGTAATTGAAATGAAATAAATTCTACCTTATTTTAGTGTAAAATTTCGAAATTTAACGAACAACAAAAATAAATCTTGATTGTTTTTACTAGGGGTGTGCCAAATATTAGGTACTACCAAATTATTTGGACCAAATACCAAATCAAATAATTTGATATTTGAAATTAAACGATAAAATGTATTTAATAATATCAAATAGTTCCAAAATCAAATAATTTGGGGTCTTCAAATAGTATTTGTTGATTTCAAATATTTTATTAATTTCTCAAATAATCAATTAACAGCTAGAAGTTGTCTGGGTTTTCCCGCCAAATATTTTAAAGCTGGCGCGCTTTTGCCATTGGCAAAAATTGAAAATGGAAAAATGAAAGCGAAAATTAAGCTAAAACTTAAAGCAAGAATCAATATAAGCTGGAATAGTGTAAAAGAAACTTGGTCTGAGGTCTCTTTACTACTATAATACTATTTAGTTACTAGTTAGATTTATTAATTATTTAAATTTATTTATGTTAAACCTCCAAACCCGCATTAATAATGCTGGTTTAAATGGTTTCATTTAAAAAGTAGACTTAATTTTAAAAGTTCAAGATTAAGACGGATTAAACTTTCAACTTTAACAAGTTCCACTAATGGTAAGAAACCACTTAAAATTATATTTCTTTTAGACTTAATTGTCACTTAATACTTATAAATAGTTAGACTGATTAGTACTTAGTATTAAGTTTTTACTCTTGTTAAATTACTAGTGTTTTGTTTACTATTTTTAACCTTTAAAAAAGTTTCCCTTCAATTTTGGCATGATTTCAATAATTTAGTAATTTGCAAACCAAATATGCATATTATTTGACAACCAAATAGTTAAATTATTTGACACTATTTGAGAACCAAATAGTTAAATTATTTGACAGTATTTGAAAACCAAATTAGTATTTGATATTTGAATACGGTATGGTATTTGATCAAATATTTTTAACCAAATACTATTTGACCAAATTATTTGACTTTTCAAATATTTGATTTGGTATTTGATGATCTTGAAAAAAAATATTTGATATTTGATTTGGTCTTCAAAAAAAAGTATTTGCACGCCCCTAGTTTTTACCAATTTAGTTGATCTCAGCTCTCAAGTAACGATATAACATAACACACTTGGAGGCCCTGACCATTGCCTCGTGCCCCTTGATGTACACTACCTTTTAAATGATCGCAATCACTCCCTGAAGAGGTATTTTCACCAATAGAAACATCTTTACTATCTTTTTTTTTCTTCATTTTTTTTATTGGAAGTTCAACTGTTACTTCAGCCCCCATTGAAAAGTCAAGCTCCGTAGAGTGGAGGTTGTCTACTATATCTGGACTTTGGTTTAAACCAGAATCAAACAACTTTCCTAAAACCAAATAAATATTTATTAGTATGTGAAGTATAGCCAAAGAAATCTTTACTTTTTGGTCCGCTCTTTTTTTTTATATATGTTTTGTGGGGGTGTTCAATGGTGGCTCATCCGAGTATGTTTTCCAGGGAAAATATTTAGGAACTTTATCCAAACGTGTTTTAATTCCATTTAGGTTGAAGTGAGCTCCACAAATTCTACTTGATAGTGATGGAGTCCACAAGCTATACTTCCCATATGAGCCTTGAAGGTTGATACGAGTTACCCATAATTTACATAGTTTCTTATCTTTTGGGAAAGTATGAAAGCTAGTGTGGGTAGTTTTCCTTGAATTGTTTGTACAACCAGGGACGCAGCAAGATTTTCCACCAGATATTTTCAATTTATTTCTAAATCTAATTAAAAATATAAAGGGCTGTAAGTAATACTAACCGGTAACCATGTCTTTGAAATAAAAATAACACAGTGACCCAGCATTTACATTTTGGCTAAATGTAATAATAGCTCCTGCAGGTATTTTACTTACCCAGAAATATTTGAAATTTCACCAGACTGACTTGTGGAAGCCTTGGAGGAACTGTCCATTTTGTTTAAATAAAGTGGGTTAAGCACAAATTAATATCACTTTCTGAAAAGGAGAGTGGAAAATCTTTTAATAGTTTGGTCATGCCACTTAAGTTTTGTCCATGGTCCTTTGGGTTAACATAATCTTTAAGTACTCTCAAAAGTGACCCAATTAATTATAAAACATATTTTATTTAAACATACTTAGAAATATTTGAAATTTCACCAGACTGACAAGTGGAAGCCTTGGGTGAACCGTCTATTTTGTTTGAAAAACGCGGGTTAAGCAGATAGCAGAACGTCAAAATTTTATTTTTGCGTCCTGCTGTCTGCTTTGAAAATTACCGCCTACTCCGTCGAGGCTTAAGTAACATCGCCAACTCACCCTATTTTCATGGAATTTATTAGATGAAAATTGTTTATTCACTTACTTAAAAATGATAATGGTTCGTTTTCCGAACATTTCTGAAGCCGTTGAACTAGTTTTCCCTATTTATTAACAATTTTTAATTAGCATAACTCATTGTTAAAACTTTACTAAAACATGCATAACGCTATGAGAAAAACTTTTAATTGGATAATATTTACCTTTGGGAGGACGCAAAGCGCCGCCACTAGAGGTCTCTATCTTAGGCAAGATTGTCAATTCGGCTCAATGGTAAATTCGGACGAATGGGATTCGGTTCAATGGTATACAATCCTATATTATCAAGCATCATAACTCTAGCTTGTTACTGAAGTTTCTAAGATACGTTTTTGTCTAATATCGTACCGTCTACTTCTTTATACTGCATATTGCATATTGAAACAGCTTCCACGAGGTTCGGTCTCAAAGCATATCCAACTGCTATAGTTTTCATGAGGTTCGTGCCCTTACAACTTAAATAAATCTGAGAGATCAGTTCGAGTTTAGCGCTCTACACATAAAATGTGCTTTTTAAACTGGCCACTATTACTATCCGCAAATACTGTTTTACCACAACTTACCGTTTCTGTTAAACCAAACCAGTTCGATTTCGAGACACAAAATTTTGCAGTTTTAAATCACTATCCCTGACAAATATTTCTATAATCTTAATTTCTTTTACATCTTAATTGCACCGAAAGATTTATTCAAAAAAATTTATTTACTTAAAATATTTTTACTAGCGGGGATCGGACTGTGAGATCGAAACTTAAGTCGGGTCAACGACAAGGGTTCTTTTGGGGGAGATGTATAAGTAATTGAAAGTTCATTTTTCTTAAGAATTATGGCTTTTTAATTAACTTCTATTAAATCCCTGTAGATATCATCTTTTTTAAGCAACACAAACTTATATGAACAAAAATGTAAAATAGAACCAAGTAAAGATGTGTCTTATGCCCGCTAAAGGCGGCCGCGGTTCGGGTCGAGTATCAGTTTTAAAGAATTTGGTATTATTTAAACGGGTCGGGTAGGTCTTTAAAAAAGAGCCGGGGCGACTCATCTCTAGGGCCGGCCTAAAATTTAAACATTTTATCATTGATTAATAAATGTATTTGCCATGGTTTATTGAATACTGAAAGCTCGGAACAACTTCTTTTGCGTTGAGTTTGCAAGTTCTCGGTTAATCCTTACATAAAAACTTGTTGAGGTTAACGGTAAGAGTTAGTGTAGGGAGCTGTTGGCTCGCGTTGCATGAAGGGCTTGCCACCACCCTCCTACGCATTGTAATTCGGCCACCTGAATAAATGGCTTTTAAAGTCGCTTGCTGACTTAGGCCTAAGGTGGTGTCTTGGGTATTAGCCTAGCCGATTATTATTATTATTATTATTTTAACTAATACCAATGGTGGAACTACGGTAGGATATTACTGTAGTTCGCATATTCTCAAAATACGCGATGAAGTGGCGTAGTTTCAACCGGAAAGCAACCATATATTTTTGTTTGTAGTAGCCATATATATGGCGAAAAGGTAGGACTATATTTCCCGTTAAAGTAGGATTGTATTTTATCACTAATTATTGTCCAATATTTTCGAAACACTCAGTCTTATATTTCCGTAAAGTCAGGGTTGTAGATAGATGGTTCGATCACTATGATTTTTTATTTGGCGAAATATTTTTCGACCACGGATGGCGCTAGTGACGCTAAGTAGCCCCTACAGATATTTTGTAGGCTTTACCTCATTACACAGGAGTACCTACGGAAAGGGAACACTACCAATTTTTCGTGTCGATCGATCTCGGTTCTTTATGATCTCTAAATTAGTTAATTGTCGCTTTGTTATAAATTGATTAACAATTTAATTTTTGAAATTTGCGAACAATCTACGCAAACCGAAGCTAATTAAGAGCCAAAAGGCAAAAGTACGGTCAGTTGTATTCCTTTATTAATTCAAGTACAAAATTTGTATTTCAGTTCAAATAAATATCTGAGAAACTGAAATTTAATGTTCGCTAATTATAAATATTCAAAAATAAATTTCCTTAAAATTAACACGTGTAAAAACGAAACCGAAATTAAAGCGATACCACTAAGCTTGTAAAATTTAAATTTCCCGTTGTTTCCTATAAATTAGGCTGCACCTCGGTACGTCTATGCATTGGGGGAACACCCATAAGTATCTGAAGGGGCTACACAGAGTCGGGCGCGCCATCTATTGCCACTTTTTCTTTAGCCAAACTCTCCTATGGTAGAATTGCTAAGTGATCGAACCATCTCTCTACAACCCTGCTGAAGTTAAACATATATTTTTTAAATTTAAGGCCCTATATTTCTTTTAAATTAAACATATTTTTGAAAATGTAGCCTTATATTTTTAAAGCGTAGACTTTCGAAAAATTAGACCTATATTTCTGAATAAGAAGCCTTATATTATAAAAGTAAGATATATATTTTGGTATAATTTTGTCCTGGATGGCGTGCCATACTTATGCCTAGCCCATCCGCAAGAACTTAATGGCGCAGAGAAGATGCCCTTCAGCAATACACCGCTATAGAATGAAACGAAATTTCTCAAATAAGCTCTCCGTAGAAAGGATGTGGCGAAACTTCTCTTGATAACGGCGAAGAATTGAATACCAAGGGATACCGATATGGTATTCTGATCTGCGTTCCTTAAAATGCTTTAATGTACTACCATGATGTCAAATCATAAGTGTTATTAAAGTTGATTAATAATGGAAACCTTAAATATCGTACCAACTGATTGAATGTTTATATATAATTTTTCTAAACTTAATTTTTGATATAATTGTTTCGTTGAAGGTACTCCGGATCTCGTTCACAAGCCAAAAAAACCTATCTTTGGGACAAATACTAAACACTATGGTCGTGGATGCGTCAAAATTTGACACTCTTGCGAAACAAATGAACCCGACTTGGTCGTCTCCCTTTCAAATAGTCATCGCTTTTTACTTTCTGTGGACTGAAGTCGGTATTGCTGCCTTTGCTGGAGTTCTTATTATTGGAATTTCGATACCCGCGAACACGGCTATCACGAAGAACGTCAAACGTTTACAGGTGATTTGACGTAACTTGACTATTAATTGTTGGGAAAGGGGTTTTGGAAATTCCCCTTATCAAGAATCAAAACGAATGTTTTCATCAAGAATGAACTCAAGTACCATTCTCGCGTGCTTAGTAAAAGTTTGTCTGCTTTCGATTTTTCGTTTTACTTTTTATCACCAATAAACCCCTTTTTTGGTTCACGTTTTGTTGTTGAAAGGTAGACAAACTGTCGTTACGAAGTATGTGAATGATACCAGGGGCAATTTATATAACGCCATATTCTTAGTTTCCGGAATGCATTCTTGGTTTAAACTACTCCGTGAGGTAGTATAAAAAAATAATAGAAGAATGAGTCCATAAATAATGTAGTGTATTTACTGTTTTAAACGGAATTTTCAAAGGGTGTTTCAATGTATGCTACTTTTCTCAAATGTATATTATCAATGATAACCAAATTTTTAGGTTTCGATAATTTTTTTAAAGTACTTGCTAAAACGAAATTTAGCTGATTCTGGCTAGAAAATAATTAAATTATTTGCCTCAATTGCTTGTTAAAGCAGCAAAATATAATAAAACACGTGTTTTATTGTATTTTGCTTCTTTTACAAGCAATTAAAGTCATGAGAATTTGTCGTAAATAATTCATTTTTATTATATTATATATACCATGACCAAGAAAAATACCATTGTTGAATCTATGATATGTAATTTAGTCAATGATGTATTGAGTATTTAAAGTTAAAATTCTAATAGTTGCAGTCATCATTAGTTATTCATACAAAGTAAACCTTTTTCTCGATAATAACGTGATTTATTGATAAAATTAACTTTATTTAGAATTTAAAGGTCACAATACTTCAGTTAGTTAGTTGTTTACGAGGCACTCCTAACAGTCGAATTTGGTTTGAATTTACTACTAGAAAGGTCGAACAAAGGTTGCGTTAGCAGGGGGTCTTAACATCGACATGGAAAACTTTTTTGAGTGGAGTAGCGTTGAGTCAAAATTTAGAACCGCGAGCAAGCTCTGCGTTATTAATGGCCTTTACCTGAAGACTCCGACACCGTCCCAACGTACATTCTTACCGTCAGACCATTCATCCCACACAACGGGTTTGAGATATGCAACGTTGATTTGACTTTTGTAACAGATTCAGAAACACGTCTTACGTCTTTCCAGTGGCGTAAATAGCAGCCCCGCAGACCCCGCAGCGTGGGGGGAGGGGGCCCGAGAACTACTGGCGCCCAAACGTTTATGATTAAAATTGGTGCTATTTAAAAGGGCCCCGAGTCGTTTTTCGCGGGGGGCCCCAGAGTTCCTAGTTACGCCACTGCGTCTTTCTACTATTAGTGTTCTTTATCGAGAGATCGGTCCTTGAATTTCCCAAGCAGGTATAATTACAATTTAGATACATTAAAGCTAGTTGTCTTGTAATTCTTAATATGATGCGGAAATTGGGGACACCTTTTTTATGAGTAAATGGAGCAAAAACCAGGTCCCCCAAGATTATAGGAACCCCAAACAGAAATGCCAAAAGAGGCCTGTTGTGGTCGAGGCACAAGAAGCGTCGTTTTTCCCAGGGGCATCTTATGTTCTAAAGACGACCATATAAGTGATATTTTTGTAGGAATTGTTATTATTAAAATCTCTAAATTTAAAAAAGTGTATTTTGGAATTGTAAAACAAAAACAGACATCTTTCAAACATTTTCTAAGAAGTGTTCCCAGTTTGAGTGTGACACAATTTAGAACCTCTAGAGTATATTTAAGAAAGCACATACCCCTAAAATGTGGTTATTGTACAATTTATGCTTTTAGAGCAAGTTTATTTGATCACGCAATTTGTAACATCCTGTATAACTTCACCTTTCATTTTTTTAACTCACTTTCATCTACCCCAAAAATGGCAAGTGTGAATTACAAATGCATGGTGAAGGTAGATCTTTGTTAACAGTGTTAATCAGGCTGGACCGGAGAAATATATGGATGTCAGTATAATTTAGTTTTGGTTCATTGTGCACATCCGAACCAAAATCCTTTAGTTGTTAACACCTTTCTTTGGCAAAAATTATTCCTAAATATGATAATTTTTGTGAAATAGTTGGGCAGAGTGTATTTAAAGAATATAACAAAATCAAGTATTAAAAATATCGAAAAAATATTTGGCTTTTTCGAATATATAAAATTTAAAGTAACTAAAATGTTACAAGAAATAAATGGAATATCTTACTTGGCTACTAAGATTCTGATTTCTAAAATATTTACACGAAGCAAACATTTCGTCATCAAAAAATTCTCAATTGTTCATTTAATTTCGGAATCAATTCTGCGACTTTTGATTCGAGTTATGGCGTTACTCTTTGTAGATTAACTCACAAGTTTTGTTTCCTTTATCTTGATTTCTGAGTTTTAGGGAGATTTGATGAAAGTCAAAGATAAACGGATGAAAATGATGAGCGAGGTTCTGAATGGAATCCGGGTCTTGAAAATGTACGCTTGGGAGAAATCATTCGAAGACATCATTTTGGAGTTTCGGCGACGGGAAATTGTTCTTTTTCGAAGTCAAATAAACTACCTAAATATGACGAGGACTCTCTTCATTTTAACGCCTGGTCTGGTTTGTACTATTGCTCTTATGTTCGGCCGAAATATACATATTAATATTTATACACATTATAAAAACATTTCAAACGTAAAAGTGTACATTTAAGAAAACCAATTCAGGGTATCAATTTTAAAATTTTCACAAGTTTAATAATAATATGGCTAACTCTGTCTCAAAGTGGTATAACGTTTTAAAATAAGTGGTATTTGATTTCTTATAAATTTCTTTATTTATTGTTCATTTCAAACTAAAGGTTCATATTTAAAAATAAATCAAATTAAATTCAGTTAAACCACAAAAATAAAACTGGAAAATAAAAACTTTTCCAAAATTTGCTGTAGGCAAAGCGTGTTTCTGAATAAAGTCCTGTTGAATAAATCAGCAGATAATTTTAAAATCTAACCCGTGAACTTTCATTTCTAATTTTAGGTTAGCCTGTCAATCTTTGGAGTTTATTTATTGCAAGATAAGACGCATTTCCTGACACCCTCAAAAGCATTTTTGTGTCTCCTATATTTAGCCATGATAAAGAAACCTTTATACGAACTTCCTGAGATAATAAATATATGTATTCTGGTAAGATGGTTTTATTGTGATTTAAGAAAAACTATGTTTCTATACGAAAAAATAACAAATAATATCGTTGATGATAATAAGTAAACCTTACAACGTGCGCTTCTTTTTAAATATAAGCCATTGTTTTTTTTTTTTCATTCCTGAAAATTGAGATTTTTTTTCAGTTTTATAATCAAAAACTACAAACCTTTTAACCAATTTACAAAAGAAACAAAACCAAGAAAATCTAAGCTAATGCATGCTTTGGGGTGGGGAGTAAAATCATTTGACCTTAGTTAACTTGGGTTAACCTTGTTACAACGGTGTTTTAAATTTGGCTTCATTTAGAAAATTATATCTCCAACCCGTCTATAGTAAGTTTTTAAACGATTCAAAATTGTGAAGAGCAATATTTAAAAAGTTGTCAAAAATGAGTTTTGACGGTAGCTGCCAAAACTATTAATTTTTGGTGGACGAAACCGAAAAATAACGAAAGATATTGGAAAATAAATAATAGTTGCAATTGGTTTCATCGATCTATCTATTATAGTTTTCTGGCATAATTAAAGACGGCAAAAATTTCACTTGTCGAAGACTTCTTAAACAGAGTGTACAATTTCTATTCAATTAAATTCAATTAAAAATTATTAAAATAATTAGGAATTAACTATTTTGCTCGAATAGAAGAAACTTTTATTAAAAAGAGCGTGCGTGACAAAATATATTTATATCGATGAGGAAGGTTTTTGTTCTGACTTGGCTGAAAATGACGCCACACAACTCGGAGGGATTTCCTGTTCAATTTAAAATGGCGCATGACGCATGCTCGGTGTCTTGTTTCCATGAATACGTGCTTTTTGATTTTTTTGCATTCGTTTTTGTAATTTGATTAAAGGCTCGATCTTTGAAAATTCGGCTGCTGTCCATGAAAAATATTTGATCATCTTGTGACAAACTTTACTTATGATTCTTTTATATTTAATGGGAATTATAAAATTATCTTTAATGGCAAACACCATTTCCAAATAATACTTATAGTTTTTACTATTTTAAGGCCAAAGTATCTATTCAAAGGATAAGTAAAGTCTTGTTCTGTGATGAATTGGAGGATTACATTTTGAAAAGGAACAGTGAACACGATGGTGAGGCAAAGAAGATATTTCGCTATTAAATCTTGCGACACTTTTACCACTCAATAAAAATACTTTAAACGTTCGTTTCCTGAGTACATTTGGAGTTCGCATGGTGACCTCTAAACTTAAATAACCATCAGTTGCATATAATAATCAGATATGCTATTACCCAAATCATTAGCGACTTTTAATGTCTTTAATTTAGATGGCCGGGTTATATTGCGTAGGAAGGTGGTGGCAAGCCTATCATGCCACGCTAGCCAACAGCTAACTATTACCATTAACCTTTACAATGAAAAGGTAAATTCAAAGAACTCGGGGAAATCCGTTAAACTTGTGGAGAGAGAGAGAACTTGCAAACACTACGCAGGTGTTTGCAAGTGCTAAGCAAGTTTAACTAACCGTTAACAAAATAATATTTGTAGAATATCTTTTTAGGGGAAATCGCAATATTTACCTATTTTCAGTTTAAAGTCGTCATACTTTTAACCTTAAATTTATTTCAAGTATAATTTTTCGAAATATATTCAAACCGCAGCAAATCTATTGACATCATCAGTTAATATGTTCTATATTTATATGTTCAACAAATTGGTTACCATTGACAACTTGAAACTTGATTTATGCTGTTTAAATTTGTTATTCAAAACTTAACTTTCAATAACTGGGAAAACAAACCATTAATATTTTATTTAAAAACTTGGTCGATTATCTCATGTGCACTTTTTATTGTTTTTAGATATTGTCGTTGAAGAAGCTAGCTTTAGATGGAAAAAGGGAATGAAACCAATGTTGAACGAAATCAGCTTTTCCATTCCGAAAGGATCGTTGGTGGCAGTTGTTGGGCCTGTTGGCTGCGGCAAATCCTCCCTTCTGGCGTCTCTACTTTGCGAGATGGACAAGGCACAGGGAGAAGTTGTTATCGAAGTAAGACCATTCAATTTGTGACTTAAATATTTTAACGGGGCCACCTAAATTAATGACTTTAAAAGTCGCTTGGTGACTTAGGCCTAAGGTGGGTATTAGCCTAGCTGATTATTTTTTTATATTGTGAAATTATTATTTATATAATATTTTTAGACTCGCTTAAAGGCAAGTTCCGGGATAATTAACTTTTGGTCTTAAAACAATGGCACGCACCTAAAATGCAAAAACAAATTTGTTTTACTAAACAACAAATAATTAAAATTAATTTAGTATAACGAAAAATATGAGCCAGTACTATCTTTCACGCTAAATCATTAAATACAATGTAGAAATTCTAATCGTCCTTTTCGAAAGGTATCTGCTGGTCAGATATTTTGGGATTGGGTGTCTTTGAACGTGGTGGGGTGACGGAGTGGTTAGCACTTTCGCCTCGCAGCAAGAGGAGCCCGGTTCGGTCCCAGCTTGTGGCACTGGGTGAAAACTCGGAACAACTCCTTCCGCGTTGAGTTTGCAAGTTCTCTCCCCACTGGTTAAAGGGGTTTTCCCCCGAGTTCTTCGGTTTCCCCTTCCATAAAAACTTGTCTAGGTTAACGGTAATAGTTAGTGTAGGGAGCTGTTGGCTCGATCTCGTGGCGTGCAGGGCTTGCCACCACCCTCCTACGCATTGTAACCCGCATGATGACTTAGGCCTAAGGTGGTGCCTTGGGTATTAGCCTAGCTGATTATTTGATTATATCTGTTAGTTGGAACGTTTTCGGTGGGGGAGTGGCCAATCCCTTAACCGTCAATCATCCAGTATGGTTTAGCGAGGTTCTTTCTAATATAAGGTTTCCCCACTCCCTTTGTTTCATTAATTATCAATAGTTTCCAAACCGTTAAGAGGTTGCCGAGATATTGTTTTTGGAATATGTATAATAGTAAAATTGTAATTTTTGACTGCATATCATTTTATTTTTATAAAAATGTTTTGGCGTTCAAATATATTACGAGACAGAGTAGAGTGGTAATAAAAACGGTTGTTGCTAATTTCGGAGATAGAAGCTCGAGTTTTAAAAAAAAGTGCGTACTTGGACGCGAGCAAAATAAAAATAAAATCCTAACAGCTTCTTGAAAAAGGGTTGAAAAAGATTAAAAATAAAAGAGAGAATTAAAAATCAGTTAAGATCGGGAGCTGTGGGCCTATTCTGTAAATATTCGAAATCCAATTTTCGATCGAAAACTAGATTTCGAACTTCAAAATCTCGACGAATGGTATTCGGTAAAGATTTCGAACAAGCATAAATCAATGCAAATTGTCGAAGTCGATCTCGACATGGTATAGGATATCGAAATCGAATTCCCGTTCGAATGTTTACAGAATAGCCCCCCTGGTTCGTAATGGACACTACTAAAAATCGGACACCTTTTTTATCGGTTCAACGGACTTTGGCCGTTAATGTCTCATTTTCATTTAACGTGCTAACTTGACGAAATACTCAGCATTTACAAATACCAGCGAGTTGGTCAAGGCTCAAGATTTAATCAACTCGACGAATAGAAGCCTCGTTACCTAACGGCTCCATCAACAACGTTGTTCACGATTCATCACTGTCTTCGACTTCCGAATCTGCGAAAGACGATCTTGACGTTGCTAAACCATCAGTTATATCAGTTAGATTCGACCACAGCCAGTAAGACCATAAGGTCACACCAAGCGCCTAAGTATATCTCCTAATTCTTCCTGCTAGAAACGCCGTTTCCCGTAGTCTTTGTCTCCCCTATTCTCGTCACCACTATTGGATGAATTGTCGGACTAGGGTAGAATAGCGAATGCACTCACCTTAGTTTTGAACAAGTATTAGTTATTTCATATATGTTGCGAAAAGTGTTATAGTTTTGTTGTTGCTTAGCTATTTAGTATTTGGTTAGGTAGTTAGGAATTTTTTTATTAGTGTTTAAAATAAATAATATCAGTCTTGGCAATCTCTAAACTGCTTATTAATAACTCTGCTTATTTTATCCCCTAGACAGATTTATTAGTTGAAGGACCCTCGCTAACCCAATTACGTTGTGCGAGTACCCGGATGTATTTTTAGTGTAGAGGAAGGTCACGGTGACTTCTAGAGTGATAAGAATTATTTCCTCTATATTATTATAGAGCTGATTATTTTTTTATATTGTGCAATTATTATTTATTAATATTTTTAGACTCGCTTAAACCAAATTCCGGGATAATTAACTTTTGGTCTTAAAACAATGGCACGCACCCTAAATTCAAAATAAAATTTGTTTTACTAAACAACAAATAATTGTAATTAACTTAGAAGCATTTAATTAATTATAATGCGCGCCGCCATAGCCCCCTGTATTTTGGTTTCCCCTCAAAGTTTTCGGACCGTGTCCTAATTGGCTGCTGTACCAAGCCCAACTTCGTTGACGAGCAGTTCGCGCGAACGCCGGTCATCGAAATTGGCTGTATTATTCCATGAAATCAGTACTGTAGATGATCCGGCCACCGGCTTTAACATATAAATAAATAAATAACATCATAATGCCAGTTTGTATAATAAAAGGGTGAAAATGTTTTCTGCAAAATTTGGGGTTTCTTTATATAGGGTTCCTAATTATTTAAAAAACCCCGAACTCGCGCAAAAATAACTTAAGTTCGCGAAAGAACATGTAAGAGCTCCGTATTTTGGGTCACCGTCAGCGTCTAAGCCTTTGCCACCCAGCACTAACCTAAGGGCTTGTGAAAATCATTTTACTATTGATTGCATAGAAATCAGAGGCACTGGTCATAGAAAAAGTAAACATCTCAAAATTGGTTCAATTACAACATTAAATCTTCCTGAATTGATTGAACAGACCACTGAAGAATCTTCTGAATTGATTGAACAGACCACTGAAGAATCTTCTGAAGTTGAATTACAACTTCAAACTCAATGCGATAGTTTATCAACTGAGTTTAGCGATTCAAAAGTAATTGGTTCTCAAGTTCAAAAGGTTGATGCAGGAATTATTTCAATACCCATTACAAGGTCTATTTTCGTACAAACTATATCTGCTTTGATGGTTGAAACTGATAAAATTAGTGTTGGAACTGATACATGTACTGAAGAAAGTATCAAATTGGAATTGGCTAATCTCAAAGATAATTTAGTCGCTTTGGCCGTGAAAGATCTTATCAATTCACACATTTAGTCCAAGACGTACGCTAACAACGCCAATGGTTTTTACCTCTACTCCATTGAAAAATCAATCACCTTTTTCTCCTTGGTGAAATTTCTGAACAGTCAGAGCAGGATAATTTTGACTATTGTAAAGACTCATTTTATGCGCCTAGTTTGGAATCAGACGTATCGTTGCAAGCAAATTTACTCCCGGAGAAAAATACATTATCTTTGAAAGTCAACTTGTCAAATTGTTATGTCGTTTGTGATGCCACGAAAGTAGTTGTTCAAGCCCAATTGATATTTCAGGATGTTCGAGAAGCGAGAACGAGGGAACACAATTGAGTATTAAATTAATTTGTACAGGTGGTCACAAGAGTGTTTTTGGAAATCTCAACCAGTCTTAGGTCGAATGCCTGCTGGAAATTTGCTTCTAGTTTCTATCATTTTACTTTCGGGGTCAACTTTCCACAGAATAAATTCTGTTTATTACGATATACAACGAAATATGGTAATTCCTGAATTAAAAGCAGCCTGGAGAAAAGAACAAACTAGTGTTATAGCACATTTAAAGCAAATGTTTTGACTCGGTAGGTCACAGCGCAAAGTACTGTAGTGTAACTTTCATGGATCAAGACTCAAACAAATGTGTAAATTTTGAAATCGTGAACAAGTCGGAAGTTAACGTACATACTTTTCCAAACCTTCCTCACTATCAATCTTGCATGCATGAAGATTTATCACAAGATGCAGCTAGGAAAAAAAATGGCTTAAGGCTGACACACCTGGTCATGATACACTTGTAAACATTATTCTGAACAAAAATCTACTAAAAGACCTTAAACAAGTAAATGCATTCTCACATACATCAACTTTGGAGTCGTATCACAGTTTAATGCTAAAGTATTGTCCTAAACAGAAGAAGTTTGACAGTGGCGTCATGGAAGCTAGAATCATGCTGACTGCATTAGACCACAATTTAAACATCAGCCGAAAATTTTATTTTGAAAAAGAAGAACATTTAGATGCACAGAAACAATGCAAAGAAGATTTAGATTTTTATTTCTCCAAAGCTACCGGTGAATGGCACGCTAGACCGTTTAAAGAGCCTAAAACATATGGTTTCATATATACTATCCTAGAAAACATAATTAAAAGAAAATTGACGGATGAAGAGAATATTCCTCTAGTAGATTTGCCAAAAATAAGAAAAAAACACTAATATGGCTCCAATTGATGCTATTTCATGTGAAGAGACCTCCAGTGGCAGAATTTGGAATCACCGAGTGAGAGGTACAGTCGTGGTAAAAAAAATCTTTTCCCATAGCGTTACGCGATTTTCGACGCGTCTGAAAATGGTTCTTAACCTAATTAAATGTAGTTAATAAATAATAAATATTAGCGAAACGGCTTCAGAAAGGCTCGAAACATAATCTATTAGCGTTTTGAGATACACTGGAACTTTATTTTCTAAGTAAAAACGGGGGGAAATATGACAATTTTTTAAGCCTCGGCGAGTCGGCGAATATATTTTTCGCGTCCTGCATCAGCTGGTTGCTTACAGCTGTGATTAAAAGCATTGGTAAAAGTCAAGGTTCTTACAAGCGGCACTATACAAGAGATGGATAAATATTAGTAAATAATTTACAGGTACAATATGAAGACATCTTGAGAATATCATTGCAAACTGAAGCTCTCAATTGAGAAGACACAACTGAAATAACACTGAAAAGATATAATAAATATTAGTAAATATTTGACCAGTTAAATATGAATAATATTTAATAAACTTACTCTGAAACATTGGAATTATCTTCAGATAAACTAGCGAAACTTGAGAGTTGTCCATTTCGAGAGAAAACATACAATATATTTTGTTTACTTTTACCAATGCTTTTAATCACAGCTGATGCGAAAAATATATTCACCGACTCGCCGAGGCTTAAAAAATTATGACATATTTTCCCCCTTTTTTACTTAGAAAATAAAGTTCCAGTGTATCTCAAAACGCTAATAGATTATGTTTCGAGTCTTTCTGAAGCCGTTTCGCTAATATTTATTATTTATTAACTATATTTAATTAGGTTAAGAACCATTTTGAGACGCCTCGAAAATCGCGTAACGCTATGGGAAAAGATTTTTTTTGCCACGACTGTACACTCTGTTTGAAAAGTCTTCGACAGCTGAAATTTTTGCCCTCTTTTTAATTCTGCTAAAAAACTATAATAGATAGCTCGATGAAACCAATTGCAACTTTTATTTATTTTCCAATATCTTTCGTTATTTATCGGTTTCGTCCGCCAAAAATTAATAGTTTGGCGGGAACCGTCGAAACTCATTTTTGACAACTGTTTAAATATTGGTTCTACGGCACTGACTCGCGCGTTTTTGAATTCACAATGGTCGATTCATATTTAGAAAGTGGAAAAATTATCCCTCTACAACCAACGGTTGAGAAGTTATAGCGTTTCCAAACTTTCCTCGAAACTAGGAAACACCTAAAATTCATCAAGCGATTATAAATAACGCAACTTCGATGACAATTTGGAAACGCGATAACTTCTCAACCGTTGGTTGTAGAGGGATAATTTTTCCACTTTCTAAATATGAATCGACCATTGTGAATTCAAAAACGCGCGAGTCAGTGCCGTAGAACCAATATTTAAACAGTTGTCAAAAATGAGTTTCGACGGTTCCCGCCAAACTATTAATTTTTGGCGGACGAAACCGATAAATAACGAAAGATATTGGAAAATAAATAAAAGTTGCAATTGGTTTCATCGAGCTATCTATTATAGTTTTCTAGCAGAATTAAAAAGAGGGCAAAAATTTCAGCTGTCGAAGACTTTTCAAACAGAGTGTACCTCTCACTCGGTGATTCCAAATTCCGCCACTGGAGGTCTCTATCACATGCAATAGCATCAATTCCTTGTCCTGATAAGACCGAGTTAATCACTGCACCTAAAAAGCGCAGTTTTTTTAGAGAAATTACCATATTTCAAAACTTGGCAAATTTTTAATGTAGTTTTATTTAAAATATTTCCCGAGAGCCATAGTTGCCCTTAATTCACATTGATAAAAAAAGTTGTTAGGAACCATAACAATCAAAATCATTTGTTTATATTTATCACGTTAATTGATAATTCTGTTTAATGATAACTATTACTAACATTAAAGGCACACTGTCAAGGGCATTTTTGTAATTAAAAAATGAAGTTAGCTACATATTTCTAGTGTGTTGCATTGCAGCAGTGGCGCCACCTGGAAGCTACCTTAAAACACGGGTTTCGGTTCTGGTTACGGACTCTTGGCAGGTTTCATGGAACCACTTTGTTTCGGCTCGGGGCGTCGGGTGGTACAAGACTGATCCGTCACGGGACTGTATTGCGGGTCTTCGGTTGCCACGTTGGCAAGACTCGTTAGTAGCACGTGTTAACTGTGACCGGCTTCCAACTGCTGCGGTGCTTTTCCGTTTTCGCTTAAGAACGTCTTCGGTGTGTCGCTCCGGTCAGTGCGCGGCGATAGAGACGCTTCACCACATTCTTTTTGAATGTCGGGCGGCTAGCGGTCCCCGCCATTCGTTTTTGGCGTCGCTTACGGCAGGTTACTTTCTCCACTCTGTATCGGGTCTCCGTATGGCCTTTTCTCGAGGTGTACTACCGATTATTTCGGACGTGTGTAATCTGCTCCGCGCCGTTGGCATTCGTTAACTTTGCCGGGTACAATAGTTTTGTTTTTGGTTTGTGTATTTATCTTTTTATCGCTGTTTGTATATACTTTAAATTTGTAGTCTAATTCTGTATGATGCACATGGTGTGAAGGCCTCCGCTGCCATATTCACCAATAAAGTCTTTTTAAATGCAATTGACAGTGTGCCTTTAATGACTTTGTTTAAAGACAGATTTGCCCATTTATTTTTTTGACTAAAAATTAAGGTATAATCACAAATTTAATTCTCACTTCGATCTTTTTTACAACATTTCTCACCTAGGTCTGTTTTTAGAATTTCTCAATTTTTTATACAGAAATAAAAAAATACTAATTTTTGGACAAAAGGTTAATGAATTACTAGTAAAATTATTCAGGCACTTTTCAATATCACTAAAAACAATAAACATTGTTGAACAAAATTAACTTGGTTTTAATTTTAAATGCGTTTGTTAAAATAAACCATCCATCTCGTATTTTTCATACAGATCCGTTAAATTATTTTTTGACTAAAATTAAGTTATATCACAAATTTGTTTCTAACTTAGATCTGTTTTACCTACAAACATTTCTCATTTAAGTCTGTTTTGACTAAGTTTTTCTAAAAATTATTTTAACAGAAATAAAAAATTACCATTTTTGGCTATAAATATGACTAAAATAACCAAGCATTTAAATTACTAGTAAAATAATTGAGGAACTTGACAATATCACTGAAAAGACGTAAACATTAGGGAACAAAAATAACATAAATTTTAAAACTATGATTAAAATATTTACCCTTACTAATATGGATCAAATGGTAAAAGATCTTAATCCATTATTCTAGGTTAATGAGCCTAAACTGTTCAACTTCAGTCCCAGGCTTGTAACTTTTATAATCATTAACGTTAACTTCGGGATAATTCTTTCTTACATTGAGAATTACACAAACTGGCAAAACACGTACGTCTAACATTTCTTCCAATTTTTTTCGTAAACTAGATGAGTGCAGCTCCTATATGCAGTCGGCTGTCCCATGGCAAAACCTTTTAACCAACACGATCGTAATTTTGAGATATTTAACTTTTTCAAAACCTAAGTTAAAAGATTTTAACGTGGTTTTTAATGCGAAAATTATAAAATCCAAAACCATGTTTAAGTCATAAATAGTTAAATATTTATGACTTTTACCTGAAACTTTTACAGTACTTTTGTGCATGCCTTAGTAATACAGATGCGTAAAAATCAAATTTTTCAAAAATTTGTTGGTTAAAAGGTTTTGCCATGGGGCAGCCGCAGTATATCGATAAGTACGATTGGCCAACACAGCTGGGGCACGTGGAAGTCTCGTAGATTGTAAATTATTTGTATAAAATGCCCTTAAAATTCGCACTCTAGTACCGCGCAAGACTTGATAATCTTCCTGTTGAGTAATGCATTGACAAGGATGATCAGTGTTTTCATTTAACAATTGAAGAATGTTATCAATTTGTTGGCAGCAAATGAAACCCGCTCTTATGTCTCGCTCATTTAGAAATTTCTTCAATATTTGTGTTTTTTCTTCATTGGTACCAAGGTCTAACCAGTCAGGAACACAATTTCCACAAGAACAGTTCTCAATCATTTCCTCGATATTTATATCGCCTAAATTTTAATCACCACGGATTTGTTCTACCCTCTCTAACTCTCTTAGCTCTTCTTCAGTGTATTCCGGTTCGAGGTCAAAATGATTAATTCGTGGCATTTTATATTTACATGAAAACTTGAAAAGGCGATTAGGGAAAGCTAATTTCCTACAATCGTGAAAAAGAGACGATCGAAAACAGCCAATCCCAGCTTCGCGTCCCCTTATAGTACGGGTAAAAGAGGGTAGCTCACCGGCAAAATTTGTCCCAACTTGCAATGTGGCCTAAAAATTATATTTTGATGTCTACTTTGAGGATCCAATGAGTCCGCAGCGATGCGGGGTGGACAACACAGTTTTTGGGGGGGGCAAGGGGGGCAGGAGGGGGCAGTTGCCCCCTAAATTTGCTTTCACCGACTTGAGCCGTGTTTGGTGTTGTTCCCGATGGAACATTTCACCCTGATTCGAATGCGACCAACCACATGCCCGTATGATGAACCGTTTCCGAGTTATGGTCGAATTTGTACTGAATCGTGTGGTTTTTTCTCTAATATGAAAAAAAAAATCCCCAAATGTTAAATTTAGCAATCCGGTCAAGTTGGGTATCGTTTCTGTACTATGTTTTAACGTTGAGTCGAATGAGACACGCCGCGGATTGCTGGGACTAATAGTTTCGGAGGTCTGACCAAAAGTACACTAAACAAAGGTTTTTTTTTGGAATTTAACTAAATGTTGAAAAGGTATATCAACCATTTGGCCAGGGCCAACCATACTTTCGAATCGTGCGTATTACTTTGTGCCGAATCGAATGAGACCAACCACAATTCCGTAGGATGAATAGTTCCTGAGCTATAACGAAATATGTGCGAACCGTAAATGGTGTTTTTTTTTCAAAAAGTTCGAAAATATTCATTTAAACCACCACCCGTGTCTACAAATTTATCCCCGGACGACCACAATGTCCCCCTTGCCCCTAAGGACTCATCGGATCCTCAAAGTAGACATCAAAATAGAATTTTTAGGCCACATTGCAAGTTGGGACGAATTTTGCCGCTGGAGAGCTCTTTTTAGGCCTCTTTTACCCGTACTATTATCCAATAAACATCCTGTCCAGTCGTTTCACGGAGAAGCCTATCGCTTAGGCGTCTACTCTTCAAATTTACAGTTAATTATTTAATGATAGCAATTGAACTAATTGCAATAAAAATTTATTAAACATTTTATTTTGCATTTTAAGTCTATGCCATTGTTTTAAGACCAAAATTTAGCTATCCATGAACTTGCCTTTAATACCATAGATTAATGGTTGAAATATATTTTAAGGGAACCGTTGGATACGTGCCTCAACAGCCGTGGATTTTAAACACTTCGTTCAAAGAAAACATTTTGTTTCTGAAGCCGATGGATGAGGAAAGATACCAGGAAGTGATCAAGGCTTGCGCATTGGAAGTCGACTTGGAAATGATGCCTGCCTTCGATCGCACCGAAATAGGCGAAAAAGTTAGTACGCCAAATCACTGTCAAGTGACTTTATTTATTTATGTTTTTAATTTGGACTATTCTAATAATTTAGGGAATCAACCTGAGTGGAGGTCAGAAACAGAGGGTGAGTTTAGCCAGAGCTGTGTACCTGAACGACGAAATCTATTTGTTGGATGATCCTTTGGGAGCTGTGGATGCTCACGTTGGTAGACATATCTTCGACCAGGTTATAAGTTCCAATGGACTTCTCAGAGACAAAGTGAGATATTATCTAAGTAGCACTTATTTTCAAAAGATACCGACCATTTGAAGACTTTTTTATGTAGACTCGAGTCTTCGTAACGAACAACTTGACATTTCTGCCACAAGTAGATCAAATATTTTTCATGGACAGCGGCCGAATCGTCGATAAAGGAACCTTTAAGCAAATTATGAACACTGACGGAGCAGCTCACGAATTCTTTATAAATCATATGGATACGAATGAGCAAAATCAAAATAACATGAACGACCGTGAAGAAGGACCTTGGTATGTTAAATAACACCGATGACAAATTATATAGCCAAATGAAAGTTTCGTAAAGATCAAATCTGAATTAAGAGTACTCGTGCTTCAGTAAGGGTGAAGATATAGTTCTTGCAAAGGATTTTATTTTTTTAAATATATCTGTATCTGTTTTAATCAAACATATTTTTTGGGGTTTAATGTGTTGTAATATATATGCCCTTTAGAGCCTCAGCTTTGATGGCTTTAGGGTCGTTATCTACATCTAATTTATATTCTGAATCCTAGTGGTACCTAATAAATTGAAATTACATTTTATCTTTTTTTTAAACGTGATTCGTCTTATTTTTCAATCCTAGGGTTAATCGCTCAAGAGAAGAAGAATCGTCAGTGGTTAAACTGAATAACAACGAAACAAAATTATGCAATATTATTTGTGAAGAAAAAATTAAAAAAGGCACTGTAAGACAAAGTACTTTTAGTTAAATTCTGAAATATCTAAAAGCTCAACTGGTTTTAGGTGTCATTCGTTGTGTACCGCGATTTTCTCAAAGCAATGGGTGTCCACTTCATTTCACTTATGCTCGCTGGTTCGGCAATCCAACATTCATTGGTCGTGTATTCTTCATATTGGCTGGCTTTGTGGAGTGAAGATGCAAGCTCTGGCGATGCCCAAGACACTTCCCTGAGAGATTTGCGTTTGACAGTTTATGGTGTCTTAGGGTTCGGTTACAGTTTTATGTGGCTCTTTGTGAATATAAATTTCGCAGTAGCAATCTTGCGCGCGTCCCTGGCTTTGCATTCTTTGATGTTGAGGAGTATTTTTCATTCGCCAACAAGCTTCTTCGATACTACTCCCACGGGAAGAGTGCTAAATCGCTTTTCCATGGATATTGATATCGTTGACAATGACCTACAACAGTCTCTACGATTATGCCCCACGGCATTTTTAGAATTTGTAGTTACCATAGTAGGAGTGTGTATTGGACTCCCAGCATTTATAATAGCTGTCATTGTAGTCGTATCGGCTTCTGCTATTTTCCAAGTAAGTGTATTTGGTTAATTATAAATCTCTACGGTCATTTCAAAAGAGTAATTTTTTACCAGTAAAACGCACGGTTACGGTTAAGGGTAGTAGTGGGCGAAGGGATCTGTCAACTGGCGTGGTATAAAGTTCTTTTCACCCTTTCTACGCAATAAAACTCGTTAACATATGTTTTATATTGATTATACTATTTACAGGTTGTCTTTTTTGCTCTGACTGGTCATTTTCTCAAAAACTGCGAAATGGTTGGGTACACAGTTAGAAAAAAAGGGTTTCCATGGGTTTTATTAGGGTTTGCTTTGGGTTTAAAAGAGGTTTAGGAGAAAATTATAAACCCTTAAGGTTTGTTTTGGCAACTTGCATAGTTTGAAAAGGGTTGAAATGTTTAAAGGAAACCCCTATAGGTCAATGGAAAACCATTTAAGAACCTATAGAAAAAAATAATAATTTATCACTTTTTAAAACCCTTTTCAAACCCTGCACGTTTTAAATTATCTCACGCCATCTACGCCAAAATTTGATATCAAGCCGTATAATAATTTCATAAAACGTAAAGGAAGACGGACTTCCCACAAAATGGTTTCTCTAAACATCGTTGCAATCCTACATCTTTCGGTGGTTCTGTGGTAAAACGCCCGCCTGTCGTGTTAGAGGGCTTGGGTTCGAAACGCGCCCGATGCAATCGCCAAAGTTTGTTACCAAGCCGTAAATTAAATTAATAAATTTTAATGTAATCTATAAATACACGGGGGGGGGGTTTGTTGCAAACCCTAGGAAGTTTTTAAAGGGTTTCTAATGGTTCAATTTATAATCATAAAAGTGCTCATTTTTAAGCCTTGTGGGTTTGAAAATTTCCGTTAAAGGATTTTGGAGGGTTTGAAATTGTGGAATTTTCTTTAAGTACAATGGGGGTTTATAATCAAACTTTTTTTTCTAACTGTGTATTATTTCGAATATGGGCACGCTCAAAATCCAAATTTCCAGAACAATTAGAAAAAATTTCACGTTTTTGAAAATTGTATATATTTTTTGAAAACGTTGTAGAGCACTGTCGATATTGTACAAAGAAAAAATTCCATTGAAAAAGACCAATTTTTCACGAAGATATGAGGCGATCAAAAAAGCAATTTTGTGCGCAAATTTATATAAGTGTTAAAATATGTTTTTGCTTGTGATTTATAATAACAATAATAATAATATAATAATAATAATAATAAAAATAATAATAATAATAATAATAATAATAATAATAATAATAATAATAATAATAATAAAAATAATAAGGCTTTATTATGGATATCCAACTCAGTATGACTATACTGATTTCCAGTTGGATCCAGTGTACATTAAGTTTTAAATTTTTTTTAACATTTGAATAATAATAACAATAAAATACAAAGTTAAGCAAATGTGAAAATAAAGTCATTAACATGATCTTTAAATTTTGAAAACGAAGGGTTGCTGGAAATGAGTTTAGTCAGAAGAGCATTCCATAAAGTTATTCCACGACATCTTGGACTACTTTTGGCAAACGTTGGTGGTAGTTTTTTCAAGTAAAATGATGTAACGCTGTTCATAGTACTATAATTATGTATCGACGAAACACGCGTAAATCGTCGAGCCAGATACTCCGGAACTTGATTGTAATAGACTTTGTACATAAAAACGAGTATGTGCAGGACGTATCGTTGCTTAATGGTTAGCATCAAATGAAAAAAACCGGAGGCCAACTAATAAAACTTTTACTGTATCTTTTGCACAAACGTCAGTTGTCAGATACTATTAAAAGCGAAATCTTTTAGTTTTAAACCATTCTCTAACATTTATTGAGTGTAATCAACAATTATGACACTTTATTCTCGTGTGCAGCGCGCTTTTATGGTCGAGGTATTTTACGGAGAAGCCAATCGTAACGCTTATAGAGTAAGTAAATTGTTAAGTATTCGCTATCCTGGCAGATGACCAAGGCACAACACTGTTCTTGGAGCTGTTCGAGACTTCGACAACCACGGAAACGTCAATCCCAGGTTCCGTGGACAAGGTCGTTCAAAACGCCACATTAAAGAAATCGTTCTAGCCTACTTTGCTGCGTACCCTCTAGCAACCTTTAAATGTGCAAGCGACGATCTTAGGTTATCAAGGAACTACGTTTCAAGAACTCTTCACAACCACCACTTCCATCCGTATCTAGCTACCCTCCACCAAATTTCATCACTCAACTTCTGGTGACCGACGAGTTCTCCTTTGGGAGATATTGACCTTTCAACCGCCGTAACAACATAATAATCATATACAATTTCAACTGAATGTTCGGGCGGATTTGGTGGGAGATAGTAGACAAAACTGCTTGGCACTCTTTCAGAACGAAGTGGCAGACGCGTAAGAAGACATTCCTCTGAAAAATTAAAAACAACTATATTACCAACACGACGGTAATGTATAAACCTCAATGTGTTGCGGAGCATCTCAGCAACGAGTTCCCTCAGCGTTGGATTGTTAGAAATGGTCCCGTTCGATGGCCTCCGAGGTTTTCAGACCTAACGTCGATGGACTTTCACTTATGGGGTTCATCAAAGAAAGAGTTAACGAGACACCCATTGCGAGCATAGATGATTAACGATAACGAATTATTGCAGCCTTCGCACTTCTTACTGCTGATATGATCGCCGGCTCGTTTCGAGAGATGCTCCTTCGTGCCGAAACATGCATCTTGGCCAATGGAGATATCATTAAACCTTACATGTAAATTCTCTGATATTATTGTATGAATTATCTTTGAAATGAACCTAATTTAAGAATTTTTTTAATTTGCGCACAAAACCGGATATTGCCCCATATGAAAAACTTGTTTATTCATCACCTCGTATCTTCTTGGATTCAATGACATTGGCTGCAAACGTGTTCTCAGTTTCGGGACAAAGTTTAATAAAAAGCGCGTTCACAGTTTATTGAATTTTGGAAAAGGGTTAATGGTTTTTAAACGCCGGAATGTAAATTCGCGATGTGACGTGGGTGGGTGTGGTGTTGGTGTTGCGCGTGTTGTGTTGCCACGTGTGTGGGTGTTGTGGTTGTGCGTGTACGGGGTTTTCACTCTTCAACTTCTACTGATTGTCTTTGGGGACGGACAGAGCACTAAGGATCACGATAAACGTCTTAGCATCCAAATTTTTACGCTATACGTCTTATTATAAAATTACTATACCGTCGGGTGGGTTTTTGAACCCGGGCTATTCTATTTGGCAGGCGAGTGCTCTTCTACAAAACAGCCGATACCTATTAAGCATAACTGAAAATTAGATATTCACCTTAAGCGGACGCGTATATTAATAGTTAAAAGACTTTTACATTTTAATTCTTATTTAAATTTAAATAACGGGATTTTCTGTTCGATATAAATTATTTCGTAGAGGATTTCAAATGTTGCTACTTGTCTATTGAACAAAAACCCATATGGCCACCGCGAGTGTTCTACTCCCGAACCACCGTTTACGGTTACGAGGTCTTACTAACGTAAATTTATTAAACAGGGTGTCCACTAAAAAATGAACCAGGGTGAATATCTCAAACTGTTTTAGGTACGAATTTCAAACTTTTAGGTCGCATAGAGTGTGAAGGGGAATAACCTATGAAAATGTCGATGACCTTTAACCATGTCTTCAAGGTCATACAAAAAGTATGTCGAGAACCGTAAGTGTTAAAAAGTTGGTTCAAATTAGAAAAGTATTCCCCGTCACGTTTTAGATATAAATAGCTTGAACCCGATCGGATTTTAGGTAATAGGAAGTCGATAAAGTTTTTACCAAAATCACCCTGTCTAAAAGAGAAAATTGCAAGAGAGTGCTAATAACTCGAAAACAATTCGTGTTACATTATCGAAATTTGAATACACTGATGTGGAACTAATATTACGGCCTGGTCCGACTTGTTAAACTTAATAACGTCAATTAAGTCTATAATTTTTCTAATTAAGAAATTAAATTAGAACTAATTTATGGTTTTTATTTAAAATATCGTCGGGGACAAGAATCTTTTACACCTGAGACATTGACTTCCACGTCTTCAAATTAAAAATATAATATCATAGACAAACCATGGAGGAATAACAGAAGATTAAATTTTCCGCTCTATTTAGTACAGTACGACAGCCAGGTGACGGTAGCATCTCCTTTCTAAATAAACTTAAATAGAAAAAGGCTGAGTCAGTCCTCCTGTTATTTCTCCTTGGACAAACTTTTCCGAGGAGAGGTAAAACTACGGCCATGGCCGTCTTGTTTCTAAGTACATTTTCGACAGTGCCCTACAATTTTCTCATTGGAATTTTCAGTCTGACACCTACCCGCCAAAAAATAAATTTTTCAAAAATGTGAAACATTTTATTTTAAGCGTTTCCATACTAGACATAATGCCGTAAACATTTTGTAACTCTAACTCTTGTAGGTTTTGAGAAAATTCCCAGTCAGAGCAAATAAGGACACTCTGTATATAAGTCGCATAGTGTCTATTGTTTTGAAAAGCTGATTATTACTATTAAACATTTCGAATTCAAATACCTTCATCAGCACATTTTAAATGACCGTGCCTTTCTCATTATTGATGAGATAAAGAACCAAAACCGAATTAAAAGTGCCTAGTGTCTCTTAATTGGTATTTATTAATAAAGGCACTTTTCAGTCTTATCGCTCTACTCCTTTTGCAAAAAATAGGCGTAACAGAGACTGCAAGTGTGGAGATATCACATGGAACGGCCATGTTTAGAAAAAGTAGAAGGCTAGTATATAATCTCCAGTGTTTTCAAACATGACTGTTCCTTGTGAAACCTTTTCGTTTTTCTGGCGGGAAACGGGTTCGGAAGAAGTGTGGTTTACGTTATAAAAAAGTCGAAGTACACTTATATTAATTATGCCAGGATAAGGCCGTTAAATATAAACTTAATACAAAATTTCTTGAAGAACATTTTTCTTGTTTCCCTGTATAATATAGGTGTCATATAAATGCAACGTGTATGATATATGTTAGAAATTCTTTTAATAGCGATTTTACGTCGCCGTCAGTCGGCAATTGAAGAATATTTCGTCGACAAGACATTCTTTTGTGGTTTCCCACTTCTCGACATCTCTCAGTGGCTTGACTATCATCCGAGCTTGCCGGGCGTCTCCCAGGTTTCTGGCCGAGTGTCGCAAACTCATCGACAGCAGCATTGCTGTTAATTATATGACAGAAATGACTGAAAGGTAACATATTTGGTTTCACGTAGGGAAAATGTTTAGTTGTTTACAAAGAAAATTATTCATGTACGACTATTATAAACTCTGAAAACTCAGTAAATGCAGATGTTATTCATAATTTGGTGTCACAATTGGTCATCCTTGTTGATTCAATTATTTTAAAAACCACTATTGCACAGAAATGTTTTTGTACAATGGTTATTTTTACATTAAACACTATGCGTTTACAAGTAACACATACTTGAGTACGCTTGTGTTTTATTATTTCATTTCAATATTACAGTCCTTGTTCATACAAGGTTTTGGTATGCCCTGTGATTGTAAATAAAAAATAATATAGACACACAAAAAAATTTCCGTTAAAAGTTCGGTCCTTTTTCATTATTCTCAAATCATCCCTTTTTCATGAACTGTGTTACATGGAATGCAAAAAACCCAACCTTGGTTAAGAAAGATTTCGAGAACAACTTAACAATCACTCAAAATTGACCCAAGGTTACATCATTTTGAAACTACGGAAGATATTGAGCGACTATAATCCAATCAAATGTTATGAACGCGGGGGCCAAACCTTTAAGCTTTTGATTCATATATTTTTCGATATTATATTTCATAATCAATTATTAATATTATATGTATTTATTGTTATCGCACTATCTTTGTCAGATTAATATATTGATCTATTCTTCCCAAACAGGTGGCTGGACTTAAGATTAGCAATGGTGGGAAATTCCTTTCTCTATTGCGCTGCACTTTACACCACAATTGCCAAAGGTTTAATTTCACCAGGTGTTGTTGGGTTCATCATAGCAAACGTCTATTTAGTGAGTATCCTCAACTGAGATATTAGAACAGTAAGGCGGAATGACATTATCAGATTCAATAATACAATCCAACAAAAAGCCTACACTCTCAGCGAAATAGCGCTTGTCTTTAATTGAGAACATATTGTTGTGATTAATAGAGCTGCACACATTCTATTCAAAAAGGTAATATATATAACTCTAATTTACACTGTCAAATTCAGATTATCGTCCATAATTTTCTAACTATACAATTGAATGTAGAATATCATATTATTAGGTTTTAGAAAAACATTCTAGAATGTAACTGTGTTCACGCACCGAACTATGTGAAGTTCTATTTAGATATAGAAGAATTATATACTTTTTTTTAAAGAATTTAATAATCTGTAAGCCCTAACTATAAATTATTATAGGTAAAGTTTTGAGAATTTAATTTTATTCGTATGAAATCGAAAACTTGGAATTTCTGAATTTAAGAAATTTGAAAAGGTTTTTAATGTTTTTCCAAATTTTTTTACAGGTAGGCCTAAGTGTTATATGAAAACGTTCAATAAGAAAGTATACTTGAAAACATAAAAATAAAGTTTGGGGTCAAGAAAAAACCAAGTTAGTCATAGGATGCAGTAGCCCTCTTTGATAATTTCGTAAATTACTTTCATGGTAGATCATCAGTATATCATAATTCTTTAATTTTGCCTCAAATCAAAGTTTTTTTTTCTAAAATCGTTTTTCAACCGAACCACTTTATTAATACATTTTGAATTATGATTTACAACTTTCTCATTGAAGTTTGTTCTATCACCACCGGTTGAAAAAAAAATGTTGGAAGCACATGAAATTTTTTTTTTAAAAATATTTTGAAGAAAATGAAAATCTTTTTAAATTTTTAAGAAATAAAGAAATTAAAAAATACTGTCCAAGAAAAATCAGATGCCCTCTGTATTCAATTTAATAGCCTGACTAAGTGGTCCTTTGTAATACTCGATTAAGTGGTGGTCTTCGTCCGAAATACTATTTCTGTACAATATTGATTTGTGGGTGGATAAATTGCTCTGGATAAAAAAAAATATTTTAAGGCTGCCTAATACTAAAAGCTGGGATCACACTAAAATCGTCATCAATTTGAAATCTTGAAAAATATTTCTTATACAGCCTGCCTTGTTTAGAATATATTTATTTAGATTTTGCACTTTATGCTTAGCGCAAGACACCTTGAAGCCGTTCTAATAATGTTAGAGCCTCCCAGTTCCAATTTGCTGCTCGCAAACAATCAGCGTTAGGGTGGGATGACAGACGTGCTGAGCTCGAACTCCGTGGATTATCAAGATACCAACTCATAAATCAATTCAAATCATTAACAAGGGGAAATAAGCTAAAACTAAAACCTTAAATCCAGAGGGATCTGGTTCCTCTTAGTTAGGGACTCAGAGTTTAGTAGCGAGCCAACTTGACATGTCATTTAATGATCAGTGCGGTTTTTTTTCAGTAGCGAACAGACTCAGAAACACATCGTATAATTTTTAATTTGAACACTTCCATGCAAACTGGACTTCAATAGCGTGAGGCATTTATCAAAGCGGACGGTTAAATAGAATTAATTTTTAAATTAATATAAACGCCTTGCAAATTACTGGGTTACTAAATTTAATTTTTTTAAAAAATCGTCAAAAACAAATA
This sequence comes from Leiobunum rupestre, assembly GCF_980474605.1. Lineage (NCBI taxonomy): Eukaryota > Metazoa > Arthropoda > Arachnida > Opiliones > Sclerosomatidae > Leiobunum > Leiobunum rupestre. The sequence continues at coordinate 9,436,782 of NC_143387.1, read as the reverse complement.
AAGTTGTGCTTTGTAGAACAAATTTTGGGTAAACGTTCTAACATAAAATAGTTCCCTTTCAGAATATTGTACTGTGTAGAACACTTTAAAACTGCAAGAATAGTATTTTTCATGAATCGTACTAATAAAAATCGGTTTATAAAAAAACTACTTCAGGACCCAGATTTCGAAGAATTATCATTATCTGATATTTATCGTGGAAAATGTAGTTGTGGCCGGATACAATTTATACCAATAAATTTAAACTATGATTGAAGCCAAACAACTAAATCAGATTAATATATTATGTAAAAAACTTAAAAACAAGTTTCAATTTAGCTATTTTTTGTGAAAATTTAATATTTATACCTGCAGATTTTACAACTTATTCCAAAATTGGTAAAAAATACAATCAACGTTGAAAACCATAGTGTCTCAGTGGAGCGCATTCACGAGTACTCTCATTTGTCTTCGGAAGCTTCCTGGAAAACCACCGAACTCGCACTGTCTCCTTCATGGCCTAATGAAGGACGACTTGTGTTCAGAGAATGCTGCGCTCGATACAGAGAAGGACTTGACCTAGTCCTGAATAACATCTCCTTCGAAATACGTTCCAAAGAAAAGGTTTTTATACGAAAAATTATTAAGATAATAAATTTAACAAATCAAGCGGCGAACTATAACTCCGTGGGTACATCGATGACCCACAGTTAATATTTAAGGGCTTTTCAAAGCTCCATTAACACATGTATCTTTGAAAATGACCGCGATAGTTTAAAGCAATTTTTTGGAATTTAGCCTAAAAGAATTCTTCCATCAATAGTGAGTATTATCACTTGGGGGGGGGGATTTTAAATAACAATGGCAGCTAATATTCTATTCAGTATACTTGATGCTGAAGAAAATATACAGTATGAAATTTTTTGGACGAAAATGAAATCGAATGGTTAGTTAATTAAATATTTCCTTTTAAATTAAAAAATAATTATTTTCTTCATATATTGGAGTGAAATCGTGTAAAAATAATATTTATTGTCAAATGCTTAGTTTATAACGTTCGTGGCATTCTGGTAAGCCGCCATCTTTAGAAGAATCTTTTTACATTTGACGCTTTTCAGCAAGTTCCCACGGGGAGAAAATTTCTATCGAAGAACTCTTCTCAGTAGAATTCCTTCTTAGAATTTTGACGCGCCCAATAGCTATCACAACTTAATCTTATTCATCGTCATTGCACAAATTTCCATGGAAATATAAACATTACATAAATTGTCAAACAATCATAATTTTCGTTAATTTTCCCAATAAATATAAATTTATAATATCAACCTTCTTTTATAGTCTAAAACTAAGATCGTTTAACTTAATTGGAAATTTAATTAAATATCAAAAGTGAAGATTTGCGCACTGAAACAACGCACAAAAAACAATTTTATCCATCGTTCACAATCGTTGAAGACGCATGCCTGTGCGGTAAATTTAAAGTGTAAGAAGATGATATATTAAAAAAAATAATAATGATCATTTCTTTAAATTAAAATAAATTGAAACATAAGAAATTCTCTGACAAAGCCATACAATTTAATGATAAATGTTTTTCGTAGGTTGGCATAGTGGGTCGCACTGGAGCCGGAAAATCATCCATTACTATGGCATTATTCAGACTAATCGAACTCTCGTCTGGTCAAATCCTGATCGATGACGTGGACATCGCCAAAGTGGGCCTGTACGACCTCCGCTCCAGACTGACCATCATTCCTCAGGACCCCGTTCTCTTCTCCGGCCCACTAAGACTGAATCTGGATCCTTTCAACAAATACTCGGATCAAGAAATCTGGTCGGCTCTGGAGCACTCGCATTTGAAGACATTCATCAAGTCACTGGAAAAAGGACTATCTCACGAGATCACTGAAGGTGGAAATAATTTGAGGTTTGTTAAAATACTCATCTAGGGCTACGTTCAGCAGAGCTCATCGGACTCACCGATTACTAATCGGTGACATCGGTTTCCTACTGTACGCTTTTTCGCGTTTCCGGTTTTGACGTCACGATAGTCATCGGTTACTCACCGAAGTCATCGGCTGGAAGAGTCGGTTTTTCCGATGACTGACGTCATTACTGACGTAAAAGTACTATAAAAGCTACGCCATTTTAAAAAACACCGATGACTGAATAAAAGCGTTCAGCAACTTACGACGTCATTATGACGAAAAAGCTCATCGGTGGAAAATATCAAACCCATCGGGTTTTTTTCCGTTGACTGCTGCTGAACGTACCCTAGGTCTTTTCGAATCTGCAGGCTGAAGTTTTTTTAGGGTTTTAACTAAAATTGTTAAATGACAATTAAAGTTTAACTTCATTGAGACTTTAATCATTCCAATAATAAGAACTAAAATAAATTTCCGCTTAAACTGTGAATTCAGAAAAGAACTAAGTTTGAAGGGTAGCATTGAGGGCTTGGTAAATCCCAAGTAACAGACATTAGGAAATGGTTTAGTTAGAATATGCATTTCTTCAATCTGTTTGGCTATTTGTATAATAATTTTAAAATACAAAATATTTTATTGTATGAAATGAATAATCGAAAATAGTTGTCAATGCGTTTATGCAAACTGATTAACATATTTATAAGTTGAAAATGTTTACATAAAAACGCCTTGTTATTCTGACCCTTTGAACTGTGGCCGTTATAGGAATTATATTGATAATTATTTTCTTTTATAGTAGACGGAAATAATTTGAATTTAAAATTGAAGGAATTTAGGGAATCTGCGATACTACACAGCTAGCAAGCTGAGGTTTATTTTAGATGTTTAATTATAATAAAAAAATTAACGGTAAAAACTAATTTAGGTAATTTTAAATATATGGTTGAAATATTATTTACGAATAAAAGCTATGAAAGGCATACTAAGATTAAAACAAATATTAGGTAACTACCCGAATTTATCGTTCAGTGAACGACATGGTCTGATGGTGTAGTTAAGATCTCACCGACCAATATTCTCAATAAAATGGCGGAAGCAGTAATCGAATTGCAAATATTTAGATTAGCTGAAATAGCTTTAAGGTTAGGTCGTCGAGATATAAGAAGACAAAGAGTGATGAATCACAAGCTTTCGATTTAAATTACACTTTTTTGTTTACCACTTCCATCACTGTTTCGCGTGTTAGCTAATGTTTCCCACATTAAGCCTTTTTTTGTGAACGTTTGCGATTGTTTTGATGATAAAAACTCCGGATTACTACTCATATCATTCACCATTATTTCTCTTTGTATATCCGATATTTTCCCCGACCTTTTCCCATTGTTAGTTGCCATTTTAATTTTAATTATGAAATTAACCCTAAAACACGACAATATGAAGCCAACAATAACCACGTGTGACGCAGAGTGTGCTGTTTGGGTTTTTTCCTCAGCTGACCGGCAGCAGCTCATTGCAAAACCCTTTGCAACGGACGTCGTGATTGGCTAAATTCATAGGAGGAATTTTTGGTTGAAAATCTCCGTCGTTCATACCATTGAACGACTGATCTAGTAACTACATCGCCGAATAAGAGGAGTAGAATACCCATTTCCAAAATTCAGAACAATTGTAGTTACGGAGTGGTCGCTCAGTCCGTCGACAAAAAATTTATCGCTCGCTGACCGATTTCTGTAGAAAAGGTCTCCAGATCATCTGATAAATACCGACGATTAATGCTGCATTATTCGTCGGTATTTTATCTCTCGTCCGCTGCAATTTTTTTCCAAAGGCACCCCTTTTTTATTTTATTTGACTTTATTTATGACTTCTAATACTTTCTTATCACAGTGGCAAATATCAAATATTTTGATGGGCAGTGAAATTCTATCATCTAATTCAGGCACTTCCTTAGTGGTTGGTGGTAAATCTTCCATGAAAAGTATCACGGGCTGAAAACTTACTTCTTCCAATGTTTTACTAATAAACAGTATCTTGTTACTTTCTTTAAACCTTGAGGCGTGTATTTCTATTATCTTTTTCGTGTTTTCGTCATCTTCAGGTGTTTGGAATTTTCGAGGGGCTGATCACTCCGCGTAATCGGTGTACAGAGTGTACCTTTGACTGTACTAATGGGACTACGCGTAATCTTTGAAGTCCCTGCCTTTGGCAGTGGTAATCTAAGCGTAATCCGGTGTACAGATTTTCTAAGAGTGGTTAGCCCCTCGGGAATTTTTTTATGGAAGCATAATTTTTTAATTTATTTGCTTTGCTTATTAAACCGTTACTATTTTTTTTTTGGTTTGTGCCGCCAAAAAAATTTACTTTTTAAAATATTTGGTAGCTAGAGCCCCTTTTGCCTTCGGAACTCCCCAAGCTTTTGCCTTTTCCATGCACGCCTGATCGTCAGGTATAAATTGCTTATTTTCCCTTAGGCAATCTAGCATATGCCACAAGAGGGCAGAAACGTGTATGCATACACAACCAGCTCCTGCTTTGCAGTTACACATTCCAGATTCAACTGACCCAGTAGTTACATTAAGTTTAGCCGCTGTTTCATACTTCCGCGATAAGGTAAATGATGCTTGTACCTTGCATTTTAGGTAAACGGACAATGGACTAACACTTGATTCACTCTGACCAGTACTCAATAAAATGTTGGAAACTTTTCCTCCTTTAAACATTCTATATCCATTTTGAAAGTGATTTGTGGCTTTTTGTCGGGTAGAGTGATCATTAATGTTCTCTTCACAAAACTGTTTTGTCCGATACCATAATGTTGGTGGTTACTTTTATTTGACTCAGTTTTCTGAAATGAAATATATATATATATATATATATAACAGCAAAGCTTATTATATTTATTTATTATTATTAAACAACATTCCTAAAAGACATTATAAATGGACACCGCTAATACGCGGGCCTAGGTATCTGCAGACGATTTGAAGCAGATAACGCTTTCAGAAAAACTAACAGATTCCCATGAGCCTCTGCGCCAACATTCTTTTTCGGAACCACCTATTGTCTCCCGTTATAAAATATTATTGCTTTTTCACGACTTTTAAAACCAGCTTTAATTATTCTTGAGGATGCAATATTAGAGAGCACTTCGTTGTCTGTCGTCACTTGCGGATTTCTGTACGTCACGGACGCTGGCTGCGGGCACCTGATCCAAAATACGACAGTAAAGTGCCTTCTCCTTCTAAACCAGGGGAACATGGAACCATCAGGCTATCGTTATATTACTACGCTCTAACAAGGAGAGTACCCGAGGTGATTATTGGCGATTTTGTTCAAAGTCGGGCGTAATGTAGACCTATATGAGATATGAAATTTTCCAAAAGGAGACGTTGCACTACCCATTCGTTTTGCTATAGCAACCGAAAATGTTTTTGATCACTTAAAACAATAAAATCTCAATTTGGAAAACCATTGGATTTTCTCGGTTTCACAGGGTCCTAGCTACGAAAATTTTGAAAAATTTTGAAAATCACGAAATGTGTAATTTGGACCACCTTTAGGTAAATTTCATCAAGTTTGGGTAAATTGAAACATTTTTAGGGTAAATTTGTAACACATTTTGGGTAAAATAAGGGAAAAATCTTATTTTGGTTGTAAGCGGTCAAAAACATTTTCGGTTGCCATGGCAAATCGAAGGGGTAGTGCAACGTCTCCTTTTGGGAAATTTCATATCTCATATAGGTCTACATTACGGCCGACTTTGAACTAAATCGGCAATAAACACCTCGGGTACTCTCCTTGTAAGTGTTATATGTTGTATCAAATATTTATTATTTTCTTATTCACGTAAAATAGTGAACACATATTAAATCAAGGTTAAAAGAGAATTAGAAGTCACAACTTAAGCGTCTGTTTCCCTGATCTGCAATTGTGTGGGTGTATCTTCCCCTCTCTCTAAAAGGGGGAAATCCTACACAGGTAAAGGTGGTAGGGTGAGGTTTTCCTTCTGGGAATCGACCACGAGGTGAACCGGAAGCTTCGTTAAGCCAACCTCATTCTTGATAAAATAGATCACTACGTGGAAGAAATTTATTTCTACGGCTATGGCGTTACTGACATTAGTTGCTTCCAAAGAGTCAACGAAATTAAATTTTGTTTTATTAATGTTATAGTGTGGGTCAACGCCAATTGGTCTGCTTGGCCCGAGCTTTGTTGCGAAACACCACAATTCTCGTTATGGACGAAGCAACCGCTTCTGTGGACCTGGAAACAGACGAACTGATACAAAACACCATACGTCAAGAGTTTGCTAATGCCACAGTTTTGACAATTGCCCACCGACTGAACACTATCATGGATTATGATAGGTAATAAAATCACTTTATTTCAACAAACTTTTTTACCCTTAAGCTATAATAATCATAATAATCAGCTAGACTAATACCCAAGGCACCACCTTAGGCCTAAGTCATCAAGCGACTTTTGAAGCCATTAATTCAGGTGGCCGGGTTACAATGCGTACGAGGGTGGTGGCAAGCTCTGCATGCCACGCGTTCGAGCCAACAGCTCCCTACACTAACTATTACCGTTAACCTCAACAAGTTTTTATGGAAGGGGAAACCGAAGATCTCGGTGGAAAACCCCTTAAACCAGTGGGGAGAGAACTTGCAAACTCAACGCGGAAGGAGTAGTTCCGAGTTTTCACCCAGTGCCACAAGCTGGGATCGAACCCGGCTACTCTTGATGCGAGGCGAAAGTGCTATGTTTTTCACTGACGCTTAAATCTGGAAAATGATATGCTTGGGGGTTCGTCGAACTTAATCTCTGTGGATTTTCAACAGGTTTCCGAAGATTGGTTATTTTCGGTATTTCAAATGCCTTTGAAAACCTTGTGTTAACTATAAGGTGTATTTCCTATATATCAGTTACTTACCAAAAAATCTCAAAATCGGGTTGAAACATACGATTAAATCTTATTTAGAGCAGTGAAAAGCAATTAGTTTTGATGGCGGACCAAATTCAACATCCGAATGAAACGAATTCATCATGAAATCCAGTTTTTCAAAATATTCAAACACTCGTTGACCCTCAGAAAATGCATTCTGCTTACATTTATAACTAACTCGGGCAAAAAACGGTGATCGTGATATAATTCATGCTGTTATTTATAAACAAAATTATTTTGAAATAAAGTAGAGCTCGACAAAAACGAGATGAAATTTTAGACAAAACTAAAAAGAAAACGAAAAATTAAAAATACCTGTACAATTCGCTTACTTATTGGCGAACTATATTTTACATTTTGAATCTAACTCTTCCCAAAATAAATGACCTAGCAGGCCAGCGTTTGGGCATCACTGAATTAAAGTATTACATGCACAAAACCATGTATGTTTTACCTTTCACGAGTTCTAACTTTGATATACAAAAAAGCCTGGAAATTGTTGTCGTTTACTTTAATATACGGCTTATATTAAACCTGAAATTAATTTTCTACATCCCCTGTTAAAAGTAGTAGAAAAATAAAAATTTGTATTTGTAACAAATAGATTGTTTACATTCTATATATGACGTTGGAATTTATTTAGTTATTTTCAATCTTTTGCAGGGTTTTAGTCCTTGATCATGGTACCGTTTCAGAATTCGACGCTCCGAGTATTTTGTTACAAAAAGAAGATTCAACGTTTTTTAGTCTTGCCAAAAGTGCCAATCTTGTAAAATAGTTCTTTGGATTTTTTATAATATTACTAATATTAGGTGTACTTAGTTTTAAGTATTTCGGGTAGGGTGATAACAAAAAATAAAGGTCTTCATTTTCCAGGAATTGTTCATGCACCCGTTGAAAAGAAACACAAAAAAAATCAAGAAAATATAATATTATTAAATTTTAAAGTGATTTACATAGGGTTGAGCCTGGTTGGTATTATAAACAAAATTTATCACTTCCTGAGACCCTTTTGAGTATTCATGGAATCATGGTAGATTTATTTGAGTTTGGATACTCTTGTCGATGCTTTTCTATTACTCTCAAAAGGTTTTGTTTCTGCTCTTCTTGGTTGGTAAGTATTCCATTGAAAGACGGGATTAGTGAAATACCACTTTCAGCGGCATCATTTACAACCTTCAGTTGTTCAATTCTAGGACGACGTTAAAGGAAATCATTGTAGTTTTCCCAAGAACTTGGACCTTCAGTTCAAAAATCCCGAGGAATATACAAAGCTTTAAATAGTTTGTTTGTGATTTGTGACACAAAATCGTACAACTATTTCGTTTGAACTGCTGTTGCCTCAACCTTTACACGTCGTAGAGGGTTGTCGGAACCTATATTTTCCAATGCTTTCATCATTTTAGTTTTTGTTCCAGAAACATTTTGGAATTGAAAAAGGCTAATTCATCAAGAACTTCTTTCAGAGGATTTAATTTTTCAGCCAAGGAATCTTCTATAGTACCAATCTAGTATGGGTCTTTGTGAACCTTTTTAAAGTAATCTGAAAATCTCTGAAATTTTTTTTCCATAAGTAACAAAATTTTATAGACATTTTATTTTATAGTTTATTATTCAAATTAAGCTAATTCGTTCTCTAAATTCCTGGACAGTGTTTGCATTATAGATACTTTTCAGTTTTCACCAATTAAAGGTTTACCCCAGTATTTAAATTTTCCTATTTTATCATTTTTTCGTTTAAATATAACGTCACTCGAGGCATCCCCAGTAGCACACGTAATCCGTTTTTTTGGTAGGATTAGGGTCGGACGGTCGGTTGAAAGTCCGATTCCTATTTTGGGCGTCATACCGACTCACTTCCAACTATCGGGCCGACCTAATTTTTAGCGCATTTATTCAACATTTTTCCTTGAATAAAAGTTGTTTTAAAGTATTTTAAATCCGGCAAAAGGCATTGCGCATCATTCTTGAGATGCATGTGAAGTTTAGGGCTGGCCCAACTATCAATAACGTCGGACCGACAAAGATTTTACTATTTAGCCGTAAAAACCTAAAGGATCGCTTTAATTTATAACAAAAAACGTAGTAGAGCTGCCAGTTTTTTCAATTTCTGCTTCTTCTATAATTTGTTATAAATATTAGTTTCCCTTATTTAATATTTATTTTTGTCACCTGTTTGATTTTTAGGGTTAGCTAAGAGTACAATTTTTCTTTGAGCTGAAAACCTTGACTGTCATTCCTGCTAATCAAAACTACAACTGTAGCAAAGACTATATAATCCTTCTCGCGACAGTCTTTGGGATGTACGAAAAATGCGCGGTTACGACCGTTACATTATTTTACCAGCCGCGAGGTGGATAGAGATCTGCGCTGTTTGTTAGAAGTTCTTTTCGAGCTTTTATTGTAAATTAAATTCCTAAAAATATTCCTTAAGGTATGTAATACTATTTTTTATTAATTATTGTGCCGTAAAATATGTTTAACGCAAAGATTAGAAGTTTATTTTTGTTAGAAAGCTACAAGTTTATTAAGCCTACTTTTTAAAACTGCTTTACTTGGGTTACCTAAGCCTTGTACTAGTATATAATGGATGTAAAAGGAAAAGACCAAACTACATTACTACAAGCATTCGTTGGACGTTTCTAAGAGACAAAAGCTTAGATATAAACAGAACCTTCTTAAAAGTATTATTTATTTAGACAGTGATATAGATTCTGATACTGTTGTGGTACTGGATGAAGATAAAAATATGGGTTTATTAGAAAGCGAATTGAGAAGGGTTGAAGATGACAAAGGTGTAGGCCTAGAGGGGCCGGAAGGTCTAGGCAATGGTGGTATAGAAGGTGTAAATGATGATGAATTAGAGGGCATAGAAGATGAGAGGTTAGAATTTGCAGAACAAATTAGGTTATAAGATGGTGATGGTATTGCCAATAGTGGAAGGAAGACGGAGGCTACTTCGGATGAAGGAGATTATATTTCAAGTTCAAGTTCTGAAAAAGCTGATTTCTCAAAAACTTTCTCTTCGCTGCAATTGGAATAGCCCGAATGAAAAGCTTGATTTAAAGACCTTAAGCTGAAGGATGCTTTAAGCAGGGCCGTCTTTACATACGTTTGGGCCCCTGGCACTTTTAATTTTGGGGGCCCCCTCCCCGTTGAATAGTAAAAAGTGGTGGGGGCCGCCAAATTCACCTTCTAAACTGCACCCCCTAAATCATGAACTTTCCTAAAATATTCGCCTATAGTTAAATTCGGTGTATACAGTGATTTCAGTATCACGTGACACGACGTCACCTATGCTTTTTCCCCTAGAGAAAAAATCCCGCACAAAATGGAGGCCATAGCCAAAGCTACGAATAAAATATATTCGTATATTACATACTCTTTAAAAAAAAATTCTTCTAAAACAACTTATCTATAATTTTTACAATAAAAATATGTTTAGAAATATTTATCTCAGTCACTTTATCTGATTTCACTTCTTTAGAGATGTAACAGAAGTTTTCAAATTAATCAGCCTAAGCTCCAGAGAAAGTCGGCCTAGCACCTAGGAATTGAAATAAATAACTGTAAAAAAGTTAAAAACAAAAATAATTCTTATAAACTTTTATATATTTAAAAATTAATAACCATTAATTACATTCCAATTCGAATTCACTAGCGTTGTGCGAGTAGGCAATCGAGTAGGATATCTAGTACGAAATTTTTCATCGAGTATTTGAGTCGAGTAATATTGAAGTGGGATATAAAAGACTAGTATACTAGCCTACTAGCCTAATTGTAGTAATTAACATTAAAATAACAGTATACATTTTTTAAATTATTAATGTACCGTCTGTCCGTATATTGCTTAGGAAGTTAAGACTTCTTGGCAATTTCCTTGAAGATGTTTTATTGATGCGCCCATTCAAACCACTAGGGTCTACTAATATATAAAAATAGGCTGTGTCCCCAAAACTGTTAGTGATAGAAAACAAATTATCGAGGGTAGAAATCAGCTTAGACTAAAAATGCGGCGACGTTGTCCACCCGTCGTAATAAAACGTGAAATACGAAAATAGGGCCTAGATATACCTTCGTTTACTCATTATTTCAAAGATAAATTTTTAATATTGAATGGTTTTGTATTAGGCCGGTGGGGGCCCCTCTTGAACTCGGGGCATGAATAAATTACACTTTAATCAATTCATCTGAACAATTTCTGTGTATTTCCAGATGCTGTTAAAGTGTCAACCTATTTAAAAGTTGTCATAGAAATGGATGTAGAATCTGCCATGAAAATGTGGTTTAAACACTCAAAAGATAGAGAAGGAGGTCGTCTAAAATCCCATGAACAACAACAACAACGAAGAACAGGACAAAAGTGATTAAAAACGGTAAAACTTGCTTTAGCTTCAAATTTAGTAGGTGTATACACTGGTTAAATTGTTATTTTGGCCTTTGATAATGCTCTAAATGGTTTTACATTAATTATCTTGGATGTATAAAATATCATTATCTTTTAAAGTTGTAGGTACCCAAGAAATTGTTATGTTATCAATTCCGAGCTTTTTTTCATTAAAGGGAAAAATTATTTCGGTATTAAAATTTGTTAATTTACGGGTATTAAAGTTTTATACTACTTTTTGTGATATTCATCTCATATAAAATTGATTGGATGTTTTAGAATAATTTATTATAATTTAATTTCAATTTTTTAAAGGGTCCAAAGTTTGACCTTAAATGGCTATAGTATTCAAAACTAAAATAATTTGTTATAAATTTAAAATGTGTAATGGAAAGCTGTAGGTTTTTGTTATCTATTCAGATTACTTTCCGAATCAAAACTTGAACTGTGATATATGAAAAACATTATTGATTGAATGATACAGTTTTAGTGCTAATGCCTTGAAATATACCTAGCTAGAAATAAGAAGTATTCGATAACAGAATAGTCAATGTTTTTATTAATAACGTTTTTTAAACATTGTGATATTGCTTTATTGAATAATTTAAATGCAGCCTTTAGTCAATAAGTATTTGATAATAAAATGTATAATATTTTTTTTATCTGTTCGGCTGACTTTTTATACATTTTAAATGACTTTTCTTATTAAACAGTATTTGTGGTAACCAAGTTTTTGTAACTTTTCTTTAACAATCATACTTTTGTAAAAACATATTGAAGAATTATTGTTTAAATAAATACATTAGTTTGACATATATTTGAAATATGGTACTTTCGTAGGTATCAGGTATAACGAACCCTCGAAATACAGTTGCGAGACTAACTTTATAGGGGTCGGTAATACAACAATTTTGGTCGGTTAAAGGATAGGCCGACTGATCTTTAATGGTCGGCTAAATGACTGAAAAATATTAGGGCCGACTGATCTGCAATCGTCCTAATTATAGTTTTGCCGACTGATATGCAAGCATAATAATAAAGATTGGCAGGTTAGTTTTTATAACGGTGGGCCATCAGTTCAGAAATAAGTTGGGCCGACCCCGACGAAGCGACTCACGACCGACCCAAAAAAGTGCAGTCGGGCGTCGGTGACATTTCGACGGGGTAGCCGACTACGATTTGACCAAGCCTACCGACTTTGATCCAACTAAGTGGGCCGACTCAGACCCGACTAAGTCGGCCGACTAATTTCTGTCGACGTTGGCCCGACTAAATTTTGCTACTGGGGATGTAGCCTTACACGCGATGACATCACAAACATTGACTCATGATTACATAAACGCCGATGTGGACCTTTAGGGATTGTTTCACATAAACCGTTTATAGTAAACCAAGGGTTATTTAACATACTTAACAAAAATTCCTAATTTTTAAGTTGTTAAACAAAGATATTTAGTTAAAATTAAGGGAGGGGTTTTGACACGGAAACCTCCCTTTATGTACGCCACTGATAATTACTTAAAGGGCAACGCAAGTGACCATGCAGGGGGGGGGGGGTAAATTATCTTATAGATAAAAAGAACGACTGCGCATGCGCTATCTGCCATAACTTTTCCCTCTGTAAAAAAAGCAGAACCATATTTGCCGAATTTATTTTCTATAAATGCGCCTCTCGCGGTATTTACGCAAAATCCATGCATTCTTTAGTCGCGAAAATGGCCGAGGAAAGTGAAGTCTCCGTGCTTACCGACAAATCGGATCCTAAACTTCTACAAAATAAATGTAATAAAAAAAGATAAATATTCTGTAGGGGGTATAATGATAGGGAAATTGTTAAGGGAGACGGGATATAGGAGTGTGTGTGGTGTTGAATTTTCCTAATCCAATGTGAGGCTAGTGGCAGAGATTTACCGCGTCAAAGGCCTAATGTTTCAACTTCCATTATTAAAAATATTCAATTCACAAATAATTTTATTCCAAAACATTGTTAAATCGAAAATATCAAAGTCCAACTCTCGGAAACTAACCCAGTTCTTTTCTCCATAATAAATAAATTAAGATAGGCCTAAATTCCTTGATTCGTTGATTGCGAGCTAACTCAGCGAAGAAAATCGAAAAATTCGCGAATGAGAGCGAAATTGCGCCACGTGGCTACACCAAGGAGAATAAGGCTTTCGCGCTGTATAAAATCATCCTTGGAAAACCTACTTACGGCTTGTTGAAGAAAACATAGTTCCCCCTGCATGACCACTTGCGTTTCCCTTTAATAAATATACAGTAAAATCGGTGATTGTTTAGGCATTCGTATCGTAAAAACAAATTCGAAGTGACCTCGTGAAATACCGCTAGGTACTCCATGATGTATATTTCAGACAGCGCGAAACCAGTCTGAAAGGGAGTAAGGCAATGACTGATTACTAAATTACATCGTCATGTAATTAGTAGTTCACACCGAGGGGTCGGACATTTGTACAAAATCCCGTACACTTTTCAAGAAATCTCCGACGAAATCGCGAAATCCCTGACGAAATCTCAAAATCTCTGACCAAATTTTAAAATCTCTGAAGAAATCGCAAAATCTTATGAAATAGGGAAATCTCTGACCAAATCGCGTAATCTCGGACGAAATCGCAAAATCTCTGACGAAATCGCGAAATCACAAACAAAATCTCTGACGAAGTCACGAAATCTTATGAAATCGCGAAATCTTTGACGAAATCGTGAAATCTCTGACGAAATCACGAAATCACAAACAAAATCTTTGACGAAATCGCAAAATCTCTGACGAAATCGCGAAATCTCTGATGAAATCTTTGACGAAATCGCAAAATCTCTGACGAAGTCGCGAAATCTTATGAAATGGCCAAATCTTTGACGAAATCGCGAAATCTCTGAACAAATCGTTAAATCTCTGACGAAATCGCGAAATCCCTGAAGAAATCGCGAAATCACAGACGAAGTCGCAAAATTTTATGAAATCGCGAAATCTTCGTCGAAATCCCGTAAGCTTTTTTTGGGAATGTCCGACCCCTCGGTTTACACACCAAACTGAAGAGGGCTTTACAGTCTGTTTACCAAAGTTTATTGCTTCTAATTTTGATCTTTTGAGGTATATCTGATATCTGGTTCTACAAATTGTAAACAATTTGGTTTAATTTCGATTAATTTCCAGATATTACATCTGATCTGATACGGTAACTTTTAATTATCCGCTAGCGATAACTGATAGCTTTTTTATAGTTCAGATCTGTGGCATTAAAAAGATATCCGAACAGATAACTCCAGGTTTATAGAAATCAGAATTAAACTTATAATCGTTATAATACCGGACACTTGGGCCACGTTCTAGCCAAGCCTTTAAGAATAGAACGATTCAAAATAAAAACATTACCAGGTTAAACGTACTAATCGTTACATTTTATTGAATCAATAATAACTATATTTTTTTCAATTTTTGTCAACCATGGTCCACCAGTCTTTAAGAGACATGGCCGCGCATATAGTTTCTGTCTTCAAAGAGCAACGTTTTGTTGAAACCAAATCAGCTCCTTAAGAGAATATTCTTTCTGGAGGAACGGATGAACCAGGAATTGAAAGCAAGTCTCGCGCCATTCTGGCTACAGTCTCGTACATGAACCTTCAAGTAGATAATCAATCAGGTAATTTAGTAAACAAATATCAAAGTAGACGAGCTTCTCATTTACCTTTCACCATTGAAGTATATAAGTGTGAGGTGGAACAACGTTGATTTTTAAATATTGAAGCAATTCAGCTCCTATATTATTTTTTCTTTGTCTTTTAGGGTAGAAGGCTAAGAACTCGACTTCTAAAGATTTCGGTGTAGTTTCGAAACTAGGCAACTGTTCTTCATAGTGAGCCGTGTAAACAGACATGACATTATTCTTTATATTCTTGCACGTGTTCTTGTCAAAGTGTTCTTTTCCAAATTCTATTTTTAGAGTAGGATTTAAAACTAAATTAACAATGGAAAAACCACAGTAAGTTAACATGGTGACCAAATAGACTATTATAATATAAGGTAATCTTACCCTTAAACACCCGGTAAACAGTGCTTTGAGAGAGCTTGAATAATTTTTCCAATTTGTCCCTCGCACTTGAGCAAACTACTTTAATGCTACCCGTTGAGTTGCCGATTTGTCGGTCCAACTTCTCCATTACCCACACGTATATTGGCATAACCAAAGATATTGCGCAGTATTTCGATTGCGAGATAGGGTTTGTTGCGGTGTCAAAGTCCTGAACGAACATTGTAAATGAGGTCATTGCAAGTTACTTTTGAAAAAAAAATCGTTACTTTTAAAATAGCCATTAATGATTCTAAGCGCATCCAGTCGCCATCGTCCAGATGGTACTATTGGAGATCTTTGTCGCTACTTGTAAACGCTGTCAAGGACTATATATGTGACGGTCACAATTCATTAGTTTGGGTGTATTCTATATTCTTAAAGGGATTATCACCAGCAGGGAAAATATTTTTTCTAAAAAATACGCTGCAGCCACTATGGCGCTGATTCACACGTAAATCTTCTACGCTCGTCTCGCTTGGAAGATGTGGTTTTACCTCCAAATTCCGAAAATCTTATAACCCTTTAAGAACTAATTAAGACTAAAGGCAATATCACAGAAGCTCTGGGCAAGTTTGAGAATAATATTCTTCAGACCTTCGAACGTGTCTTTCAAATTCCCCTAGGTATAAGAATAATAATAATAATTTTTATTTATAGACCATTGTGATACAATAAATTCTTAACTGGTTAGGCCAAGTTGGAAGACGACTTTTAGCCAGCTTGGCGGAAATACGCACAAACAAAGAGAAAAAAAAGGAAAACAAAGAAGATAAACTTAGTTCTCTAATACAAGTTCTTTTGCTAGTTTTTAAAAGTAAATAGGTTAATTGTAGAAGGGAGATTAAGTAAATTCATTAACTTTGGGCCGATACAAAATATAGATTTTAATTTTAGTTCAGTGCGTGCGAAAGGCACTTCTAATGTGTACGGTTTCTAGTAAAATATGCGGAGAGACGGCTATAGTTGAATGGATTATTTATACATTTCTATACAGTGATTAAACATTGAAAATAATTTTTTGCAACAGTTAAAATATTGTTTTGTCGGAAAAGCAGGGCGGTGTGGGCTAGTGGAGGTTTATTTTCGATTAGTCGAATAATTCTTGTCTGGAGTACCACTAAGCGGTTTAGGTTTTGAAGCGATGTATTACCCCAAATAGTAATACAAAAGGTAAGGTGCGAATGCACGAAGGCATGATAAAGTTGTTTAGATGTTTTGACCCCGAAGATAGGGTGACAACGGCCTACATGGTAGATTGCAAAAGCTATTTTTTTCGAGATAATGTTTATATGTGCACTCCATTTAAGATGAGGGTCGGACCAAAGTCCAAGATAATTATAAGATGTAACCTCTTCTAATGGTGTATTGGATATTGTGATTTTTTTGGTATGTTTACGATTTTTATTTACATTCGAGAATATCATATACACTGTTTTGTTGTTGTTGGTTTTTAAGAAACTCTTAAACTTTCCTCTTTTCTCGTGGGATCTTTTATGAAATCCAATAACAAAAAAAAACAAACAAAAAACCATCGAGCAAGGGTCTGTCTCTGACAGCACCCTGTTCTAGCCAGGGGAAGGGTGTATCTCAGGATACTACCCTCCCTTCCACAAGTTCAGGTCGTGGGTCTGTCTTGGAAGATACCGAGCCCATGGTGCTAGGGTCTGCCTCCGGTAGTACCCAGCATCAGAAGCCGGAGTCAACCAAAGACAGTACCCCGACGGAGGGAAGCAAGGTAAGTGCTTCAAATGCTCGTACTCGCAAGAGGAACAGGCGTCGTAAGACAAACAAGAAGGAGGTAGACGACTCTTCAAAGGGTAATTCCTCTTCAAACAAGAGAACAAGGGAGTCGGACCAAGACTCTCCAAGTTCTCAACAACAGGCTGCCAAAAAGTGCAAGCCATTGACCTTCAGCGAAGCTGTGGGTTCGACGCGGATGGCCATCATAAAAGAAGGCTTTCCCTCGAACGGCTTAACCGAGGCAGAAATGGGCGCCATCCAGCTTGGAGTTCTGGAGAGGATAGACGGGATACCCTCGGGTAACCCTCTTCCTCAAATCCTGCAATTCCAGCTGAAAGGAGGTGCCCTGGTTTACCTGTGCAAGGATGACTTCACAGGTTAATGGTTAAGTCAGGAGTTCGACCGTAACGAACAGGTTCTCCAGGGAACAAGGCTTTTGGTAACAAAGGCCAGTGACCTGCCGAAACCTTTTAAGGTCGCTGTCCGTACGAGGGACGTCTGGACGAAGGACCCTAAAGTTCTTCTAAGGCGTCTTCAAACTTTCAACGGTGCGCTGAACACAAGCTGTTGGAAGGTTCTGGGCAAGTCCGAGGAACCGGCTGCCATCCGTTGGATTTTTCTGATGGATGGTGAGTATCAAAGCGGCATGATTTGCTGCACAGACAGGTTTGGACAGGGGTGTAATATCCTGCTATATCTGTTTATATAAAAAGTCGGACTTTTGTTTTGACGCGCATGATTACGCGTTTTATCACGCGCGGATATGAACGCGCAGAGGTTTTGAAAAAAGGAAAGAAATTAGTTTTGTGGGTTTTTAGAAGCCAGGAATGTAGTAGTCACAATAAAATTTAAGTCTCTTCAATTTGCGTACTATTAGCTTAATACCACACTCAACACGACCATCGGAAGACACGAAATTGGCGACGGAGATGGGATGGCTGTTTGTTCGTTTCGGTTTGCTTTTGACGGCATAGAGCTTCGAAATGGCCTAGCCTTCCACACCAAGTGCAACTCGCATTTCTAGCTGGACAGCTATAACGTCCTTGTGGGTCCGGGAATAATCCACCACAATTAAAACAATTGAGAGGCGGTTGTGAGTGTGGTATTAAGCTAATAGTACGCAAATTGAAGAGACTTAAATTTTATTGTGACTACTACATTCCTGGCTTCTTAAAACCCACAAAACTAATTCTTTTTCTTTTTTCAAAACCTCTGCGCGTTCATATCCGCGCGTGATAAAACGCGTAATCATGCGCGTCAAAACAAAAGTCCGACTTTTTATATAAACAGATATAGCAGGATATTACATTTCTCTTTTCACGGGTAAAAGAAAAAAAAACAGAAAAGAAATTTAGTAACTTGTAAACATATAATATATATCGTTGTTTTTTTTTTTTTTAGGTTAAAAATGCTTCGGCGATCAGATATTTTGTCTTGGGCGTAAAACGATTCTTCCATTGCCATTCCTTTGTATTTCCGGTACGCTATTTTGACGGGGTGCTCTGGCGCACGGTATTGCACCTTGAACTATCCGATTCTGTATAGGTGGAGGTATTGGAGGCTTGGGCGTAGTTTCGCATTAATATTTTGATTGAAATCATTTTGATAAATGTCATCGTGCGGCTTCGTAGTTTGTGCTATAGGGAGAGACGATTTGAGAAATTTTAATAGGGAACAGTTTCTAATCAGAAATTTTCCTTGGTTTTCAATTGTCACGCTCGAGCCTTTGATTTTGACTATTTTCCATGGTGTCGTATCGTAAAATGGGTCAAATTTGTTCCTTTGAATGAGCTTTGGTAGGACTTGATCCCCGAGACTGAACGTATGTGTAGATGTATGGAGATTGGTATCCGCTTTCTCCTTCATCCGGCTTTTGTTGAGCCCATCTTTGACTCTGACGGTTGCATCAAAAGTTGGCGAGGCCTTTGGCACACCAGGTAGCTTGGTATTGATGTCGCGATTGAAGAATAACGTAGCCGGTGCTTTGCCTGTCGTCGGGTGTGCTGTAGCTCTAAAATTCATTAGGAAATTTGGGAGTATGTTTTGCCAGTTAGTTTGATCTATGATGGCAGTTCGTATAACTTTTGCCAACATGGGCATCTGTCGCTCAATAAGCCCGTTGGCCTGAGGCCAGCGTGGTGTTATCCGGTGGTGGGTGAACGCCAGTTCCTCGGAAAAACGTTTAAATTCGTCTCCATTGAAAGGAGGTCCGTTGTCACTTTTGACTAGCTTTGGAATACCAAACATTGAGAATATGTTTCGTAACGACTTAATAGTGGGTGTCGAAGATGTGGTTGAGAGGCTTATTGCAACCGGATATCTACTGTATTCGTCGGCGACTACTAAAAGGTAATCTCCGGAGGGTGTTGGTCCAAAAAAATCGATGGCTACAGAGTGCCATGGGTGTTCCGGGAGCGGAGTCATAGATATGGGTTGATGCTGAAGATGGGGAACTGTGGCTTGACAAGCTATACAAGAGTCCAAACGCGTTTTTACTCTGTCATTCATGTTAGGAAACCACAGTTTGTCTCGAAGTGTCTGTTTCGTTCGCACGATTCCTGGGTGGCCTTCATGAGCGATTGTTATGGCTTGCTCGATTAAGCTTTGTGGCAAGATAATGCGGTCACCTCGAAATATGAGGCCGTCTTCTTCGGTTAGTTCATGGCGAATGATTTTGTATGCGTTCCAAGATTTTAGGTTGTCTCCCGTAAGGTGTGTTGTATGCCATAGCTTGTTATCATATAGAGCTTTAATGATTTCCAGCAGTACTTCATCGTGCGAGATTTCTTCACGTACTTTATTAAGATTTATAGCACCAAGAGATATTGTTTGAGCTGACGCAACTAATGAGCAATGTTTGTTGTCTATAGTTGAAAGTTGCGGGTGGCGCGATAAGTAGTCCGCTGGGTTGGATTTTCCTGTTTGTATGAGGTTGTGAAAGTATAGTGTTGTAAGCGCAGAATCCAACGCTGAATACGGGACGAGGTAAGGGTTCTTGGGTTGTTGAAAATGGTCACAAGGGGGTTGTGGTCAGTAAGTACGTGAAAGTTTGATCCGTTAAGGTAAATGTCAAAATGTTCGCAACCAAAAACAATGGCGAGAGCTTCGCGTTCGATTTGAGAGTAGCGTTTTTCCGTATCAGTAAGGGATCGGCTCGCGAATGCTACGATGTGCTCGTGACCCTCGTGGTCATGTTGGACCAGGATTGCTCCTAGGCCAACTGGACTACCATCAACAATGACAGATGTTTGTTTTGCTGGGTCAAAGTATTTGAGGGTGGTACAATTCTTAAGATTCACCTTGATGTTATCCATTGTTGTTTGATGCGTGGAGGTCCATATCCAATCCGTGTCTTTTTTAAGCAGGTTTCTCAGTGGTTCGGTTAAAGTAGCGTAGTTGGATAAAAATCTGGCGCAGTAGTTGACTAGGCCTAGGAAACTTCGAAGTTCGCTGACGTTTCGGGGTGCTGGAAGACACGCTAGGGCTTCAATTTTTTTGGGGTCGGGTTTAATACCGTCACTTCCAAATACATGCCCAAAGAAAACTAAGTTAGTTTTGGCGAATTCGCATTTGTCTTTGTTGAGAGTTAACCCCGCGTCTGAAAGTCGCTTTAAGACCTGCTGTAGTTTTTTAGCATGGTCGGCTGGACTACTGCCTCCAATTAGGATGTCATCACTTGTGTTAAGTGTATTTTTGATGCCGGAAATAGTCTCTTCAATGGCTTTTTGGAAGATTTCCGCTGCTGAGTTAGCCCCAAAAATAAGGCGTTTGTAACGAAACGGTCCCAAGTGCGTAGAAAAGGTAGTAATATCACGGGATTCGTCGTCGAGTTCAATTTGGTGATAACCCTTATTAAGATCGAGGCGGGTAAAGATTTTCATGCCATTCATGGCGAGTATGATGTCGTCCATTTTTGGAGGTATATGACGTTCCCGAATGATGGCACGATTCGGCAGACGCATGTCAACGCAAATCCTAATTTCCGCGCTATTTTTCTTTGGTACTAGAACAAGTGGAGATAGCCATGAAGTGGGGCCAGTAGCGGGTTCGATAATGTCAGATTGAATTAAACCGTCGATCTCTTTTTTGACGAGTTCTCGTAGATGAAACGGGATACGTTGATGGCGTATAGCGGTTGGTGGTACGTTAGGGTCAATGTGAAAGTGAGCTTTGTAGTTTTTCATTTTTCCAAGCCCCATGAACAAGTGGTGATACTCCTTCACGACTGACAAGTAATTAAGGGGCTGTATCGTGGATATGGAAGGTAGCGTTGGCAAAAGATTAAGGTGTCGAAGAGTTGAAGCGCCAATTATGTTGAAAGCAGTTTTCGAGGGATCTAAAACATGGGAAACAGCGTCAGCTTTTTGATCGTTGTACATGATGGTGGACTCGAAGGTCCCAGGCAGTGGTAAGGGTTCCTTTGATGCGAAAGGGTAAACTTTTAAAGTTGATTCTTCAAGATTTGGCAGTGGGCTCATTTTTCGGTATGTGGTATAGTTTATAATGTTTACTGAAGCACCCGTGTCAATAAGTGCTTCCATGACATTTCCACGGATATCAAAGATCTGAATAAGTTCAGATTTGTCAGTAAGCCGATTAGGCACGAGTTGGTTGGTAGTTAAGAGTATGGAGGGTCCCTTCCTGTTGAAGCCCTTCGTTGCCATCATCATATTCATCGCTCAGAAATGGGACTTGAGCATGCTCGGAGGCCCCTGAATAAAGAGCATTAGCAACGTAATGGGATGGCTGTTTGTTCGTTTCGGTTTGCTTTTGACGGCATAGAGCTTCGAAATGGCCTAGCCTTCCACACCAAGTGCAACTCGCATTTCTAGCTGGGCAGCTATAACGTCCTTGTGGGTTCGGGAATAATCCACCACAATTAAAACAATTGAGAGGCGGTTGTGAGTGATCAGAATGAGGAGTCGGGTAGCGCCGTCCAGAAGCATTTGATGGAGTCGGTTGATTTTGTGCCGATGGATTGCGGCTACGGCATTGTTGGCTAGAAGGCTGCTGTCGACCAGAATGAGTGGGTATGAATGAATTTTTTAGAGCATTTAGGTCTGTGGAAGGCTGCGTATCTCGATTTTCCATTTTCATAGCTTGTATGTTGGCTTGTTCGTAAGATCGTGCTAGCGCTAATAGCTCGTTGAGTGTGATATTTGGATCACGAAGTGCCTGTCGACGCAGTTGATTGGAGTTGCAGTTTTGAATGATGTGTCGCATAATCTCGGTGTCCGCATCAGCGAAATCACACGTTTTTGATAAAGTGCGTAGGTGGGTTTGGAATTCGTCAATGGTTTCAGACGCACCTTATTTAGCTTGACGAAAATTGAAAACTTCGTAGGTAGTGTGGCGATGTGGTAGAAAATGTGGAGTAAGTGCTTGGACTGCTAGATCGCACACGTCTGGGGCTTGTATACCAGCTTGCGCCTGTGGAGGTATAATGGTTAGAGTGTCGAAAACGTCTTGGACTTCTTCTCCGGCATAATGTAAAAGCATGGATTTTTTTCTCGTCGGGTCATTGACTGCGAAGGCGTCCAGGAAAGTAGTGAAACGGCGTAACCACTTCTCCCATCGAGTTGCGACGTTTTCTCTATTTTCCTGGATTGAAAATGGTGGGAAATTGGGCGTTAGGAAGGCCATTTTCCGTTAGGCTTAGACGAAAAATGCTGTAAATTATTTGAGCTGTTTCAAAAATGATTTGAAAACGAGCGCGTGTTGAGGTTCGCGACTGAAATAAAAATTCTTGAAGTTCGTTAAAGTTAGGGTTAGCTTGAACTCCGAAGATTAGTATACGTGAGTGTCCTTGTTTTAGTGATTTCCCGCTGTTTAGAAGATAAATCGTTGAGCGTGGGGTTCGAAGGTATCTCCGTCGCCGTTTTCCATATCCACGATACAGCCCCTTAATTACTTGTCAGTCGTGAAGGAGTATCACCACTTGTTCATGGGGCTTGGAAAAATGAAAAACTACAAAGCTCACTTTCACATTGACCCTAACGTACCACCAACCGCTATACGCCATCAACGTATCCCGTTTCATCTACGAGAACTCGTCAAAAAAGAGATCGACGGTTTAATTCAATCTGACATTATCGAACCCGCTACTGGCCCCACTTTATGGCTATTTCCGGCATCAAAAATACACTTAACACAAGTGATGACATCCTAATTGGAGGCAGTAGTCCAGCCGACCATGCTAAAAAACTACAGCAGGTCTTAAAGCGACTTTCAGACGCGGGGTTAACTCTCAACAAAGACAAATGCGAATTCGCCAAAACTAACTTAGTTTTCTTTGGGCATGTATTTGGAAGTGACGGTATTAAACCCGACCCCAAAAAAATTGAAGCCCTAACGTGTCTTCCAGCACCCCGAAACGTCAGCGAACTTCGAAGTTTCCTAGGCCTAGTCAACTACTGCGCCAGATTTTTATCCAACTACGCTACTTTAACCGAACCACTGAGAAACCTGCTTAAAAAAGACACGGATTGGATATGGACCTCCACGCATCAAACAACAATGGATAACATCAAGGTGAATCTTAAGAATTGTACCACCCTCAAATACTTTGACCCAGCAAAACAAACATCTGTCATTGTTGATGGTAGTCCAGTTGGCCTAGGAGCAATCCTGGTCCAACATGACCACGAGGGTCACGAGCACATCGTAGGATTCGCGAGCCGATCCCTTACTGATACGGAAAAACGCTACTCTCAAATCGAACGCGAAGCTCTCGCCATTGTTTTTGGTTGCGAACATTACCTTAACGGATCAAACTTTCACGTACTTACTGACCACAACCCCCTTGTGACCATTTTCAACAACCCAAGAACCCTTACCTCGTCCCGTATTCAGCGTTGGATTCTGCGCTTACAACACTATACTTTCACAACCTCATACCAAACAGGAAAATCCAACCCAGCGGACTACTTATCGCGCCACCCGCAACTTTCAACTATAGACAACAAACATTGCTCATTAGTTGCGTCAGCTCAAACAATATCTCTTGGTGCTATAAATCTTAATAAAGTACGTGAAGAAATCTCGCACGATGAAGTACGGCTGGAAATCATTAAAGCTCTATATGATAACAAGCTATGGCATACAACACACCTTACGGGAGACAACCTAAAATCTTGGAACGCATACAAAATCATTCGCCATGAACTAACCGAAGAAGACGGCCTCATATTTCGAGGTGACCGCATTATCTTGCCACAAAGCTTAATCGAGCAAGCCATAACAATCGCTCATGAAGGCCACCCAGGAATCGTGCGAACGAAACAGACACTTCGAGACAAACTGTGGTTTCCTAACATGAATGACAGAGTAAAAACGCGTTTGGACTCTTGTATAGCTTGTCAAGCCACAGTTCCCCATCACCAGCATCAACCCATATCTATGACTCCGCTCCCGGAACACCCTTGGCACTCTGTAGCCATCGATTTTTTTGGACCAACACCCTCCGGAGATTACCTTTTAGTAGTCGCCGACGAATACAGTAGATATCCGGTTGCAATAAGCCTCTCAACCACATCTTCGACACCCACTATTAAGTCGTTACGAAACATATTCTCAATGTTTGGTATTCCAAAGCTAGTCAAAAGTGACAACGGACCTCCTTTCAATGGAGACGAATTTAAACGTTTTTCCGAGGAACTGGCGTTCACCCACCACCGGATAACACCACGCTGGCCTCAGGCCAACGGGCTTATTGAGCGACAGATGCCCATGTTAGCAAAAGTTATACGAACTGCCATCATAGATCAAACTAACTGGCAAAACATACTCCCAAATTTCCTAATGAATTTTAGAGCTACAGCACACCCGACGACAGGCAAAGCACCGGCTACGTTATTCTTCAATCGCGACATCAATACCAAGCTACCTGGTGTGCCAAAGGCCTCGCCAACATTTGATGCAACCGTCAGAGTCAAAGATGGGCTCAACAAAAGCCGGATGAAGGAGAAAGCGGATACCAATCTCCATACATCTACACATACGTTCAGTCTCGGGGATCAAGTCCTACCAAAGCTCATTCGAAGGAACAAATTTGACCCATTTTACGATACGACACCATGGAAAATAGTCAAAATCAAAGGCTCGAGCGTGACAATTGAAAACCAAGGAAAATTTCTGATTAGAAACTGTTCCCTATTAAAATTTCTCAAATCGTCTCTCCCTATAGCACAAACTACGAAGCCGCACGATGACATTTATCAAAATTATTTCAATCAAAATATTAATGCGAAACTACGCCACAAGCCTCCAATACCTCCACCTATACAGAATCGGATAGTTCAAGGTGCAATACCGCGCGCCAGAGCACCCCGTCAAAATAGCGTACCGGAAATACAAAGGAATGGCAATGGAAGAATCGTTTTACGCCCAAGACAAAATATCTGATCGCCGAAGCATTTTTAACTTAAAAAAAAAAAACGATATATATTATATGTTTACAAGTTACTAAATTTCTTTTCTGTTTTTTTTTCTTTTACCCGTGAAGGGAGAAATGTAATATCCTGCTATATCTGTTTATATAAAAAGTCGGACTTTTGTTTTGACGCGCATGATTACGCGTTTTATCACGCGCGGATATGAACGCGCAGAGGTTTTGAAAAAAGGAAAGAAATTAGTTTTGTGGGTTTTTAGAAGCCAGGAATGTAGTAGTCACAATAAAATTTAAGTCTCTTCAATTTGCGTACTATTAGCTTAATACCACACTCAACACGACTCAGTCACCCAAATCAAACCCCAGTCGTAAGTACTGAAGAGGGTGTGGTTAATCCTACACCTATTAATGAATACCAGTCTAACGACTCGGTCATTTCAGGACTAGAGGACCTAGAGCCTCTGCTCAGCGATTATTCGGAAGGGGATACGCTGACAGAGGACATCAAAAACCTCAGTGTCTCGGACGGTGAAGAGGTCCAAGACATGGTGGCTCAGCCAGATGGAGCAATGGTGGGGGAGACTGGTGGTGCTAACCCAACCAGCGGGAGTGGTGTGGTCTCCACACCCCCCGCTGGGGGGGAGGTGACACCGGTCAACCTCCAATCTAGGCCTGTCGCCATGAGCATTAAGGTGGTACAGATAAATCTTCATCACTGCAAGGCAGCCTCCACTGTACTTTGTCGTAGGCTTGATAAGGAGCAAATTGATGTTGCTCTTATTCAGGAACCTTGGATTGCCAAGGGTAAAATC
This sequence comes from Leiobunum rupestre, assembly GCF_980474605.1. Lineage (NCBI taxonomy): Eukaryota > Metazoa > Arthropoda > Arachnida > Opiliones > Sclerosomatidae > Leiobunum > Leiobunum rupestre. The sequence continues at coordinate 9,410,517 of NC_143387.1, read as the reverse complement.
CTTGGTCTTAATCATAGACATAATAAAGAAATAGACCCAAGATTCTACGGGGGGTAAATACGGGAGCGATAACTAGCAGACAACCGGTATTTGTTCCGTATTCCTGTGGTACCACGTTTAAGCGACGCCTGTCGATTAGGCGAGAAAATACAAAATCATCACGTGACACGTCACACATGTTCGTGTTTGTAATCTTTTAGGTACTCTGACGTGATTCGCGAATATTTTGGCTGTGAGAATTTAAAATAAGGTAAATTTTTATTATAATTTTTAAATAAGTCAATTAATTCTTTCAAAACCCAAATAAAAAGCAGCAGATGATCAAAGGCTTAAGTATCTATCCGGTTTGTTGTGGTTGTCTTGTTATGGGAATATTCTGAGATTCTAAATTGTAAACAAAAGTAAATGGAATTTTGATGAAAAGGATGATTCTACCTTGGATTAATAATGATTCTACTAAAGGTATGTAGCTATTGTCCTTGAAATAAAATTAGCTTTGACAATTTAAGTCTGATGGCTTGACCCTTCATTTCTAGATTTTTGTCCTTCGCTAATTTGTGGAGTCTGAGCTTGCAATATAAATTAATAACTTTCTTAATGATGATGTTCGATTCCATCTTCAGCATCAAACATGTTCGTGGTGATCTGGTAAGATGTCCATGCCAACAATATTTCGTAATACAGCAAGTTCTAGTTCTTAGACTACATTTCTTTTATAGAGAGAGGAATATCTCTTCATAACAAGTAAACAAAATTGGCTAAAAACCAAGGAGATCTTACTCAAATTTTGATAACATAATTAAACCTACACGAAATGATCCTTGGTCAAAATTTAAAGGTGATAAGTTAGCATCACCGGTTTTTTCTATTTCACTTTCAACTGGATGTAATTTCTTTAAATTAAATAAAAAAATTATTTTGACTATTTTTACTTGTTTTAATTCTATGGAAACCAAACCAGAGTTGGAATGGCTTTTGGTGTGACCCACCTTTTGCCATTTACAATTTGTATATCCCGTTCTAAAAAGTGATCATTACAAATTAAATCATGATTTGAATGTGTCGCGATTTACAGCAATTGTCCATTGAGAAAGTATTGTAGGTTTAGATAAGGGAAACCTATAGTTATAAAAAGATTTTAAATAAGAATGAATATTCATTGAAATAATATGATAGTTTAATCCTACTTATAAAGCGCCACTAAACTTAAGTGGCGCTTTGGACTAGGCGCCCACTGGCTCTCTGTTTCGTATCCGTCCTGCCTTCCAAAAGGCATTGTCTCCGTTACGAAGCAAAGGCTTGTGGAAGCCAGGACAGAGACGTTACGAGGAGTAGTGAGCGCTTGGCCTAGGCCATGTAGTACCTAACGCTTAGGAATATTTATCCGGTTTAAAATCAGACGCAGAAACTTTAGGGGTGAATTTGATAAACGGGTAGTAATTTTATGTTAGCTAACATGTTTCATAATTCGTTTTGGTGATTTTTTTATTAAAAAGTTATAGAAAAAGTGTTTTCTACTAAAAATCTTGTTTTTATTTGGTAAAAAAGGTTAATTTAGTGTTTTTATGCATTGCAATAACAAGTAAAACAATACCGGAAAAGGTTTCATTCCATAAGTAGGATTAAATTATCATATTATTTTTATGAATATTCATTCTTATTTAAAATCTTTTTATAACGAAACCTACAATACTTTCTCAATGGACAATTGCTGTAAATCGCGACACATTCAAATCATGATTTAATTTGTAATGATCACTTTTTAGAACGGGATATACAAATTGTAAATGGCAAAAGGTGGGTCGCACCAAAAGCCATTCCAACTCTGGTTTGGTTTCCATCGAACATCATCATTAAGAAAGTTATTAATTTATATTGCAAGCTCAGACTCCACAAATTAGCGAAGGACAAAAATCTAGAAATGAAGGGTCAAGCCATCAAACTTAAATTGTCAAAGCTAATTTTATTTCAAGGACAATAGCTACATACCTTTAGTAGAATCATTATTAATCCAAGGTAGAATCATCCTTTTCATCAAAATTCCATTTACTTTTGTTTACAATTTAGAATCTCAGAATATTCCCATAACAAGCCATAACCACAACAAACCGGATAGATACTTAAGCCTTTGACAAAATATCATTTCGCAATTAGAATGTTTTTGTTTTTAATTATAAGATCATCTGCTGCTTTTTATTTGGGTTTTGAAAGAATTAATTGACTTATTTAAAAATTATAATAAAAATTTACCTTATTTTAAATTCTCACGGCCAAAATATTCGCGAATCACGTCAGAGTACCTAAAAGATTACAAACACGAACATGTGTGACGTGTCACGTGATGATTTTGTATTTTCTCGCCTAATCGACAGGCGTCGCTTAAACGTGGTACCACAGGAATACGGAACAAATATCGGTTGTCTGCTAGTTATCGCTCCCGTATATTTTTGGCAAATCAAACTCCGCGTAAGGTGTCTATTTCTTTATTATGTCTATGGTCTTAATAGTGCAGGTAATGTCTATTATGACTATAATTCCGTCTCACCTAGAGCTTGTGTATTGGTACGTAAGGAAATTCATGCCCTTCCGCTTTCAATCTATCTCTCTAGGGACACTGCCGTGGTTAATATCATTTCCCCTATCGCTGGTGGGAATGATGAATTGACGCTGGCTTCTGCTTACTTTCCTTCTGATGATGATCTGCCCCCACCATCACAGGAGGTAACCAATCTGGTAAACCACTGTGAGAGGTCGGGAAAGAAACTCATTATAGGTTGTGATGCGAACGCTCACCATGTTATCTGGGGCAGCAGTGACTGCAACGATCGTGTTGATAAACTAATGGAATATGTGGTTAGTACAAAACTTCATATTCTTAATAGGAACAATGAACCAACTTTTATTACTCGTAATAGAAGTGAGGTCATTGATCTCACGCTGTGCACAGAAAATGTCGCAGCGCTAATTAATGACTGGCATGTGTCCAATGAACCATCACTGTCGGATCACAGACACATCTGCTATAAAATCAGGATGAATGTGGTTCCGGTTTATACCGAACTTCGCAATCCCAGGCGAACCAATTGGTCTGGTTTTAGGGATGATTTAAATCTTCATCTGAAGGATGATAAGCCTAGGCTGTCATCAGTGCTGGATTTTGATTTGGCTGTTGATCGCATGCAACATGCCATTATCGACTCCTACCACCGCAACTGTCCGGTGAAGTCTGCCAACCAACCAAGGTTAGTTCCTTGGTGGAGCCACGAGATTGGCAAACTTCGCAAAGAAACTAGGAGGCTTTTTAACAAAGCTAAAAGGTCGGGTGATTGGGTTGCCTACAAGCACACCCTCACTGCGTACCATAAGGCCATCCGCGAGGCCAAGAGGGACTCGTGGAGGAATTTCTGTAAAAATATCTCTGATATTCCCAGCACGGCAAAGTTAATGAAAATTATGGTCAACGATAAGACTAAACATCTTGACACTATTAAGTTGAAAGATGGTAGCCATTCTTCGTCGGGTAAGGAGACTCTAACTCATATGTTAGATGTACACTTTCCTGACTCCAGAATTACAAACAGTACTGATTCTGACCCCTTCCCTTTAGGATTGCACGTACCAAAAGGGAGGATTGGGCGGTGGCAAACAAAATTGTCACGCACTCCAGACTTATCTGGGCAATAAAGTCTTTTAAGCCCTATAATTCCCATTCTGCTGCAAGAGAGCATTGATATTATCTGCCCGATGTTGAGTATAATCTATAGGGCTTGCATTGCCCTTGGATATATTCCTAGCACCTGGAAACTTGCTAGGGTGATTTTTATACCAAAGCCGGGGAAATCTAATTATCTCGAGGCTAAGGCCTTCAGGCCAATCAGTTTGACTTCATTTTTTCTAAAGATTCTGGAAAAATTGGTAGACAACTATATCAGGGGGGAGGTTATTCCTCATTCTCCTCTCTCCACGGCTCAGTATGCCTACCAAAAAGGTAAATCTACTGAGACTGCCCTTCATGGCATAACTAATTGCATTGAAAGGGCTATCAACTATAAGGAAATAGCGTTAGCAGTTTTCCTTGATATTGAGGGTGCCTTCGATAAAGTGTCCAGCGCAGTCATCATGAAGGCTGTAAAGCACTTTGGCATTAATGACACTCTGTGTCTCTGGATCAAAGCTATGCTGACGAATCGTGTGGTGGTATCCTCTCTGCTTGGTGAATCCCTTATGATCGCCACCAGCCGTGGTTGCCCGCAGGGTGGTGTTTTATCACCTCTGCTGTGGTGCCTGGTTGTGGATGAGCTTTTGGTGAGGCTAAACATGGATGGGTGTCGCTGCTTCGGCTATGCCGACGATATCGCCATCATCTTCACGGGTAAGTTCCCCAATACTATTAGCGATTTAGTGAGAAGGGCTCTTGCATCAGTAGAAAACTGGTGCAGGGAAGTTGATCTTACGGTTAATCCTAATAAAACGGTTCTTGTTCCTTTTACTCGTAAAAGGCTGCAAAACTCTTTTAATAATATCTCCTTATTTGGAACTATTTTGAGCGAAAGCACGGAGGTGAAATACCTCGGTGTTATTCTTGACAACAAACTAACATGGAAGCCCCACCTTGACTCTATAGTTAAGAAGGCTAAGATGTTACTTTGGAGGACCAGGAGTGCAGTCAGCAGGTCATGGGGTCTTAGCCCTAAAGTGGTCTTCTGGCTGTACACCATGATCATCAGACCATTGCTCTCTTATGCTGCAGTGGTCTGGTGGCCTAGAGTCCAAATTAAGACTAGGCAGAGTGATCTGCGCACCCTTCAAAGGCTGGCTTGTGTCAGCATCACAGGAGCTATGAGAACAGCCCCAAGTGCTTCTCTAGAAATTCTCCTGAACATTCTTCCTCTTCATCTTTTTATAGAAGAAGCTGCTGCCATGGGAGCCTACAGGCTCAACCAGAATGGTTGGTGGAAGGCGAATATTTGGGTTAATAGCCACACCAAGATCTATCGGGACATTTCATGTCAGTTACCTGTCTACCTAATGGGTTCTGATATGATGGCTACGAAGCTGCATTTTAGTAAGTCTTTCAATACTTACTATCCAATCCGTACGGAGTGGGCCAACCATAGTACCCTCGGGGCCAGAGGAGAAATCGTCTGGTTTACCGATGGGTCTAAGACCCGCTCTGGATCTGGTTCGGGTATGTATTGTCTTACTAGCAATCTCGGCTTCTTTGAAAGCCTTGGTGTTTATGCTAGCGTTTTTCAGGCGGAAATTGCCGCTATCTGCTTCTGTGTTGACTTTTGTCTCAAAAAGAAGCTTCATGGCAAGGTTATCCAAATTTATTCGGATAGTCAGGCAGCCCTCAAGGCTCTCAACCAGTTTCAGGTTTCTTCAAAACTGGTGTTCAGCTGTTTGAATATCCTCTCGGAGCTAGGTACCAACAATAAAGTTCAACTCTATTGGGTTTCTGGCCATCGGGGGTACTATGGTTATGAGAAGGCTGATGTCCTGGCCAAGAAGGGGGCAGAGGCTGGGTTCTTTGGTCCCGAACCTGCAGTTCCTATCCCCTCTGGCATAGTTCGCGGCCTTATCTCTAACTCCATGACAGACCGTCAACTCAAGCTTTGGCTTGAGATGGATAGCCAAAGGCAGGCTAAAGAGTTTATCTCTGGCCCCTCTAGGCAGAGAGCTAAGGAGCTGCTCTCGCTCTCCAAATATAATATCAGGCTGGTCGTTGGCCTACTTACAGGTCACTGTCTCCTTAACAGACACCTTTACCTGATTGGTATCAGTGATGATCCAATCTGTAGGGCTTGTCAGGTTGAGGAGGAAACCGCCTCTCATGTGCTTTGTAGGTGCGATTACTACGCGGCCCAAAGATTCGAGCATCTTGGTATGCATCAACTGGAAACTTCTGATTTCTACAATATACCGGCCAAAAGGATTCTCCGTTTTGTGTCGGATATCGGGCTTTTTAAGTCTTAAGGTTCGGGGTTGCACAATGGACCTTTGGTCGAAGTGCGTGAATGGGTCCTTAGCCCTTCACCCCTTTCACTAATAATAATAATAATAATAATAATAATTACCGATAAACTCAACAAGTTTTAATGGAAGGGGAAACCGAAGAACTCGGGGGGAAACCCATTAAACCAGTGGGGAGATAACTTGTAAACTCAACGAGTAAGGAGTGGTTCCGAGTTTTCTCCCTGTGCCACCAAAATCTTATTTTTGTTTTAAGTGGTCAAAAAATGTTTGGTTGCCATGGTAATTCGAATGGGTTGTGCAACGTCTCCTTTTGGGAAATTTCATATCTCAAATAGGTATACATTACGCCAGACTTTTAACAAAATCGGCAATAAACTCCTCGGGTACTCTCCTTGTTAGAGGGCCACAGACTCGTTCTGATTTCAGAAACAGAGCTTGAAAAATGCCAATAACCATTCCTTTGATCTGCTTTTGCGAGGTGGTAGAGTAGGAGCTTCCTGATTTGAAGGACGAATATTTCATACGATTATGTGGCCCTTTAACGTTAAATCCATCTTGTTATTACTATTAGAGATAAAGATGAGCGATTTTTAAATATAGAAATAATAACTTTCACTTTACTGATAATAAATGTGGTAATCTTTGAACGTCAATGGATTAAAGTTGATATGATTAAAAAGCGATTACCGGCTTGATAACGATTTCTAAGTAAATAAAAGAAACCTTCAGTTCAAAGACACTAATTCAAGATAATGTGCTTCTCTTTTTTTATAATTATCTGAAGTGGGTGGAGACAAGGCACTCTTTGTCTAACCGAGTATTATCATTTAGCTTATTGTTATCTCGTCCTTGATTTCGTTGCAAGCTAAATAGATATTTTGATTCAAAAAATTTCAGAGCTAGTGTTACCGTTGAACGAAAATCTTTTAGACAATTAATTCATATTTTATTTGACGAACTTACGAGTAATTATAATGATAAAACTTATAATGAGCAAACTTGTATTGCACAATCGACATTTATAAGAATGATTCTTTCATGTTACATAGAAGTAAATGTGCTTTTAAAAGGACGTTACAAAACTCTGGATATCTTTAATCAATAAGAAATCTTTAAAGAAAATTGTAACACAATTTTCACGGATATCACCATTCATTTTGGAGTAGGGTCATTCCATCTCAAATGTCCCGTTTTTTAAAAGGTTCCCCACGGCACCACGCGTGATTCCGACAAAAGCTTACACGTTAGTAATAAAGATAGTTTTAGTGGGAAATCTAAATTTTTTGCGCTAAATTCAACGTAGTTTTTAAATTATGATTTTTTTTTTAAATTGATGTGCAGGTTGCTCATTTTCTAATCGCCAAAAATGCCGGTGAATCATAAAAATAATTCACTTTTAACACTTTAAAAATAGGTGGTAGAGAGAACCTAGGCAAAATTTTATTACATTTCTGTAATTAGTTTTTTAATTAAAAATTGTTGAAAACGACGATTGATGTGTAGGTTGCTCATTTTCTAATCGCCGAAAATGCCGGTGTGTTCAAACAAATAATTCAAGAATCATTAAAGGTAGTCGCATAAAACATTTTACACTATAAATTTAGGTAGTAGAGAGTACCTCGGAAAAATTAAATTAAATTTTTGTGATTAGATTTTTAATTAAAAATTGTTGAAAACAACGATTTTTACTCGAATATCGCTAGCTAAGGTAAACTAAAAATGTTGTTGTCGCGAAGGTATTAAATCTGAGACAAATATTGAAGTTTATAATAAGTAAAACGCACCCAATTGACAAGAAAATCACGTTTCGAAAATTCTAAGAAATGTAGTTTATGAATTATAGCTGCATAAACCGATTCAATTTTTGAAAAACTACTAAACATGCTATTGTTTGAGGGGGAATTAAGGTATAAAGGACAATGAAATATAGAAAAATAATACTATGCTAGAGAGCTTTGATTTCAAGCTACAAAATGAATAAATAAAAAAGATGTATATGAGAGACCTTCAACCCAAAAAATAACATTAAATTGTAGGCAATTTTAGAAAATTTTGTTCATTTGAGGTGTATGAAACTTTTAATTCAATAGTTTCAAGACTGCCCGACTTGACCCCAGCAAACACAAAAACGTCCTTTGGACATCCGATAGACGTCACACTCGGATCTTGCCTTCGTCCGTAGGACATCCCAAAATCCGGGCTTGACGTCGGTTGGACGTTAAAGGACGTCCAAATGTCCGTAGTACGTCCCGGGGACGAGTTTTCGGACGTCCAACGGCGATTACGGCGGTCGTCCCCTGGGTGTCTTTCTATTAAACCTAGAGATGTCTTTAGGCTTTTAATTTGGTTTAATCATGGCTCAATAGGGATGAAACTAGGACGTTCATTGGATATCGTATTCTGAACAAATAATTTAAAAAGCCAAACTTGATATTAAACTTTTATTCAAAACATTAAAATACAAGATAAAGGAAAAAATCCAGCAACAAGTGTACAATTTGATTGTAATAACACGAACTCTGCATAAAAATTAAGAATTTAAATTTATTATATAAGGTTATTAAATTTTTACGATAGGTTTTCGAAAGTTGGAAACTCAAGTATTAGCAGTTAACATATAAATTACAAAATTTATATAGTTATTTAATTTTTATATAACAAAATAAATTTCGAACTAAACCTATTAAAAAATTAAATAACCTTCCTTATACAAATGTAAAAAAAAACAATAATTAATTTTTAAATCAGAAGCAAAATAAAACTAAGCCATTTAATACTATTCCTTAAAAAAAATTAAGACTAACGGATGAAAAATGTACTCTAGAAATTGCTGTTTCTCGAAGCTTAATTTTAATATCTATCCAAATCTTACTTTTGGAATTACAATTTAACTATATAAAATATCACAGTATAAAATAAAGCTTTAGGCGAACCGTTCAGTGAGAGTAATGAATAATAAACTTAAAGTTAAATTGAAACATGTACAGGTCCAAAACTAACTTTAAAAACAGCGAACCTTCCTTAACTTTCGGAGAATACACTGCAAATCTTACTTTTGGAATTCCAACTTCAATATATAAAATATAACAGTATGAAATAAAGCTTTAGGTGAACCGTTCAGTGAGAGTAATGAATAATAAACTTAAAAAGTTAAATTTAAACATGTACAGGTCCAAAATGAACTTTAAAAACAACGAACCTTCCTTAACTTTCGGAGAATACACTGCCCATCTTGTATATTTTGAAGAATAGGTCCCTATCCTATATATTTGTTTTGATTGTGCTATAATGTTGTATTTTTCGTAAGGAATCTATTGCCGATAAAATTATTTGTCGGAAATAAATACTGAAAAAGATATAGTTAATTCAAAATTATATATAATTGGCCTATTCATCAAAACAGCCCATTTTGGGTATAGTGTAGAATAGCTGCCCCCACCCTATTTGTGTTATATATATTTTTTTGGATAGAGGGCAAGATGGGGATTATTTTAATGTTATTTTTTTGCGGAAATGAAAATTTACAAAGATATGAATTTTTAAACATTGGCCTTTTTCACTGAATTTTCCCTAGGAGGATTCTTTAAATTCCTAGATTTTAATGCATTTTGGATAACGTGGGGTTGATGACGGAAAATAAAAATGTGGTAATGCAAAACATTACTAACTTATTTTTTTATTTTAGGTATTTTCGCCGTATTTCAACGCATTTTAGAGTTTTTGGCGGGGAAAATAGGTTAGGTTAGGTTAGGTTATTTATATTATTAAGTTAGTTGGATTTATATCGGGTTGACGATGCTTGATGCGTCCTCTAGGTTGCGTTATAGATGGCCCATAGCTTTTTTTAGTATGGGGTTGGGGAGGCACCGTGCGCCCCCAGCGCTCGAGCGAAGTGAGTGCGCGGCGCCGTCAGGCGCCAATACTTCGAATAAATTCGACGTTGTTTAAGTCAACATCACACAGATGACATATAATATGACATAGTATGGTTTAAAAAAGCGTTAAATGTGGTGAAAATTCCCAACCCTTAGTACTGTTTTGCATTTCACCCTTTTTCTTTTTCGTCATCAGTCCTTTGTTATTCAAAAAGTATTAAAATCTAGGAATTTAAAGAATCGTCCTCGTCATCAGTCCTACCTCATCCAACACGTACACAAATCTCGAAATATGTCGTATTTTCCATTGTAAAAATTGCTGGCAAGTAACAATTTTACATTGATCACATCCTTTTAAATAATAAATTGCGGTTAAAACTTTTTGCATTACTGTAATCCTTGACAAACCAAAAAAAACACAAAAAAGTACCTAATGTTAAAAAATCCCCACTTGAATACTCACAAGGAGACGACCCGAGGTGTAACTCACCGATTTGGTTCAAACTCGGGGGTTTGGTAGACCTTCATGTAACTTGAAACACCCTAAAGGGAAATGTCTCCATAAGCAACCGTTTTGCCATGGCAACCAAAAATGTTTTTGACAACACAAAATGGAAATTTTCCCATAGAATATAACATGGGAATCTGACCAATGGGCGTTAAACCAAGGTCGTTCTTATTATAGATAACGAAGGGTAGGGTATCAATTATTATCTAATATTAAAATAACTACTTAATCAATTTAAGTCAATTAAAATATAGCCTTCTTCAGAGCAATAGGGCCACTTTGTAATATTACTAGAAGTTTAATTAATAAGTGATATGGTAGAAAAATACCGTTTTTCGTTATAATTTAAAGAGATTTTAACTTTTTAAGCCCCTGACCTTTAACCTTTTGATAAAAACAACGTTTGTAGAAATTGAAAAGTATAATTAAATTTGAAGAAGAATGACACCTCATTAGTTGAGTTTGGGTAAATAGTTTTTGAATTAATAATAATAATCAGCTAGGCTATTACCCAAGGCGAATACAACATGATGGCGTAAGTCGGCACCGCATACTTAAGGACTTATAGGAATTTCTATAAGAGCCTACCATCTTTCGATTGTGATATTTTTATGTATGGCATATTTTTTTCCACCTCTTTAAAAAATTGAAGACGTACTAAAAACATTGGCTCTGCGATTGCGCAGAAACGATTGCTCAGACGCAAAACTCACATAAGAACATTCTTGCCAAGAAGGTTCTCAGAATTATTTTTGTAATTAACAGTATCGCTGTATTAACTTCAAATAGTATATTTGTAAAAGTATTATTAACGAAGATATTGGGGGAAAAACATATTTGCCGGTCATTTTCCCGCCAAAAAAATTCCATACACTCCAAACAAAATTTTTTTTTGAAATTGCCTACAATTGAATGTTATGTTTTGGGTTGAAGGTTTCTCATATACTTCTTTTTTAATAATGCATTTTGTAGCTTGAAATCTCAGCTCTCTAATGGTTGTATTATTTTTTGTATTTCGTTGTCTTTTATACCCTAATTCCCCCTCAAACAATAGCCCGTTTAGTAGTTTTTCAAAAATTTAATCGGTTCAGGTAGCTATAATTCAAAAACTAAGTTTCCTAGAATTTTTTCAACGCGATTTTCGTGTTTATTGGGTTCATTTTACTTTTTATAAACTGCAATATTTATTTCAGATTTAATAGCTTCGCGACAGAAACCTTTTTAGTTTAACTCAGTTAGCGACATTCGAGTAAAAATCGTCGTTTTCTACAATTTTTAATTAAAAAACTAATTTCAAAAGATTAATTAAATTTTTCCTAGGTACTCTCTACCGCCTTAATTTATAGTGTAAAATGGTTTACGGGACTACATTTAATACTTCTTGAATTATTTGTTTGAACACACCGGCATGAGCAACCTACACAATTTTAAAAATAACAATTTTAGAAACTACGTTGAATTTAGCGCAAAAAATTTGGATTTCCCACTAAAACTATATTACTAACGTGTAAGCTTTCGTCGGAATCGCGCAAGGTGCCGTGTCGAACGTTTTACAAAAACGGGACATTTGACAATTTTTTTAAATTTTCAGACTCGGAGAGGTTAATGGTTTAAAATTTTACCTATTTTCTTGAAAATAGTTTTATAAACGTGATTTATTCATTCCTTTAGCAAATTTTGACTGCCGCTTTTTTTCAATAAGCTGAAAAACTCAATTGTATTAAAACCTAACCGCAAAATTTAACAACAAATAAACGAATGAGAGTTCATAGAACAATTTATCATAGAGAAAAGCAGAGGCCTTGCGTTTCTAGGTAAAGAGAGAGTAAAAACTTGGAAAGTTTAGTTTCACTAATAATATAATGAAACATTTTTTGGTATACGGTGCAACTCTAACGGGCTATATTAGGGACGTGCCAAAAGCTTGCAAAATTTAACGGGCAGATGATTAGATACTGGACATACATTTTTTGTATGTAATACTAATACTGTAATTTTCTACTAAGGGAGAATGGTAATGTTGAGACGATTATTGGTGTGGCTCCTTCCCCCTTCTTTTCTACTAAGGGAGAATGGTTATGTTGAGACGATTATTGGTGTGGCTCCTTTCCCCTTCTTTTCTAATAAGGGAGAATGGTTATGTTGAGACGATTTTTGGTGTGGCTCCTTCCCCCTTCTTTTCTTCTAAGGGAGAATGGTTATGTTGAGACGATTTTTGGTGTGGCTCCTTCCCCCTTCTTTTCTACTAAGGGAGAATGGTTATGTTGAGACGATTTTTGATGTGGCTCCTTCCCCCTTCTTTTCTTCCAATGGAGAATGGTTATGTTGAGACGATTTTTGGTGTGGCTCCTTCCCCCTTCTTTTCTTCTAAGGGAGAATGGTTATGTTGAGACGCTTTTTGATGTGGCTCCTTCCCCCTTCTTTTCTTCTAAGGGAGAATGGTTATGTTGAAACGATTATTGGGGTGGCTCCTTCCCCCTTCTTTTCTACTAAAGGAGAATGGTTATGTTGAGATGATTATTGGGGTGGCTCCTTCCCCCTTCTTTTCTACTAAGGGAGAATGGTTATGTTGAGACGATTTTTGATGTGGCTCCTTCCCCCTTCTTTTCTACTAAGGGAGAATGGTTATGATGAAACGATTATTGGGGTGGCTCCTTCCCCCTTCTTTTCTACTAAAGGAGAATGGTTATGTTGAGACGATTATTGGGGTGGCTCCTTCCCCCTTCTTTTCTACTAAGGGAGAATGGTTATGTTGAGACGATTTTTGATGTGGCTCTTTCCCCCTTCTTTTCTACTAAGGAAGAATGGTTATGTTGAGACGATTTTTGATGTGGCTCCTTCCACCTTCTTTTCTACTAAGAGATAATGGTTATGTTGAGACGATTTTTGGTGTGGCTCCTTCCCCCTTCTTTTCTTCTAAGGGAGAATGGTTATGTTGAGACGATTTTTGGTGTGGCTCCTTCCCCCTTCTTTTCTTCTAAGGGAGAATGGTTATGTTGAGACGATTTTTGGTGTGGCTCCTTCCCCCTTCTTTACTACTAAGGGAGAATGGTTATGTTGAAACGATTTTTGGTGTGGCTCCTTCCCCCTTCTTTTCTTCTAAGGGAGAATGGTTATGTTGAGACGATTTTTGGTGTGGCTCCTTCCCCCTTCTTTACTACTAAGGGAGAATGGTTATGTTGAGACGATTTTAGGTGTGGCTCCTTCGCCCTTCTTCTCTTCTAAGGAAGAATGGTTATGTTGAGACGATTTTTGATGTGGCTCCTTCCCTCTTCTTTTCTACTAAGGGAGAATGGTTATGTTGAGACGATTTTTGGTGTGGCTCCTTCCCCCTTCTTTACTACTAAGGGAGAATGGTTATGTTGAAACGATTTTTGGTGTGGCTCCTTCCCCCTTCTTTTCTTCTAAGGGAGAATTGTTATGTTGAAACGATTTTTGGTGTGGCTCCTTCCCCCTTCTTTTCTTCTAAGGGAGAATGGTTATGTTGAAACGATTTTTGGTGTGGCTCCTTCCCCCTTCTTTTCTTCTAAGGGAGAATGGTGATGTTGAGACGATTTTTGATTTGGCTCTTTCCCCCTTTTTTCTACTAAGGAAGAATGTTTATGTTGAGATGATTTTTGGTTTGGCTCCTTCCCCCTTCTTTTCTACTAAGAGAGAATGGTTATGTTGAGACGATTTTTGGTGTGGCTCCTTCCCCCTTCTTTTCTTCTAAGGGAGAATGGTTATGTTGAGACGATTTTTGATGTGGCTCCTTCCCCCTGCTTTTCTTCTAAGGGAGAATGGTTATGATGAAACGATTATTGGGGTGGCTCCTTCCCACTTCTTTTCTACTAAAGGAGAATGGTTATGTTGAGACGATTATTGGGTAGGCTCCTTCCCCCTTCTTTTCTACTAAGGGAGAATGGTTATGTTGAGACGATTTTTGATGTGGCTCTTTCCCCCTTCTTTTCTACTAAGGGAGAATGGTTATGTTGAGACGATTTTTGATGTGGCTCCTTCCACCTTCTTTTCTACTAAGAGAGAATGGTTATGTTGAGACGATTTTTGGTGTGGCTCCTTCCCCCTTCTTTTCTTCTAAGGGAGAATGGTTATGTTGAGACGATTTTTGGTGTGGCTCCTTCCCCCTTCTTTTCTTCTAAGGGAGAATGGTTATGTTGAGACGATTTTTGGTGTGGCTCCTTCCCCCTTCTTTTCTTCTAAGGGAGAATGGTTATGTTGAGACGATTTTTGGTGTGGCTCCTTCCCCCTTCTTTACTACTAAGGGAGAATGGTTATGTTGAAACGATTTTTGGTGTGGCTCCTTCCCCCTTCTTTTCTTCTAAGGGAGAATGGTTATGTTGAGACGATTTTTGGTGTGGCTCCTTCCCCCTTCTTTACTACTAAGGGAGAATGGTTATGTTGAGACGATTTTTGGTGTGGCTCCTTCCCCCTTCTTTACTACTAAGGGAGAATGGTTATGTTGAGACGATTTTTGATGTGGCTCTTTCCCCCTTATTTTCTACTAAGGGAGAATGGTTATGTTGAGACGATTTTTGATGTGGCTCCTTCCACCTTCTTTTCTACTAAGAGAGAATGGTTATGTTGAGACGATTATTGGGGAGGCTCCTTCCCCCTTCTTTTCTACTAAGGGAGAATGGTTATGTTGAGACGATTTTTGGTGTGGCTCCTTCCCCCTTCTTTACTACTAAGGGAGAATGGTTATGTTGAAACGATTATTGGGGAGGCTCCTTCCCCCTTCTTTTCTACTAAGGGAGAATGGTTATGTTGAGACGATTTTTGGTGTGGCTCCTTCCCCCTTCTTTACTACTAAGGGAGAATGGTTATGTTGAAACGATTTTTGGTGTGGCTCCTTCCCCCTTCTTTTCTTCTAAGGGAGAATGGTTATGTTGAGACGATTTTTGATTTGGCTCTTTCCCCCTTTTTTCTACTAAGGAAGAATGGTTATGTTGAGACGATTTTTGATGTGGCTCCTTCCCCCTTCTTTTCTTCTAAGGGAGAATGGTTATGATGAAACGATTATTGGGGTGGCTCCTTCCCCCTTCTTTTCTACTAAAGGAGAATGGTTATGTTGAGACGATTATTGGGTAGGCTCCTTCCCCCTTCTTTTCTACTAAGGGAGAATGGTTATGTTGAGACGATTTTTGATGTGGCTCTTTCCCCCTTCTTTTCTACTAAGGGAGAATGGTTATGTTGAGACGATTTTTGATGTGGCTCTTTCCACCTTCTTTTCTACTAAGAGAGAATGGTTATGTTGAGACGATTTTTGGTGTGGCTCCTTCCCCCTTCTTTTCTTCTAAGGGAGAATGGTTATGTTGAGACGATTTTTGGTGTGGCTCCTTCCCCCTTCTTTTCTTCTAAGGGAGAATGGTTATGTTGAGACGATTTTTGGTGTGGCTCCTTCCCCCTTCTTTTCTTCTAAGGGAGAATGGTTATGTTGAGACGATTTTTGGTGTGGCTCCTTCCCCCTTCTTTACTACTAAGGGAGAATGGTTATGTTGAAACGATTTTTGGTGTGGCTCCTTCCCCCTTCTTTTCTTCTAAGGGAGAATGGTTATGTTGAGACGATTTTTGGTGTGGCTCCTTCCCCCTTCTTTACTACTAAGGGAGAATGGTTATGTTGAGACGATTTTTGGTGTGGCTCCTTCCCCCTTCTTTACTACTAAGGGAGAATGGTTATGTTGAGACGATTTTTGATGTGGCTCTTTCCCCCTTATTTTCTACTAAGGGAGAATGGTTATGTTGAGACGATTTTTGATGTGGCTCCTTCCACCTTCTTTTCTACTAAGAGAGAATGGTTATGTTGAGACGATTATTGGGGAGGCTCCTTCCCCCTTCTTTTCTACTAAGGGAGAATGGTTATGTTGAGACGATTTTTGGTGTGGCTCCTTCCCCCTTCTTTACTACTAAGGGAGAATGGTTATGTTGAAACGATTTTTGGTGTGGCTCCTTCCCCCTTCTTTTCTTCTAAGGGAGAATGGTTATGTTGAGACGATTTTTGATTTGGCTCTTTCCCCCTTTTTTCTACTAAGGAAGAATGGTTATGTTGAGACGATTTTTGATGTGGCTCCTTCCCCCTTCTTTTCTTCTAAGGGAGAATGGTTATGATGAAACGATTATTGGGGTGGCTCCTTCCCCCTTCTTTTCTACTAAAGGAGAATGGTTATGTTGAGACGATTATTGGGGAGGCTCCTTCCCCCTTCTTTTCTACTAAGGGAGAATGGTTATGTTGAGACGATTTTTGGTGTGGCTCCTTCCCCCTTCTTTACTACTAAGGGAGAATGGTTATGTTGAAACGATTTTTGGTGTGGCTCCTTCCCCCTTCTTTTCTTCTAAGGGAGAATGGTTATGTTGAGACGATTTTTGGTGTGGCTCCTTCCCCCTTCTTTACTACTAAGGGAGAATGGTTATGTTGAGACGATTTTAGGTGTGGCTCCTTCGCCCTTCTTCTCTTCTAAGGAAGAAT
Source organism: Leiobunum rupestre (assembly GCF_980474605.1). Lineage (NCBI taxonomy): Eukaryota > Metazoa > Arthropoda > Arachnida > Opiliones > Sclerosomatidae > Leiobunum > Leiobunum rupestre. The sequence continues at coordinate 9,393,695 of NC_143387.1, read as the reverse complement.
GGTTATGTTGAGACGATTTTTGATGTGGCTCTTTCCCCCTTTTTTCTACTAAGGAAGAATGTTTATGTTGAGATGATTTTTGGTTTGGCTCCTTCCCCCTTCTTTTCTACTAAGAGAGAATGGTTATGTTGAGACGATTTTTGGTGTGGCTCCTTCCCCCTTCTTTACTACTAAGGGAGAATGGTTATGTTGAAACGATTTTTGGTGTGGCTCCTTCCCCCTTCTTTTCTTCTAAGGGAGAATGGTTATGTTGAGACGATTTTTGGTGTGGCTCCTTCCCCCTTCTTTTCTTCTAAGGGAGAATGGTTATGTTGAGACGATTTTTGGAGTGGCTCCTTCCCCCTTCTTTACTACTAAGGGAGAACGGTTATGTTGAAACGATTTTTGGTGTGGCTCCTTCCCCCTTCTTTTCTTCTAAGGGAGAATGGTTATGTTGAGACGATTTTTGATTTGGCTCTTTCCCCCTTTTTTCTACTAAGGAAGAATGTTTATGTTGAGATGATTTTTGGTTTGGCTCCTTCCCCCTTCTTTTCTACTAAGAGAGAATGGTTATGTTGAGACGATTTTTGGTGTGGCTCCTTCCCCCTTCTTTACTACTAAGGGAGAATGGTTATGTTGAAACGATTTTTGGTGTGGCTCCTTCCCCCTTCTTTTCTTCTAAGGGAGAATGGTTATGTTGAGACGATTTTTGGTGTGGCTCCTTCCCCCTTCTTTTCTTCTAAGGGAGAATGGTTATGTTGAGACGATTTTTGGTGTGGCTCCTTCCCCCTTCTTTACTACTAAGGGAGAACGGTTATGTTGAAACGATTTTTGGTGTGGCTCCTTCCCCCTTCTTTTCTTCTAAGGGAGAATGGTTATGTTGAGACGATTTTTGATTTGGCTCTTTCCCCCTTTTTTCTACTAAGGAAGAATGTTTATGTTGAGATGATTTTTGGTTTGGCTCCTTCCCCCTTCTTTTCTACTAAGAGAGAATGGTTATGTTGAGACGATTTTTGGTGTGGCTCCTTCCCCCTTTCTTTTCTTCTAAGGGAGAATGGTTATGTTGAGACGATTTTTGATGTGGCTCCTTCCCCCTTCTTTTCTTCTAAGGGAGAATGGTTATGATGAAACGATTATTGGGGTGGCTCCTTCCCCCTTCTTTTCTACTAAAGGAGAATGGTTATGTTGAGACGATTATTGGGGTGGCTCCTTCCCCCTTCTTTTCTACTAAGGGAGAATGGTTATGTTGAGACGATTTTTGATGTGGCTCTTTCCCCCTTCTTTTCTACTAAGGAAGAATGGTTATGTTGAGACGATTTTTGATGTGGCTCCTTCCACCTTCTTTTCTACTAAGAGAGAATGGTTATGTTGAGACGATTTTTGGTGTGGCTCCTTCCCCCTTCTTTTCTTCTAAGGGAGAATGGTTATGTTGAGACGATTTTTGGTGTGGCTCCTTCCCCCTTCTTTACTACTAAGGGAGAATGGTTATGTTGAAACGATTTTTGGTGTGGCTCCTTCCCCCTTCTTTTCTTCTAAGGGAGAATGGTTATGTTGAGACGATTTTTGGTGTGGCTCCTTCCCCCTTCTTTACTACTAAGGGAGAATGGTTATGTTGAGACGATTTTAGGTGTGGCTCCTTCGCCCTTCTTCTCTTCTAAGGAAGAATGGTTATGTTGAGACGATTTTTGATGTGGCTCCTTCCCTCTTCTTTTCTACTAAGGGAGAATGGTTATGTTGAGACGATTTTTGGTGTGGCTCCTTCCCCCTTCTTTACTACTAAGGGAGAATGGTTATGTTGAAACGATTTTGGTGTGGCTCCTTCCCCTTTCTTTTCTTCTAAGGGAGAATGGTTATGTTGAGACGATTTTTGATGTGGCTCTTTCCCCCTTTTTTCTACTAAGGAAGAATGTTTATGTTGAGATGATTTTTGGTTTGGCTCCTTCCCCCTTCTTTTCTACTAAGAGAGAATGGTTATGTTGAGACGATTTTTGGTGTGGCTCCTTCCCCCTTCTTTTCTTCTAAGGGAGAATGGTTATGTTGAGACGATTTTTGATGTGGCTCCTTCCCCCTTCTTTTCTTCTAAGGGAGAATGGTTATGATGAAACGATTATTGGGGTGGCTCCTTCCCCCTTCTTTTCTACTAAAGGAGAATGGTTATGTTGAGACGATTATTGGGGTGGCTCCTTCCCCCTTCTTTTCTACTAAGAGAGAATGGTTATGTTGAGACGATTTTTGGTGTGGCTCCTTCCCCCTTCTTTTCTTCTAAGGGAGAATGGTTATGTTGAGACGATTTTTGGTGTGGCTCCTTCCCCCTTCTTTTCTTCTAAGGGAGAATGGTTATGTTGAGACGATTTTTGGTGTGGCTCCTTCCCCCTTCTTTTCTTCTAAGGGAGAATGGTTATGTTGAGACGATTTTTGGTGTGGCTCCTTCCCCTTCTTTACTACTAAGGGAGAATGGTTATGTTGAAACGATTTTTGGTGTGGCTCCTTCCCCTTTCTTTTCTTCTAAGGGAGAATGGTTATGTTGAGACGATTTTTGATGTGGCTCTTTCCCCCTTTTTTCTACTAAGGAAGAATGTTTATGTTGAGATGATTTTTGGTTTGGCTCCTTCCCCCTTCTTTTCTACTAAGAGAGAATGGTTATGTTGAGACGATTTTTGGTGTGGCTCCTTCCCCCTTCTTTTCTTCTAAGGGAGAATGGTTATGTTGAGACGATTTTTGATGTGGCTCCTTCCCCCTTCTTTTCTTCTAAGGGAGAATGGTTATGATGAAACGATTATTGGGGTGGCTCCTTCCCCCTTCTTTTCTACTAAAGGAGAATGGTTATGTTAAGACGATTATTGGGGTGGCTCCTTCCCCCTTCTTTTCTACTAAGAGAGAATGGTTATGTTGAGACGATTTTTGGTGTGGCTCCTTCCCCCTTCTTTTCTTCTAAGGGAGAATGGTTATGTTGAGACGATTTTTGGTGTGGCTCCTTCCCCCTTCTTTTCTTCTAAGGGAGAATGGTTATGTTGAGACGATTTTTGGTGTGGCTCCTTCCCCCTTCTTTACTACTAAGGGAGAATGGTTATGTTGAAACGATTTTTGGTGTGGCTCCTTCCCCCTTCTTTTCTTCTAAGGGAGAATGGTTATGTTGAGACGATTTTTGGTGTGGCTCCTTCCCCCTTCTTTACTACTAAGGGAGAATGGTTATGTTGAGACGATTTTAGGTGTGGCTCCTTCGCCCTTCTTCTCTTCTAAGGAAGAATGGTTATGTTGAGACGATTTTTGATGTGGCTTCTTCCCTCTTATTTCTACTAAGGGAGAATGGTTATGTTGAGACGATTTTTGGTGTGGCTCCTTCCCCCTTCTTTACTACTAAGGGAGAATGGTTATGTTGAGATGATTTTTGGTTTGGCTCCTTCCCCCTTCTTTTCTACTAAGAGAGAATGGTTATGTTGAGACGATTTTTGATGTGGCTCCTTCCCCCTTCTTTTCTTCTAAGGGAGAATGGTTATGATGAAACGATTATTGGGGTGGCTCCTTCCCCCTTCTTTTCTTCTAAAGGAGAATTGTTATGTTGAGACGATTTTTGGTGTGGCTCCTTCCCCCTTCTTTTCTTCTAAGGGAGAATTGTTATGTTGAGACGATTTTTGGTGTGGCTCCTTCCCCCTTCTTTTCTTCTAAGGGAGAATGGTTATGTTGAGACGATTTTTGATGTGGCTCCTACCCCCTTCTTTTCTACTAAGGGAGAATGGTTATGTTGAGACGATTTTTGATGTGGCTCTTTCCCCCTTCTTTTCTTCTAAGGGAGAATGGTTATGTTGAGACGATTTTTGGTGTGGCTCCTTCCCCCTTCTTTTCTTCTAAGGGAGAATTGTTATGTTGAAACGATTTTTGGTGTGGCTCCTTCCCCCTTCTTTTCTTCTAAGGGAGAATGGTGATGTTGAGACGATTTTTGATTTGGCTCTTTCCCCCTTTTTTCTACTAAGGAAGAATGTTTATGTTGAGATGATTTTTGATGTGGCTCCTACCCCCTTCTTTTCTACTAAGGGAGAATGGTTATGTTGAGACGATTTTTGATGTGGCTCTTTCCCCCTTCTTTTCTTCTAAGGGAGAATGGTTATGTTGAGACGATTTTTGATGTGGCTCCTTCCCCCTGCTTTTCTTCTAAGGGAGAATGGTTATGATGAAACGATTATTGGGGTGGCTCCTTCCCCCTTCTTTTCTACTAAAGGAGAATGGTTATGTTGAGACGATTATTGGGGTGGCTCCTTCCCCCTTCTTTTCTACTAAGGGAGAATGGTTATGTTGAGACGATTTTTGATGTGGCTCTTTCCCCCTTCTTTTCTACTAAGGGAGAATGGTTATGTTGAGACGATTTTTGATGTGGCTCCTTCCACCTTCTTTTCTACTAAGAGAGAATGGTTATGTTGAGACGATTTTTGGTGTGGCTCCTTCCCCCTTCTTTTCTTCTAAGGGAGAATGGTTATGTTGAAACGATTTTTGGTGTGGCTCCTTCCCCCTTCTTTTCTTCTAAGGGAGAATGGTTATGTTGAGACGATTTTTGGTGTGGCTCCTTCCCCCTTCTTTACTACTAAGGGAGAATGGTTATGTTGAGACGATTTTTGATGTGGCTCTTTCCCCCTTCTTTTCTTCTAAGGGAGAATGGTTATGTTGAGACGATTTTTGGTGTGGCTCCTTCCCCCTTCTTTTCTTCTAAGGGAGAATTGTTATGTTGAAACGATTTTTGGTGTGGCTCCTTCCCCCTTCTTTTCTTCTAAGGGAGAATGGTGATGTTGAGACGATTTTTGATTTGGCTCTTTTCCCCTTTTTTCTACTAAGGAAGAATGGTTATGTTGAGACGATTTTTGATGTGGCTCCTTCCCCCTTCTTTTCTTCTAAGGGAGAATGGTTATGATGAAACGATTATTGGGGTGGCTCCTTCCCCCTTCTTTTCTACTAAAGGAGAATGGTTATGTTGAAACGATTTTTGGTGTGGCTCCTTCCCCCTTCTTTTCTTCTAAGGGAGAATGGTTATGTTGAGACGATTTTTGGTGTGGCTCCTTCCCCCTTCTTTACTACTAAGGGAGAATGGTTATGTTGAGACGATTTTTGGTGTGGCTCCTTCCCCCTTCTTTACTACTAAGGGAGAATGGTTATGTTGAGACGATTTTTGATGTGGCTCTTTCCCCCTTCTTTTCTTCTAAGGGAGAATGGTTATGTTGAGACGATTTTTGGTGTGGCTCCTTCCCCCTTCTTTTCTTCTAAGGGAGAATGGTTATGTTGAGACGATTTTTGGTGTGGCTCCTTCCCCCTTCTTTTCTTCTAAGGGAGAATGGTTATGTTGAGACGATTTTTGGTGTGGCTCCTTCCCCCTTCTTTACTACTAAGGGAGAATGGTTATGTTGAAACGATTTTTGGTGTGGCTCCTTCCCCCTTCTTTTCTTCTAAGGGAGAATGGTTATGTTGAGACGATTTTTGGTGTGGCTCCTTCCCCCTTCTTTACTACTAAGGGAGAATGGTTATGTTGAGACGATTTTAGGTGTGGCTCCTTCGCCCTTCTTCTCTTCTAAGGAAGAATGGTTATGTTGAGACGATTTTTGATGTGGCTCCTTCCCTCTTATTTCTACTAAGGGAGAATGGTTATGTTGAGACGATTTTTGGTGTGGCTCCTTCCCCCTTCTTTACTACTAAGGGAGAATGGTTATGTTGAGATGATTTTTGGTTTGGCTCCTTCCCCCTTCTTTTCTACTAAGAGAGAATGGTTATGTTGAGACGATTTTTGATGTGGCTCCTTCCCCCTTCTTTTCTTCTAAGGGAGAATGGTTATGATGAAACGATTATTGGGGTGGCTCCTTCCCCCTTCTTTTCTACTAAAGGAGAATGGTTATGTTAAGACGATTATTGGGGTGGCTCCTTCCCCCTTCTTTTCTACTAAGGGAGAATGGTTATGTTGAGACGATTTTTGATGTGGCTCTTTCCCCCTTCTTTTCTTCTAAGGGAGAATGGTTATGTTGAGACGATTTTTGGTGTGGCTCCTTCCCCCTTCTTTTCTTCTAAGGGAGAATTGTTATGTTGAAACGATTTTTGGTGTGGCTCCTTCCCCCTTCTTTTCTTCTAAGGGAGAATGGTGATGTTGAGACGATTTTTGATTTGGCTCTTTCCCCCTTTTTTCTACTAAGGAAGAATGTTTATGTTGAGATGATTTTTGATGTGGCTCCTACCCCCTTCTTTTCTACTAAGGGAGAATGGTTATGTTGAGACGATTTTTGATGTGGCTCTTTCCCCCTTCTTTTCTTCTAAGGGAGAATGGTTATGTTGAGACGATTTTTGATGTGGCTCCTTCCCCCTGCTTTTCTTCTAAGGGAGAATGGTTATGATGAAACGATTATTGGGGTGGCTCCTTCCCCCTTCTTTTCTACTAAGGGAGAATGGTTATGTTGAGACGATTTTTGATGTGGCTCTTTCCCCCTTCTTTTCTACTAAGGGAGAATGGTTATGTTGAGACGATTTTTGATGTGGCTCCTTCCACCTTCTTTTCTACTAAGAGAGAATGGTTATGTTGAGACGATTTTTGGTGTGGCTCCTTCCCCCTTCTTTTCTTCTAAGGGAGAATGGTTATGTTGAAACGATTTTTGGTGTGGCTCCTTCCCCCTTCTTTTCTTCTAAGGGAGAATGGTTATGTTGAGACGATTTTTGGTGTGGCTCCTTCCCCCTTCTTTACTACTAAGGGAGAATGGTTATGTTGAGACGATTTTTGGTGTGGCTCCTTCCCCCTTCTTTACTACTAAGGGAGAATGGTTATGTTGAGACGATTTTTGATGTGGCTCTTTCCCCCTTCTTTTCTTCTAAGGGAGAATGGTTATGTTGAGACGATTTTTGGTGTGGCTCCTTCCCCCTTCTTTTCTTCTAAGGGAGAATTGTTATGTTGAAACGATTTTTGGTGTGGCTCCTTCCCCCTTCTTTTCTTCTAAGGGAGAATGGTGATGTTGAGACGATTTTTGATTTGGCTCTTTTCCCCTTTTTTCTACTAAGGAAGAATGGTTATGTTGAGACGATTTTTGATGTGGCTCCTTCCCCCTTCTTTTCTTCTAAGGGAGAATGGTTATGATGAAACGATTATTGGGGTGGCTCCTTCCCCCTTCTTTTCTACTAAAGGAGAATGGTTATGTTGAGACGATTATTGGGGAGGCTCCTTCCCCCTTCTTTTCTACTAAGGGAGAATGGTTATGTTGAGACGATTTTTGATGTGGCTCTTTCCCCCTTCTTTTCTACTAAGGGAGAATGGTTATGTTGAGACGATTATTGGGGAGGCTCCTTCCCCTTCTTTTCTTCTAAGGGAGAATGGTTATGTTGAGACGATTTTTGATGTGGCTCCTTCCACCTTCTTTTCTACTAAGAGAGAATGGTTATGTTGAGACGATTTTTGGTGTGGCTCCTTCCCCCTTCTTTTCTTCTAAGGGAGAATGGTTATGTTGAGACGATTTTTGGTGTGGCTCCTTCCCCCTTCTTTTCTTCTAAGGGAGAATGGTTATGTTGAGACGATTTTTGGTGTGGCTCCTTCCCCCTTCTTTTCTACTAAGGGAGAACAGTTATGTTGAAACGATTTTTGGTGTGCCTCCTTCCCCCTTCTTTTCTACTAAGGGAGAATGGTTATGTTGAGACGATTATTGATGTGGCTCCTTCTCCCATCTTTTCTACTAAGGGAGAATGGTTATGTTGAGACGATTATTGGTGTGGCAACTTCCCCCTTCTTAAATCAACATCGCCTAATATCTCATTGGGTTCCTAAAACTGACGTCTCGCAAAGCGATTCAAGCACATCCTAGTAACGGTTTTTACTCGCCCTCTGGTCTCCTGTTTAAATGACCATGATGCTAGCGGAGTTTCTCAACAAAGTTATTATCTCTCAGTATAAATATATTGATCCTTTGTTTGGCCAAATGCCGTTCACTTTCAAGTGGTTGTTATTTCTTTACATTAAATAATAACAAGTTATTTTGACTATTTTTACTTGTTTTAATTTTATAGAAACAAAACCTGAGTTGAAATCTAGGGGTCAGACCTCTACACTATTTCAATTGTCTTCCTAAATTAAAATAAACACCGGACTCCAAATTCCATAAAAACTCAAATACTATCTAAAAATAATTTCAACAATTAATCGATAGATGGCGCATCGAACGCCATAATTCCGTTCATAACGGTCCTCCACTTATCGCTTTTGAATTCTAAGCTGTGTATATAAGCCGTGATTTGATCATAGACTTCTAGGAATAAGATTCTGCTAACCCTAAATAGCGATTGCTCAGACTATGGGATTAAGTTTAAAAACGTGATGTACCGTTTGCGTCTCAAATTTTCTCATAAACGTAACGAAATAAAAGTACATAGAAATACAGGGTGTTTTCAATTGCTCTGACTGGGAATTTTTTTCACAAACTGCAAGAGATAGAGTTGCGAAATTTTCAGGGTATTATTTCTAGTGTGGGATAGCTTTAAATCCTAAATTTCAGAAAACTCGGAAATAATTTCGGGTTTTAGTAAAAAATATTAGAGATAAGGGGGGCGTCTACCGATAAGGGGCCCCGCGGGCGGGGGAAATGGGGGTGAAACGGGCCCCTGTGGGGGTAAGCATTCACCCCCAATCCCCCCATTTTGCGTACATTTTCGGCAGGTCAAAAGGTTAGCTGATTTACGAGGTCAATAGGTTAGATGATTTACGATGTTATACCACCTCATAAAACCTAGTTGGTAACCCCCCATTTTAGGTCAATAGGTTAGATGATTTATCTCCCTATTCGGCAGGCGGTGAGGACTGACACGATGTTATGCAAACAGCTATAAACCGTTAAATAGGTCCGTCAAAACCGATCCGTCATAGTGAATGTCTGGCACCTGTCTTTCGAGTTGGTAATAAAGAGTTCAAAGGGTTTCCGCCGAGAAACACTTTCACTGTTTTAGGGCCCCTAAGGGTTGTAAAAGGGTATCGTAAAATAGCGGGCGGTCATCGGTAAAAGTGTTTTGGAAAAAAAGAGCAGAGTGTTTACAAATTATAAGTGTTTATTTATACATTCAACGTTACAGTACATTAAGCGGATGAAAAAAAAACGCTTAAAGATAAAACAATTCATTTTTAATATATTTATGGTTTGTAGATACCATAGTGAACAAATTGTAAAAGTTAAATACGCAAAACATATTTTGGTTGGCAACTGTTTCTTTAAAATCTTCAATAATTTTAAATGCTGTTACGTAATTGGACGCATAGCGGACAACGGTATCATACCTTTCATGTTCATCCGATAGAAAGAAATTGTTGGGTGCACATGGTTCTTTATACAATATTTCGTAAATTTTACGATTATTATCGGTTATAACGTAACCCATTAATTCAAAGAGTTTTTGGTTCACTTTAAGGAGTTGAATGTGCGAATTAATGAAATATTTGAGTCTGTCCAATTCTCTAGTTTCCGGCGCTTTGATTATGACCGACGCTTCGGATATCGTACTTTGCAAGGTTAATTCTTTTTGGTCAGACATGGCGGCGGTCACTAGCGCATCAGATAGCGGGAACGGTGATCGAAAGGGCAGCCGTTGGGGATCATTTATTTGTTCCCAGTGGCCGTTTAAATCATCCCAGGCGCGCGAAGACATCTCAAAGACCTGGTGTGAGACTTTATTGCATAGAGCTACAGATATATCAAGTTCAGACGTAAACCCCGTAGTAACGAAAAGCTCGGATGAAAGTGAATACCGAGGGTTAACTTTCCGCTGAGTCGGATCAAATTTAGACATTTTAGTAGGCCCTGGAACGTTATCTACACAGCTTCGTTTAGACATGATGCTCGAGAAACGGTTTGTAGTGTACTGCCGATGGATGACGGGTGTGAATGCCTTATATATAGATAATAATTTGATGACCTAATCAGGATGACGTAATGGGTTGACTCAATGACTCACGCGATTAGTCAAATTTTGCGGTGTTATGTGTATAGCGACGCCCATATTGGTAAACCAAAGATATATAAATTCTACAAGCCCCATTAAAAGTAAAATCAACGCGACTAGTTGGAGGATCTCCCCTTTAGCGTCCCTATTCGGTAGGGGTGGTGGAATCATCTGACATGATGTTATGCAAACAGCCAGTAGCTATAAACCCGAGTAATTGGCCCATTTACCTATAGGTCAATAGGTCCATCATTATTTCTCAACCACATGTCAAAAACCTATCCATCTTAGGGAATGTCCCCCTACGGCATATGTCAAACACGTTTCTCCACGTGCGAGTGGTGTTATGTAATAAATCCAAATAGTTCAATGGGTCGAGCCTTTTGTGTTTTCGCCGACAAACACTTTCCCCGTGTAACATTATTTTCAAACACTTTCACGATGCGCAAAGCCATCCGTCTTACGGAATATCGGCGCTAAGGGGTAAAGGTTAGCTAGAGAATGGCCCTTACCCCCAGCGCGTAAAATAGACACAGCTGGTGTCCCCTCTCGCTAGCTAAAAGTGTCGTTTTACTTCAGGTGTGGATTGTTCGTGCTAAAATGGTTATAACAAACGATTGTTCCCACCAAAAATGTAAAATCCATCTCCGCTGTTCTCGGATGAGGACGTAGCTATGTAAGTTTTTATCAATTTTTATATTTTTAACTTGGTGATCTATTCCAAAATTAAATGGTAACCCTGTATGCGTAACAATTTCAATATGACGGGGGTGAATGTCTTATATATAGATAATAATTTGATGACGTAATCAGGATGACGTAATGGGTTGACTCAATGACTTACGCGATTAGTCAAATTTTGCGGTGTTATGTGTATAGCGACGCCCATATTGGTAAACCAAAGAGATTCTACAAGTCCCATTAAAAGTAAAATCAACGCGATTATAGTGAGTTGCAGGCTAAGAATGACAAAATATATAGTACAATCGGCGCAAGGATGCCTCAGATCGTTTCCAGTCATTCCACCGCGCGAAATTTGAATTTGGCCATTTTACAGTTAAATTCGAATTTTGCTCTTTTTGTCGTCTTTTAGCGCCATCTAGAGACCGAAATTGGAATCTTTATTTTTTAATTTAATAATTGTGGTGGCGAGCAAAATTAAAAGATAAGGCATTCCTATCATTCTTAAATTTAAAATAGTATAAATTATAAATTATACAATATACAATAAAAATAGTATGTATAATTATTTATTTTTGTAAATTTATTTCTACGTCTTACCAGTTAAATCAGCAGTTTCTTTTAAAATAGTAACCACGCTTTCTTGGGGGTAACGTTGTCTTAATGAGCTATAGACGTTTAAAATTATATTTTTATCTTTACTTGTTAACAATAAACCTTTATCATGCTTTTTATAGTAACCTCTTGGGCTATTTAAAATATTTGGAGCTTCAATTATCGAACCTTCTTTAGTTGTATTCAGTAATTAAATTCGTGACAACATGAAATTAAAAAATAGATTCCAATTTCGGTTCCTAGATGGCGCGAAAAAACGATGAAACTCACAAAATTTGAAATTGACCGTAAAGTGGTCAAATTTAAATTACGCGCGGTCGACTGGCCGGAAATGATCTGAGGTATCCTTGCGCCAACTGTACTATATATTTTGTCTTTCTTAGCCTGCAACTCACTATAGTAATGCGTTTTTAGGATTGTTAGCGATAAGCCGACTAACGGGAGAGGCGGGAATAGAACCTTCCATACCGGAAGTTATCTTTAAACTGTGCCCTTAGCCCCATACGTAAAATAGACACAGCGGGTGTCCCCCCTTGCTAGCTAAAAGTGTCGTTTTGGTAAAAAAGAGCCCGAGTGTATTATAAAAACAGTTTATTTTTCTACGACATTCTATGATTTGTAGAGACCATGTCGAATAAATTGAAAAAGTGGCCCCCAACTTTTTACATCAGGTATGGATTCTTAGCGCTAAAATGGTTATAACAAACGAGTGTTCCCACCAAAAATGTTTTTTTGCGCGTAGAATTTTATGGAGGCCCATAAACTAGTAGCGGGAATAGAACCTCTTAACTATTTCAGTTTAAACTACGCGGGATTCTCATAGATTTTTGTTTTTACATCCCAAATGGCCCTACGTATGGGGGGAGGGCAAAGTGTGTATGGGGGGGGGGGTCCTTTTGGGTATAAAAACCCAGGGATTTAGTCCCTAAGACATCACAACTCTGTTCTTTTTTTGTATCTAACCAAGTCCACTAGAAATCCATCTCCGCTGTTCTCGGATGAGGACGTAGCCATGTAAGTTTTTACCAAATTTTTTTATTTTTAGCTTGGTGATCTATTCCAAAATTAAAGGGTAACCCTGTATGCGTAACAATTTCAATATGCAAGATCCTCGAGAATGGTAAAATAGTCTATATTTAAATTTAAAGTGCGAAAACTATATTTGTATAGTCGAAATGTATTTAACATATTAAATGCAGAATTCATCTTTCTGACAAGAGTCTTACCCATCATACATACACCATCTAATCTGGAATCTATGTTTAACAATTGGATGAATGAATGTGTACGAAAGGTTCTTTTTAAACGTAACTTAGTACATTAATTGAGTATTTTGAAATATTTGAATATCGGATTTTTTTTTATGTATTAAAAGTAGAGTTAAGAGGTTTTTATAGCATTTTCTATGTATTTGCATATCTGAACTTGCGGTTCAATATTGGGTATATGCACCACTTACACGCTAATGATATTAAAATGAAGTTTAAAAATATTTCCATTTAAACGAGTCCCTCTTTTTATATCCGCAAAGTATTGAACGATTCTATCTTATGGATTAAAATAGTTCTAACAATCATATCTATTAGTGCAATTACAACATTTGAGAAAGACACTTTTCCCATTGTGAAAGTGGAATCCAAAATAAGAATAACTTTAAATTTAAATATAGACTATTAAACCATTCTCGAGTAACTCTTTTTTTTCTTTAAAAGCTGAAGAAATATTAGAAACGACATCAGTGATCAATTAATTGTTTCCGAGTATGACAGACGATTTTTGATATTAAAGAGTCATTTTTCAAAAGTAAGATTGTTTTAGGTTATTTTTTTTAAAGCTACCTTAGAAATCACATTATTTTTATATATAATTATTTAGTTGTAATGTTAATTCTTAATTACTGGTAGCCTTCACTAGAAACTGTTATAAGAACTATATATGAATTTATAACCCAGCGTGTATTTACGTCGCGATAAATATTTCTGGGTTCAGTTAATGTGATGATTCGAATGAAAAAATTGTATATGCTAAAGTTATTGGATTCAAGGAAACTTCAGTATTTCAGGGCGATAATTTAGAAGTTGCCTTACAATATAGTTGAAAATTATCTTTTTAAGTCTGTGTTCACCCCTTGAATAGGTTAGGAAGTGCAAAAATTTCATTTAGCAAAGCTTTTCTTAAATTTTGGGTATCCACTCTGTATCACTTAAAAGCTCAAGCATTGTTTTTATCAAGTTAATTTTAAACATATCTTAAAACAAGCTTCCCTAAGTCTGACTAGCTTTGTAAGGTAATAATAAAATAGCTAAATTTTTTTGGGTTTAATAATGTTGCTTTTTAGTGAAAATTTTACATATATTACAGTATAAGGTTTTCTAATTATTTTTTCACCTGCTACCATTCTCAAAGGGTGAACATAGAATAACAAAGATAATTTTCCACTTTCCTTACATTTCACTATGAAAACACTGAAGATTCTTTCAATGCGATAACTTTATTATGTGCAATTTTTTCCCAGAATTACAATTATTGAATCGAAAAAAATATGTAACCATCTTAGAATTACCCAACACAGGTATTCAGAAGAGATGGTGTTCAATTTAAAAAAAAAATTACTTTTTTTGGATCCACCCTATATCAGTTATATAAAACCTGAAATTATTTTTTTTTTATTCTAATTTAACCATCCCTACAAAAACCTTGGGGGGCAAGTCAGAATAGTTCCGTAGCGTACTAATAACGTAGATAAATATTTCTGGGTTCAGTTATATGTATGGAAGCTTGTTTTAAGATAAGTTTAAAATTAAGTTGGAAAAAAAAGCTTGAGCTTTTAAATATACGATACAGGGTGGATACCAAAATTGCAAAATAAAATTTAATAAAAGCTTGCTAAATGAAATTTTTTCACTTCCTAACATATTCAATAGGTGAACACCGACTTAATAAGATAATTTTCAACTATATTTAACGGCAACTTCCCTTAAATTTCACCCTGAAAACACTAAAGTTTCATGCAATCCAATAACTTTGACTTTTGAAAAATTTTCACTCAGAATCATCACATTAAATGGGAGCCACTCTGTAACGTAAAATTAAAAACTCAAGCAGTTTTTTTCCCCAAATTCATTTTTAACTTATCTTAAAACACGCTTCCCTAAGTCTGACTAGCTCTGTATGTTAATAATAAAATAGCTAAATATTTTTTGGGAGTCAATAATTTTGATTCTGAGTGAAATATTTGCATATATAACAGTATTACTTTGGCTAATTAATTTTTTTTCATCTGCTACCATACTCAATGGGTGAACATAGAATAACAAAGGTAATTTTCCACTATATTTAAAGCCAACTTCCCTTACATTTCACTATGAAAACACGGAAGCTTATTTCAATGCGATAACTTAATTACATGCAATTTTTTTCCCAGAATTACAATAATTGAATCGAAAAATTATCCAACTCAGCTTATCAGACTTGGGCAAAGTGGTTTTTAAGTGATGGTGTTAAATAATAAAATATACTTCAGCTTTTGAATAAGATTTTTTTCTATCCAACCGATATCCTTTATACAGGGTCTTTTTTTTTGCTCGGAAAAGTGTTTTTTTTCAAAAACTATTTATAGTACCGATTTCAAATTTGGAAGGTCAATTTTCTATACCGGGGGACATCAGTTTGAGAAATTTGAGCGTTTTCGGTAATGTTTTTCACCAATTTTGAAAAATTATTTTTCGACCACTAGGTGCGAGATAAAAAATTTCTATTATAAAGTTGTAGGCCGTCATCGAAAACCCTTAAAAATTGTTCACTCGACGAAAAACAATTTATTTATCAGTGAAAATTCGAGCTTGAAAAATTTACAAGTTGGTGAAGCCAAATTACGATTGTTTGAAACGATAATTGAAACCGAATTACCTAATCCAGTTGAAACTTTGGTTAAAAAAACGACCGGATTTAAAAAATACGAGGCTATAGGTCAATCCTAAACATGCATTGGGTATTTAAAGGAAAACTTTGGGAGATTATTATCAGTGTTTGATAATATTTCGAGCAATGCCTCGTTATTCAGTAGCTGAGCGTACCGAGATAGTTGCCATTTACTATGGAGAAGCAGCGCAAAACCTTAGAAGAGTGACTGAAATCTTCGCAGAAAGACATCCAAATGGAGCACCATCTGTAAATACAGTAAGACGAGCAATTCACGATTTCAATCAATTTGGTAACTTGCAACCTAGGTTTCGCGGATTGGGTCAACCGGATTTAGACTTCGAGAACAATGTACTCGCGTACTTTGTGGCATATCCTCGTCACAGCTGCGCGTAAGAATCGCTATCACCCATACAGAGCTACGCTCCACCAAGGACTAATTGACGGAGACCATCAAAGACGTTATGAATTTAGCAACTGGTTACTAAATGCTGTCCAAGAAGATAGACAATTTTTGCGCCATGTTTTGTTCTCCGACGAAGCGTCATTTTCTAGAGATGGGCCCTTTAATCATCAAAACAGCCATCTTTGGTCTGACATCAACCCACATTGGGGTTTTGAATATCATCACCAGGTTCAATTTGAACGGGTCAATGTTTGGGTTGGACTTGTTGGAAACCGTTTGATTGGTCCCTTTTTCCTGCCGACGAACCTCAACGGCCAAAGGTATTTACATTTTCTACAGAACGAACTGAGTGACGCAATCGACGACCTTCCATTGGCTGAAAGACGTCAGTTGTGGTTTCAGCAAGATGGCGCCCCTCCGCATTTTTCCCGGCAAGTAACTGAGCACCTCAACAACGAGTTTCCTGAAAGGTGGATAGGGAGAAATGGTCCAGTGCATTGGCCAGCAAGGTCACCTGACCTAACACCGCTGGATTATTTTCTCTGGGGATTCGTTAAAGCAAAGGTATACGCCACGCCCATTGAAACTAGGGAGGAACTCATTAGACGAATAATCAGTGCTTGCCGAGACGTCACACCAGAAATGGTAGAGAAAGCGTTTGAGAACTTAATTGTCCGCGCACAAACCTGTGTTGCAGCCAATGGTGATATTATTGAAAATGTTTTGTAAAAATTTATGTGAATAAAATATCTGCATTTAAAAACCAAACGTGTACATTTTTTCAAGTGTGGAAACTCTACTACGTTTGTATTAGACTTGTTCCCTTTTCAATTATCGTTTCAAACAATCGTAATTTGGCTTCACCAACTTGTAAATTTTTCAAGCTCGAATTTTCACTGATAAATAAGTTGTTTTTCGTCGAGTGAACAATTTTTAAGGGTTTTCGATGACGGCCTACAACTTTATAATAGAAATTTTTTATCTCGCACCTAGTGGTCGAAAAATAATTTTTCAAAATTGGTGAAAAACATTACCGAAAACGCTCAAATTTCTCAAACTGATGTCCCCCGGTATAGAGAATTGACCTTCCAAATTTGAAATCGGTACTATAAATAGTTTTTGAAAAAAAAACACTTTTCCGAGCAAAAAAAAAGACCCTGTATAAAAGCTGAAATAATTTATCCGTTCAATTCAACAAGCATTAAAAACCCCGGTTCAAGTCAGAATAGCTGTGCAAAAAAACTAATAACGTAGAAAAATGTTTTGGGTTCAATTGACCTGATGAAAAATTTTCATATGGTAAAGTTACTGGACTGATGGAAGCTTCAGTGTTTTCAGAGCGAAGTCTTAATTACATGTTCTAAGCTTTTTTTAAAACAAGTTTATTTCTAGAAATGAAAAGGACATGTTTTATCGAGGCAAACTTTTTCCGTGTGAATGGAGAAATGATAATTAAAGAGTTAGCTATTTACGATACGGAAACGGAGAAGCATAACGTCTGGACCTTTAAACCACCATATCCATATTCCAGTCTTACGGAAGAAGATAAATGGCAGTGTAGATGGTTGTATTGGAACATTTGCGATCTCCGTTGGGACGACGGACGGGAAGACTACAACAGCCTAGGAGCCATCGCAAATTATATAAAAGAACAAGGGTTCACGTTTTTTTTTGTAAAGGTTTAGTAAAGGCCAAAGTTTTATCGGATTTCATAGGAGTTAACGTCAAGAACGTCGAGGATTTAGACTGTCCAAAATTATCTACCATTCTTTGTATAAGTGCTCCTAAACATTGTCATTTTCACTGTGACCCTAATAATTGCGCCGTTGTGAAATCTCACAAAATCGCTGTGTGGTACCGAACAATCGTCATTTTTTAGATTACGTAATTAATAGTTCATTGTGTCCATTCATTCGCCCACGTTGGAAAAATATTATAAACGTATTTTAGAATTTTAAAAATATTAAGGGTCAATTTACCAATGTAAAAATTACTTTATACGGTCACCTTTAAAAATAACAATGTATTCAATATAAAAACGTTTATTCACATTTTCTTTACAATGGTTTTAATTTTATGAATTTGATTAGTTTTACAATATTCTTGAAAATAAATCAGAGCAGCCATTTCCTTTTCAGTTGTCATTTTTAATTCGGCTGGCAGGTTAGATGTAGTTGACTCGGTTGATACCATTGTGGCACCGCGCTTTTTACATGCCCCAATAAGTTCGTTAAGATAATCGATAATTTTATCATCTGACATTTCCTCGGCCTCCGTGTAATGGAGAGATTCACTCGCATCACAATCACACGCCAGATCCGAATCTTCTTTCATTGTATTACACGATAAATGAGTCATTAAATGTTGTTTGAAACCTCTCACGGACCGGTATATTTCCGAGCATATCCAGCATTTCTTTGGTACCCTAAGCGGAGACATCTTCTTCTTTCCCATAGAGGCTGGCTTATGAAAACCACAACGCTTCTACGTAATCTTTACGTTTCATGGTGTAGATTACGTCATCTTTAGTGAGTCATTTTTAAATTACGTCATTTTTATAGATTACGTCATTTTGGGGTTTAGACCCAGAAATATTATTCCGTAGCTCAAAGAGAATCGGGATAGCTAGTCACGAGGTTCTCAACACCGGAACTGGTCGGCTAGAAACGTTCAAGCAATGGGACAACGTATACGTGAACAAGGAAGACTTGGCCCACGCCGGACTTTTCGCTGTAGACTCGGACGGCATAGTCGAATGCTACCTCTGCCACGGACAGTTAGGCAGTTGGGAAACCGGCGACGTACCCCAAGCGGAACACGACAAATTTTATCCCAACTGTCCGTCAACCGCCGCTTTGGAGGGCCAAGATATCCCGCCATCCGAAAAATACATCTCCGGCGGACCAACAACCACCCCGAGGGACACGGCGACGTAATCGTAACTCTTACCATCAAACGCCTCGAGGTAGAACATTTAATGAAAATGCTCGTAAAAACGCTAATTTCAGATGGTTCGTTTCAACCCTTTGAGTGAACTTCGGTATATACCCTACGAAGATCGACGTAATTACCCATGATATAAATAAAATACATTTCCAAAGACGTATTTTCAATGTAAATCGTATTATACAGCCTGTACTCGAAAAATATATAAATAAAAACTTATAATTTGTACACACTCTGCTCTTTTTTTTTCAAAACACTTTTAGCGATGACCACCCGCTATTTTACGGTACCATTTTACAACCCTTAGGGGCCCTAAGACAGCGACAGTGTTTGAAAATACGGTGGAAAAGTGTTTGTCGGTGAAAACCCATTGAACTATTTATTACCAACTCGAAAGACAGGGGCCCGACATTCACTATGACGGATAGGTTTTGACGGACCTATTTAATGGTTTATCGCTGTTTGCATAACATCGTGCCAGTCCACACCACCTGCCGAATAGGGCGATAAATCATCTAACCTATTGACCTAAAATGGGGGTTACCACCTAGGTTTTATGAGGGGTTATAACATCGTAAATCATCTAACCTATTGACCTCGTAAATCAGCTAACCTTTTGACCTACCGAAAATGCACGCAAAATGGGGGGAAAGGGGGGAATGCTTACCCCCACAGGGGCCCGTTTCACTCCCGTTTCCCCCGCCCGCGGGGCCCCTTATCTCTAATATTTTTTCACCGGTAGGTGCTAGAAACAACATTTCAATGAGATAGTAGTATAGAGTGCTGTTAAAAATGTTCAAAGAAATTGGTTTCATTGGAAAAGAACACTTTCACTAAGATATGAGCTGATGAGTTTGCTCACTTTTCCGCGCTATCAAGTGATCACAATGCTATTACCTAAATATTCCGTTAATTTGTTTTTAAAATGTTTCTCAGTCCAATTATTTGCATGATTGGCAAGTAGGAATTAAATTGACTGTAAAGCTCCGGAACAAAAAATTGACAGAGATCGGTAGATTCTACAAGATAAGTACAATTCTTTTGAAATGCTTCGGTCAGGTCATTTTTCAATGGTCTTACCGGATGTCCTTTCACTTTCTCTCTCCCGAAAGCCGTGTGGCATACTGTATGGTATCTTGCCTCTTCAGCAACGAGGTCTATTGTGGAACACACTCTACGGTAAACTGCCTCGCCCCATTGATCTTGACGATCCCTACACTTAATTTCAATCGACTCTTATTTCAAGAGTTGCTTCCAGTCGTGCTGAATGAGTTCGTGAATTAGTTTTTTTATTTTCACACTTTTTTGTGCCAAATAGGCAGTCCTCCTTAAAATTGAAAGTTAGGGGTGTTGTTACTACTCTTGTTACAATGTTTTTCACTTTCCTTGACCTTTAAAAATTGAGCTATTTTTTATTTATATAAGTACGGCGACAATTAGAGTGTACACTGATTGAGTCTAACGTATTTAAGTTTTGCGAGTTAAAATCTCGTCTACTTTTGTTAGCACTGATAATACATTGAATGTCTTTTTTAGTGACTTTAATAAGATCGTCACCTACCAGAGGTTCCTTACATAATATACACGACGCAGCCATGCTTAGTCATTTGCGAAAAATCAGTATTTATTACCACAAAATGTATAATTTATACGATCGACTTTGTATAGAATACTGGCATTGGAAGTCTTTTTCATAACTCATGGTTTTACGCCGTACTCAAATGCTAGCTAGCTATTATAACTTTTAGTTAAATATGATTAAAAGTGATAATTCAAGACAAAGAACACGATAGGTTTAGTTTAAAGTGACTTTTGTTTTGCGTGACTCAACGTAAACGGAATGTCCTACTAGCACTCTATTGAATGACCGTGGATCAATTTCCCCGCGAACTTGGAAAAAGTACTAGTGACTTTATAGGGATTCATTCGATGATGCTAGTATCCCAAATTGCCGTACATTACATCAACGATCTCTCAAATAAAGCCTTAAAGGTATAGTTTATTATAAATAAATATTGATTAATAAAATGTGGTATTTAGAAAAATAAATTACATCATGTCGCACAGAATAATAAAAATAATAATTTCGTTTTCACTAGATCAATATATATATATAAATATTAAACTATATATATTGATGTTTAATGAACAAAATAAATAATGCTGTTATATAAAATTGGTTTTGAAAAATGTGATTATCAATTTTGCAGAATTAAAATTATATCCCCGCTGGATGGTGCTATATACCATTCGATTTGAATTTGCAGGTTATACAACATTCTTCTTGATCACAAACGTGTTATACCGAGCCATTGTTGAACAATTGTCGAAAAACATATGACTATATTAATAACTGCCCAGTAGGAGTCTCTTTTTACGCTGTTATAGCTTCAAATGTTATTCCTCAAACCTGTGTTCCAAGGCTTTTGCTATATAGCGTTACATATACATTGCCACTTGTAGTACTTTTATAGCAAATACCTGTATATCTTGGCGATAATTCTTGTACGTTCTGACGCATGTGGCACTTTTTCGGTACTGATAGAATTTAATCTCACTGGAAACTATAATAATTTCAGGTCAGCCGTTTCAAAACAATAATTTATTACTAATTAATTAATTAACTAATTAACCAATTACTTGTCCTTAACCACTTTGTGGTTTTATTTTAAGTAAATCGCCATAGACACGGTTTAAGCTTATTTATTGCAATTATTTATTCATAATCTACAATCAAAGATTATGAAGATACGCACTGCGGTTTTAAGTAATGGCTTAACTAACTGCACTCGATGACCTCTTTTTGTGTTAGGTAAAAGGACTAGAAGTTCACGAATCGGTCATGAGTAGGTTATCAATATGTATATGTATATAAATATATCGTTATAAATAAATATATCAATCGAGTTGGGTTGATGCGTGAATGATTTTTATGCAAAGAGTTTGTATTTTTGAACTTTCCTACAATCTAGAACGTTACTATAGGGCTCGGCGTTCGGATAAGAAATTTTTCGTTCATTTCTTATATATCCATATCCAAAAATTATCCGAATAAAAACTTATTCTTGTCGCGAATAATATCCATAAATAAACAGTCAATCGATTTTTTTTATGATTAATTGAAATTTTGGCGGCTACTTTATCCGAGCTCTGAGAACGTAAGTTTTCTGTAACAGCAGATGTGAATTTTTAAAACGACAAGTTTAATATATTTGTTCCCAAAAGAGCTTAGCTTAAGTATTAAAAAAAATCAATAACAGCCTAGATAGCGTTGCACTAATACATGTTAAATAAAAACTTGTCGAGGTTAACGGTAATAGTTATGATGTAGGGAGCTGTTGGCTCGCGTGGTATGAAGGGCTTGCTTCATAAATATTGTTATAATTTCTTATTAAAGTAAAATTGATCTTAAAAACTATCCGTTTACTTTTCTTTAATAAATGTTTGCGTTTTTTTAACAACATCTATCACTGAATGTCATTGGGCAAAGCCTGATATGATAAGAGAAGTGGTTATGTACTTGAAAATGACTGCATTTGTTGAAAATGGATAAGAAATCAACTAAAAAATAGAAAGATCTAATTCAACATTATGCGACTCACTTTCAATAACCCTGATTGTGTAATTGAAATAACCGTTGATAGCTATAGGTTTTCTATTTACTGCGAATTCTAAGCTTTCAAATAAATATCGGAAGATAACTTCACTGATCCCTTGAAGTTCCCTCTACACGGATATCGTGGAAACACGTACAATACATGTGTTGTTTACAGGATAATGAATTGGCACTTCGACAAGTTCTCCGTCGACGCTTTCGCAAGGCTTGCGCTAGAGTGATCGCTATGTTAACCGTTGTATGAAAAAAATTGGCAAAATATTTGTCTAATCGTTATACTAACGTATTTTGGATTTTAAGCAGATGTAATGCCAAATAATACTTAATTTAAATACTTGATTTGATCATTTTCTGAATATAAGCACGTGCGAAATAAAATAATGTTGGATACTTTGAACAGTTGGTGTGAATCACCATTTTGGGTAAGTTCTCAATTGTTTTCTTCAGCGTTTATTCGTAAAGATTTCATATGTATTAAGGCACAAAATAATATTGAGGATGAACAAATAATTCAGAAAGTATTTTTTTTTAATTTGTGTTGGTGGTGATCTGCTTCTTACGTGTTAAGATCGTTACATCATCTGGATTATGAAGACCCCTTTAAATAATAAATCTGAAATTTAATTGGCAATCAGTAGATCTTTTTAAAACGGACATTATTATTAAAACGCCAAACCGCCCGAAGAAATAATCTAAACCGATTTGGTGTTTTAGAAAGTACATTCACGCGCCAGACGGCGATGAAATAAATTATCCATACAGATGGACGGTTAAGATAGCCATTCACAAAGATATTAAAAATAAGTGATCCGTGTATTTGTGGTTTTAATTAGAAAATAATTGGATTTACTTTGAGTAAGTTACCGAATTGAAAATTTTTCCAGAATTTAAATCCAAATATATAGTTGATTAAGGTGATCTTAAAAGGTAATGTTAACAAGAAGAAACCACTAACGGATTTTGAATTATGATGGTAATAGAACCGTGAATTTTAATAAGAAAAAACGCAGTACTTCATCGGTAACAAAATCTATCTTTCAGCTCTAAAATAAATTAGTATCTGGAAAAAAACCTGAAGGTTAAAATTCGCAAGGTCCTCTGCCCAACACTGCGTCCTAAAATCTCAGCCCATGAACGTAGTGAAATCTAACCATGGGTTCAATAATAATTTTGAATATTCAAATTATTCAGCTAAATAAAAATAACATTGAATATGTATTCAGATTATTCAGCTAAATAAAAATAATATTGAATATGTATTCAGATTATTCAGCTAAATAAAAATAACATTGAATATGTATTCAAATTATTCAGCTAAATAAATATAGTGGGAGTTATGACAAGCTTTTCTTATTTTATGAGAATGTATAGAGTGTTGTCGTCTGAAACCCTGCGACGTTACCATCGTAATTTGCCTATTGATAAAAAACGGTAACTGTCATGGCGGCCACTATTAACAATACAGCTGTGACGTTACAAGTTTTCAAAATCGTATCAGACGACAACACTCTATATTAAATAAAAATCGAAAATACTATTTTAAATTGAAACGTGACGAAGCGTTCTATGGTTTAGGTCTAAATCGTGATGATAAAACATTTGTAGATATAGCGGATACACGAAACCACGGAAAAAACAGGTTCTGTTTGGACGCAATTAAAATATTTGATAAAATATTGTGGTGGGGCTAAAGTTTTTAATCGTCAACTCGACGACGGTTAGACACTGAGACTTATCCTTTGGAACGCCACAATAGGAAGCAAGTGGAAGGTGGTCACCAATTTTTATGCAAATCGAATAAGTAGTTTTTGCTCTAGAGCGGTCTGCAAGAAGAAGAAAGAAGCAGATGAAAGTTTTTTTGACATTTTGGCTATTTTTGAACTACGTCGCATTATTAGCATAACAGCCTTAGATTTATTGTTTTATTGTATGTTTGTCGTATGCACCTGGTTTTTCCAACGGTATATTGCTTGTCTAACTACTGTGAGTGGTTGAGGAGATACAAGGGGCTGAAATTGTCCCTTAGTTGCTTCGGAATAATACTAGCTTGGTCTCGAATAGCTAGTCACTTTCCCGGACCTGACTGTGGGGACTACCGTCCCCTCTGATTTTGATTTTAAAAACAGACGCAAAAAGTTGGGTGCATTACTATTGTCATGGAATTTAATTATTTGGCTGTATCAAGAATTCAATAGTTAATGGAGAAGTTAAGTTAATAGGATTAAGAAACCTGTATTATAAACGGGAAAACGCTGTTATTCGAAAAACTGTCCTAATATTAGTTATAGAATTTCAGACTTTAATTAAAATTATTTGAGAATATTAAACACCATTTCCTAAATATCTTTACACCGCTGAATTTAAATCGAATAGCAAATCACTTACTGACCAAGCAAATGTCGTGTACACCATTTACTGGACGTGATCAGCCCTCGAGCCAAAGACCCAAAATAAAATATTTGCGAATTTCAATTTTTTTTAAAGAAGGGGAAATCAGATATGATAGATGGCGTTGTTTATCGCCCAATTATTCAAAATGGCAGAACAGACTTATGGTAAACCACACTTAAAACAAGAAATTTAGGTCCAGATTAAGATTGTCGTCATTTAAAGCGATTTCTTTCTTAAGGCCTTTGCAAGTCTTAATATAGCCCTATACAGGGTGTTTCAAAAGGTTATGCAAAATTTTAAGGAGTTGTAGAGGGTGAGTTGAGAAGTATGCCTGTTTTTTTCCAAATTACCCTACGATGAGTTAAAAGAGCGCCAGAGATCTTCAAAGTGTGGCCTACTAGCCCCCGGGAGGTTGGCTGCAGCAAGCCTAAAACCAAGCAGCAGGAAAATGCGAACATTAAGGTTTGGGTTCGTGTGATAGGTAAAAAAGGACTTTGTAAATAAATCGACGTAAGCAGCGTAAAAAAGTAAACTTGAACAGTATTTAAAGTCCCTGCTGCTTAGTTTTGCGCTTGAGGTGGCCTACTTCCAGGGGCTAGTAGGCCACACTTGGAACCTCACGGTCGCGCTCTTTAAACTCATCGTAGGAATGGGGGGAAAACACAGGCATACTTCACCCCCTACAACTCCTTAAATCTTTGCATTATCTTTTGTAACACCCTGTATATTCTTCAGGCTAGTCTTAAATCATACACGCTAAGATGGAAATTAAATAATATCTAATAAAGTATTTCCCTAAATTTAACGGAGAAAATAGACAAAGGAGGTTCAGTTATTAACAAGTTGGCAAGCCAAAATATACCTCTCCTCGGTAGAATTGTCCCTAGTGGTATTAATTTCTCGAGATAACCCTTAAAGATATATCTCCGCAATTTAGAGTTATTTGTTAAAAATATTAACCCATTTCTATCCCGCCCGGTATAAAATTTTAATTATAATTAAAATAATTGAGACGAAACGACCAATTTTAATTTATTCAGAATATCATAAGTTAAGTAGTTACAACAGTAAGTTAGACGTACTATAACAATGCACAATTGAATTAAACCCTTTTACAGAACAAGTTTATCAGTTAAATATAATACGAAGCAAATTTTAATGAAAGAAATATCTACAGAGGCTTTTTGGAATTACTCGCTTACGAAATACTTGCCGCATCTTTAACGCTAATTTTATTTCAACACTCGCCCTTGATGAAGATACCGTAGATATCTGGTAGTGGACGACTCGTTCACTTCCTGTTGACGTTGTGACGCATACCACATGAAAAAGACCAATGCCGTCCAATTTCCAATATCATATAATGACTCGCACACCCAAGAAATCATTGACTGCGTTAGAAATCGTAGATATCCAAATATCCACACCAAATGTATTTACAAGAAGCAAAAACCTTACCATCAACAAAGCACAGAGAGCCACTTGACTAACCGCCACCTCTTAAAGCAATTAACGTTAAATTATCTCCTTTGAATTAACAGAACTATATATAGGTCGTTAAGAAAGTGGACCACCCACAGGGTCTACCCTTTAACCCTCTAATCTCGGCTGACTGCGCTAAAACAAGATTTAACCTTTAAAAAATACCAGATTAGGCCTTCATAAATTCATTAATAAAAAAAGACTTTATTACCTATTATGCTTACGATGACTGTCTTAATTTCAGTGAATCTAAGCAGCTATCGGTGGTTCTGTGGTAGAGCGCTCGACTGCCAAGCCGAATGGTCTGGGTTCGAAACTTGGGTGGCGCATTTGTTTTTAATCAATAGAGAAACGCTAAATTAGAATTTCTTCGATGCAATAATTTCAATTTCAATTCTATTTCAATTAAACCAAAATTTCGTACTCTATTAAATACGCTTCCGATAAAGCTGAAGGTCTAATTTTCAATAAGGCGTAACAAGTGTCGGTGGTTCTGTGGTAGAACGTCCGCCTGTCAATCAGGAGGTCTCGGGTTCAAATCCCACCCGATGCGATCGCAAACTGATACTAAGACGAATACCGTGTACAACTAGTGGAAACCCTGCCATTGGACGTTGAGAGGTAGCATTACACTCAGCACTCGGTCCGTCCCAAAGTCATTAAGAAGAAGTTGGAGAGAAAACGCCCATATAAACACAACAGACTCAACATGCACATCCATCAGAACACAAACACAACAAATTCAACACTCACAACCTACGCATAAACATTACAAAAACCGTAATACACCAAACCGTCACGACGGTGAGCGAAAAAACACCAACCAAACCGCAAATGCATCCGTTAACGCTCACCGTCACACGGTGGTTTTGCCAACCCTTTGAGAAACTGCGTAAGCAGTGATTACACTTTGCACTTAAAATGCGAACGCGTTCGCAGTCCTGACAGACAGACCCACCCACAGACCCACCCACAGACCCACAGACAGACACGGTCGTTGTATAACCCCTCCTAGGGGACTTTGTCCCCTCGGAGAGGTAAAAAGGACCTAACTTGTAAACGCCATCTTACAGCTCTTAAAAAATTGAATATGTTGATTTTAAGAAACCGGCGCTAAAAATTCCGTGTTACATATTGATGCTAACCGACATTTTTATATTATCTTATGAAGGATTCGAATTTGACATGGTATACGGATAGTCCAGAATTTACGCCGTGTTTTCTTAACACAGTGTTGGTGTGGATCCCCTGCGCCGTTGTCTTGCTGTTTGCGCCGATACAAATCATTCTCTTATTGCAGTCAAAAGCACGTACCATCAGCTGGACAAAATTATACTCGGCAAAAATTGTATGTATGCAGTTTTTTTTAAATACCCATTTATAGATTTAAACAATCATGCAGAAATATCTTTCATTACAGTACAATTTATAGTTTGGACGTTAAATTATTTTTTCGTAGAAAATCAGAATAGATCCTAAGACTGTGAAAATAAAAAGAAAGGGGATTAAAGAGGTTCTCCCCAGAGTTCTTTGGCTTACTCTTCCATGAGAAAGTGTTGAAGTTAACGGTAATAGCATAAGTAACATAATAACAATAAGTATGACAAATAACGAGATTTACAACCAACCTGATTTTCAAAGTTGTTGCGTAATCAAGATGTTTTCTCAGCACAGAGCCCTCTAGTGTCTAAAATACGCGAGACTTCCGCTAAGCCAAAATATCCGGTTTCCGATAGATAGGCGTAATATTTGGCTAAAATGATAAAAATTTAAACGTTTTTCTCGGCACCACGAGCCCATGTTTTTTTATCACGCATGATTCGCACGTGGGCTTCAAAACAAGCCTCTCGCGACTCCAGAACGTGCTCTCCGATATTAGCTTAAATTTTAATCAAAAATTAGTCATCCAAAACGGTAAGTCGCGAGTCCAAGTCACAGCTTGAAGAGAGTATCAGTGCCGGAAAAAGGTTCGGTTAGAAAACTAGCATTAAAGCAATAGGAAGTGTCATACTTATTGTATTATGTTACTTATGGTAATAGAAAGCGTAGGAAGTTATCTGCTCATGTGTCGTGAAGGGCTAGCAATGATTAAAAGGTATTAAAACTGAGCTAGATGACTTGATGGTGCCTAGCTGTTTATTATTAAAGGGAAAATAACCTTCAATGCAATCCCCTTCATTTTTTTAAATTACCCTGTACAGTGGCGCCAAACATTTTTAAAGTAAAAGGCAAGAACGGCCAGAGCTGCAAACGTTGGTGTTCCACACCAAATACGTGAGGTTATATTCCCTTTAATGAAGAGTAAGTCAATTTCTTCTAATACAATTGAGATAATTTAACACAACTTTTATAATTGAAACTTTATCTTCAAATCTTCTGTTAGCTTTTCTAAGCTTTTAGTATACTGGACCATATTTTGAAAACACCCAACTTGAAACACGTTTTAAATACCTTTTACACTCCAAAAAGCCTTGCTGTTGAATGTTTTAAATAGCTTAGTTATTTTCATGATATTTGAATCTTCGTTGTAAACAGAAAAAAGTCTTTTCTAGGAATCATATTTTTTTATATTTTTAAAATTTTTGTTTAACGCGTATTAGTAATTTATAGTTCAATCACCAAAGGCACTAGTAATATAACGCTATATACACCAATCGAAATGCGGGCTTTTTTCAAACATATATACTGTCCATAAATGAATGATTTTTTTGAGAATATTTATTTTACCGTTTTTTCTTTGGAATTTCAGATAATCGTTTTTATTTTGAACGTTCTATGTTCAGTGGATTTCGTAAACTCTTTATATGAAGGGACTGGTTCTTACATCCGAACATTTGGATCTATTTTAAAATTTGGAACATACGTAAGTTTAAATAAAAAATATCACAAGCGTTCTCATTCTTAAGTTGAATAAAAATAGCAGTCTGCGAAGGTTTTGTCATTAGGAATCTTAAATTAATCGTAACAGGACTTTTGAGAATAACATCATATTCTAGGACTGAATAACAAGCGTTTGTGAAAACGAATGAAAAACGATTTTTAATTTGGGAAATTACAGTTTTTTTTCACGTAGCCTACATGTAATTGTGTTTCGGAAAATGTATTCGTTTATTCTCAAATTTGAAGAGTCAGAAGTTTCTTTGTCATTTTGCATTTGAGTAGTCGTTGATTCTAAAAATAACAAAATAGGACATTTTTTATTAGATAAAAAATGAGGGAAATGATTTATAACATGCAAATTCAAACAATAGAGTATCGGATATGCAAGTTGTTCAAATAAAAACAAATTAAAATCAATTTTGAAAGCAGAAAAATTCATAAACAAACCACCCAATCACTTACAAGGGCTGGAAACCACTTATTGGGAATTTTTTTTTGTTCATTTGATCCGATTCTATTTTTGTCATTAAGGTACTGGTCATTTTGTATTTATTGCTGGAGAGAAGCCGTTCTCTTCAACCTTCCAGTTTGCTCCTCTTTTATTGGTTTATTTCGACAATTTCGGAAACTGTCACCATCAGATGGCGCATAAAAAGCGCGATTGCAGAGGTGAGTTCTTAATCTCTTTTGGAAATAACGATATTTGATTGGTTAATAACATTTGATTATCTTATAAAACTGTTCAAAATATTATATTTAAACTATTATCATTTCTCGAATCAAGGTCATCACTGCGCATGTGTTCGCATTCGATTGACTAGGAAAAACCAGTTCACCTTTAGTAAGAATCGTTTCCTGCGCCCTTTGCGTCACTTTCCACTACTATCGATCTGATTCGATTATTTTCGGCAGGTTACATTTATCCCGTTATCACTATGGTGTCAAAATATTGCTCTATTGATTAGGGAAATTTCCTACTGTAACTGTTCAAAATATCTTCGGTCGTTAGGAATTTTGCCAGAATTTATTTTTCTCGTGACCGCTTCATATTTAAGAATTGTAATCGCTCTACGTCAAACGATTCTGTAACTACTTATTTTTTTAAATTCGGGTCGAATTTGATAAACCGGCTCTTGTAACCCATAAGGGTGGTGGTGCACTGGGAGATGTTAGCTCTGCTCAAGTGGTCCTATCTCCACCTCCGACTTCAGTCAGGTATGGGCTGGAAAATGGGTTTCGGCTCAGGCTAACGGAGAGGATCCGGGAAAACTGGCTGCCTCGGAGGATTGGGTAGCCTACTGTGGGGCGGCGGGTCTCCGTATGAGGGCACGTTGGTCCTGTTTCCCGGCTTTTTGGGGCAACACCGGGTGTCCGGTGCCAGCTGTGCCGGGTTCTGTGGACAGCTGTGTGCCCGTCGTTCCCCTTTAGGAGCTCGTTCTGAAGGGTGTGACTCTCTACCTACGTAGGTAGGGTGTCAGCTGGAGTTGCTATAGCATCCACTCTCTACATCACAGCTGTGCACGAAGTGGAAGCTGGTCGCCCCATTGTTGCACCTCTTGTCTTGAAGAGTGGCTTGCATAGAGCTTGGAGGAGAGAAGTATTCTGGAGTGGAAAAGTCGGGCGCCACCTGCGGCTTTGTAAAATTCCCATCATGCTCTTTTTGGTCGGACGTCATCAAGCCAGAATGATGGCAGATAAAGCTGACGTCCGACCAAAAACCGGTTTAACCGGGGTAGTCTGGGTAATTCTAACAGCAATAGGTGGGAAAGGACGTTAATGCTATGGGATTTTCCACTCCAGAATACTTCCCTCCTCCAAGCATAGAGGGTGAGACCATCAGTAGTAGGGTACTACTACCCATGCTTGATTAGTCATCTGTCCGGGCTTGAGGCATTCTGATGAGACCACCGGTGTCGTAGGCTGTTGATTCGCTTGGAGTACCGATATACAGGGTCTTTTTTTTTTGCTCGGAAAAGTGTTTTTTTTCAAAAACTATTTATAGTACCGATTTCAAATTTGGAAGGTCAATTCTCTATACCGGGGGACATCAGTTTGAGAAATTTGAGCGTTTTCGGAAAACTTTGGGAGATTATTATCAGTGTTAGATAATATTTCGAACAATGCCTCGTTATTCAGTAGCTGAGCGTACCGAGATAGTTGCCATTTACTATGGAGAAGCAGCGCAAAACCTTAGAAGAGTGACTGAAATCTTCGCAGAAAGACATCCAAATGGAGCACCATCTGTAAATACAGTAAGACGAGCAATTCACGATTTGTATCAATTTGGTAACTTGCAACCTAGGTTTCGCGGATTGGGTCAACCGGATTTAGACTTCGAGAACAATGTACTCGCGTACTTTGTGGCATATCCTCGTCACAGTTGCGCGTAAGAATCGCTATCACCCATACAGAGCTACGCTCCACCAAGGACTAATTGACGGAGACCATCAAAGACGTTATGAATTTAGCAACTGGTTACTAAATGCTGTCCAAGAAGATAGACAATTTTTGCGCCATGTTTTGTTCTCCGACGAAGCGTCATTTTCTAGAGATGGGCCCTTTGATCATCAAAACAGCCATCTTTGGTCTGACATCAACCCACATTGGGGTTTTGAATATCATCACCAGGTTCAATTTGAACGGGTCAATGTTTGGGTTGGACTTGTTGGAAACCGTTTGATTGGTCCCTTTTTCCTGCCGACGAACCTCAACGGCCAAAGGTATTTACATTTTCTACAGAACGAACTGAGTGACGCAATCGACGACCTTCCATTGGCTGAAAGACGTCAGTTGTGGTTTCAGCAAGATGGCGCCCCTCCGCATTTTTCCCGGCAAGTAACTGAGCACCTCAACAACGAGTTTCCTGAAAGGTGGATAGGGAGAAATGGTCCAGTGCATTGGGCAGCAAGGTCACCTGACCTAACACCGCTGGATTATTTTCTCTGGGGATTCGTTAAAGCAAAGGTATACGCCACGCCCATTGAAACTAGGGAGGAACTCATTAGACGAATAATCAGTGCTTGCCGAGACGTCACACCAGAAATGGTAGAGAAAGCGTTTGAGAACTTAATTGTCCGCGCACAAACCTGTGTTGCAGCCAATGGTGATATTATTGAAAATGTTTTGTAAAAATTTATGTGAATAAATATCTGCATTTAAAAACCAAACGTGTACATTTTTTCAAGTGTGAAAACTCTACTACGTTTGTATTAGACTTGTTCCCTTTTCAATTATCGTTTCAAACAATCGTAATTTGGCTTCACCAACTTGTAAATTTTTCAAGCTCGAATTTTCACTGATAAATAAGTTGTTTTTCGTCGAGTGAACAATTTTTAAGGGTTTTCGATGACGGCCTACAACTTTATAATAGAAATTTTTTATCTCGCACCTAGTGGTCGTAAAATAATTTTTCAAAATTGCTGAAAAACATTACCGAAAACGCTCAAATTTCTCAAACTGATGTCCCCCGGTATAGAGAATTGACCTTCCAAATTTGAAATCGGTACTATAAATAGTTATTGAAAAAAAACACTTTTCCGAGCAAAAAAAAAGACCCTGTATAACTTTCTGACCACATGCCCGCCCGTTGAAAAGAGATTCAAGAAGATTAATAATAATAATAAGCTCGGCTAATACCCAAGGCACCACCCTAGGCCTAAGTCTTCGAGCGACTTTTAAAGCCTTTAATTCAGGTGGCCGGGTTAAAATGCGTAGGAGGGTGGTGGCAAGCCCTGCAAGCCACGCGAGCCAACAGCTCCCTACACTAACTATTACCGTTAACCTAAACAAGTTTTTATGGAAGGGAAACCGTAGATCTCGGAGGAAAACCCCTTAAACCAGTGGGGAGAGAACTTGCAAACTCAACGCGGAAGGAGTTCTTCCGAGTTTTCACCCAGTGCCACAAGTTGGGATCGAACGCGGCTCCTCTTGCTGCGAGGCGAAAGTGTCAATTATAGGTGGTTTCTTTTCGCTTGCTACAGGATTTCGGAGTAGGGTAAGAAGAGTAAGGTTATGACGTCATTTTACTCCGGTTTTGTGGTGGCGAATAGTTCGAGTCGGAGTAAAAACTTTTTCCAAAATGGCTGCCTGTGGCCTTTTTTCTTTTAAAATTTTTTAAGCGAACCTCATAATTGACAATCTAATAATCAAATCGAGGATTTGGCCAATAGGGGAGATTAATTAAGCCCATGCCACTTGATACTAATAATTGCTGTTATTTTTTCAATCTGTTTTCGTAAAACTAAAATTAGATCAGACAATTTCTTTAGACTTAATATATCTAACTTATAAAACTGCTCAACATTTATGTACTTTTGTACTACTGTAAAAGACATTCAGGTGCTTTCAGGGCCGTGCAGAGGGGGCGCAAGGGGAGAAAAATCCCCAGGCCCGGGCCATATGGGCCCATGAGGGACTGGTAGGGGCCCGTAGCAGTAGGGCCCTTCGAAGAAGTTCAAGGGGGGGGGGGGTGCAAATCAAGATAACACTTGGGAAACGTTCTCAGGGCTAATGGGGGGTGCAATTTGAAGGGGCCCACGAGTAACTTTGACCTCGGTGCCCAGGATACCTAGTTAAATGAGTTATCAATACAATATTACTTCACTTTTGTGGGTATTACGCAATTTGAAATTGATGGAGTTGAAGGATTTTCACAATTCTTGCATAAAGCTTTTACTGGTTTTGTATTTCAGATCGGGACTCGAGATGACATAGCCTTGACACTTCATACGATTCACTTTCCTTTAATTGTTATCATGTTTGTACTTTCTTGTCTTAACGACAAAGAGGCTGATTACATCTACATGAAACAAGAAAATGGTCAAAACGTATTAAAGGTAGTGGTTTCTCTTAAATAAGTTTAATTTTAATCGCGATTTGTTTAACAAGTCCTTTTTACCTATCTCACGAACCCAAACATTAATGTTCGCATTTCCCTGCTGCTTGGTTTTGTGAATGTTGCAGCCTACTCCCATGGGGTAGTAAGCCTAACTTTTTAAGCTCTCAGGCGCTCTTTTAACTCATCGTAGGGAAATGGGGGGAAAAACTGGCATACTTATCAACTCATCCCCTTAAAAATCCTCTAAATTTTTGCATAACTTTTGAAACACCTTTATTAGATTTATTAAAAGCGTTACATTAACTTTTTGATATACATTATCCCTGTAGCAATCGCCGGAAATAACAGCCTCAGCTTTGTCAAGATTGACCTTTTCGTGGCTTACCGAGTAAGTTCATTCTAATTAAATAAATAAATCTATCAATATTCCACATATTTATACTTTGGAATAATATCTATGTTGAGATGATGCATAGGCATTATGGTCGAATTTAAGCCCGGCACGAGATGCCGGGGTTGAATGTTCCCGCGGGGGTTTCAATCGCGACGGAAGATGATTTGGGATGATTTCATTTCCTTAGCGGGAAGGAGCTAACTCTTCGGGCTTGAGAAGGATGGGCAGCTGCGCTTAGAACCGATTCAACGTAGCAATTAACCCTATGTTTAAAAATACGCGTAATTTAAATAAATATCCCGTTCTCTATTTTATATTCCGGTTTCAGATTTATTTGGAGAGGCTATAAATTGCCCATGGCGTCATCCGAGGTATTCGAACTACTTCACTCGGAGAAAACGCTCACAGTGAGTGAGAAATTTGCGAAATGTTGGAAGTATTCCCCAAACGATCACAGGTATGTACATGTTTATAAATCTATAACTATAAGTCTTAAAGTTTGTCATTTTATTTATTTGTTTGTCATGTTCGTTAAAACTCGAGAACGGTTAGCTCTAGAGTCTAGAGCTTTGAAATTTAAACTCAATGTTCAGGGCGGATTAACAACTTAACGCGCTTAATACCTGACATGGTTATTAATCTAATTCAATTTTATTATTTTACTCATAATTCAATTTTATTTTACTCGACTTTGGACTTTCGCCTCTTTGCTTCCCTTATCCAATTTCCGGCTGGTCTCGGCTTTCATTTTTTTTCCTCGACTTCCACCCCTTTGCTTCCCTTATCTAAATCCGGACCTTTTATATATATTTTTGAAACTCCTCTTTTGAAATCCTTGCGCCCGTCCCGACCTTTAAGTTTTTTGAACGGGTTAGTGTGAAATTCGTAGAAGGGGAGTTAGCGTGAAAGAAAGGGACTTTGTAGAAGGGGAGGTTTAGTTGCGATTTTTAAGTAGTTCGCGTGGTACGTATGTTACGTTTTTGCAACGAGGACTTTTTGCTACCCGTTTTACGATTTTGCTACGCGTGTTGCGTTTTTGCTGCAGCGTTTACCTTTCTTACGTACAAATCAGATCTAATTCATTAAAACTAAGACCCCGGGTGAAGCCGGCTATTAAAGCTAGTATTGAATAAATAAAACCTAAATTACAAAAAGGTGACGGAAGAAACATACTTTTGCGTGATCGTTTGAAATGAGGAAATTTCAAGAGCTACAAGAGTTTTGCCACCTGTAGCCTAATAAGAATGATGTACCGAATGAAATGTTTTAAAACGAAAAACCAAGTGGGAGAAGTGTTTTAATTAAGGTTTAACGGTATTTTGTATCACAAAACAAATCCTTATTAATAAAAAAAATTACTTCATATATTATAAACTGCTAGAATAATTAATATTCATTTATATTAAACGTTTCAGTAGGACTCGTTTAGAAAACGAAATGAAAGATTTGCGTTCTCAAACTAATAACGAGAAAGAAGTCGTTTCAACAGAAACTTATAGTACATTATCATCTTCGTTGTTACGAGCCTTTGGATTTCAGCTTTTTCAAACCATCTTTCTCAGAGTGCTCGCCGTTGCACTGCTTCTTATGAATCCACAATTTATTAGGTATGCCATTATTCTTCATAGATTTAAATAAATATAAATAGTAGAAACGTTTATGAGCTATTAAATTTATCACATATAATTTTTTAATTAAAGCTAGATGATATTTATTAACACTCCTTGAATAGGTTTACAACCAGTACACATAAGGTTAAGTAAAGCACTGCTATATTATCTATGACACGTCATAAGCTTTTGCCGTTTCCTAATTGATGCAGTTTGATAAAAGTTCAGTACGATTAGTGAAGATTTCAGTTTGATATTACTGTCTTAAAATATTTGGGCACAATTGAAAAGTGTTGCAAAAAATTAAGGTTTAAAATATTAATATTTTAAGTGACTTCTTCACCCATCGCTAGCCTATATGGAAGCGGAAACATTAACTGAGAAAAAGAAGTAATTTTAATCAATTTTTTAACATGGTAAAATTAGACCAAGTATATGTTAGGTAACGTAGATTTGAAAATTCAAACTGAAACCTAACATTGACCTAACATGTTTAGCTTTACTATCAAATAATTCAGGCACGAATCAAATGTAAAATTGCAGAATTTACCTCAATAGGTCCTTTAATCTCTTGTTATGAATGGTTGTGTTTAAATAATGTTGAACACTTTCATTTCAAAGTAGTAGTTAGTTGCTTTGGTGGAAACAAGTTGAATATGTTACTGTAATACCTCAAAGCAATTTGTTGGAGTTTCCTCTTTACAGTCACCCAACAAATCGGACACATTCCCAGCTAGCCCATTAAGCTGCTGTGAATTATATATTCTTCCTATTTAACAGAATATTGATCGAGTTCGCATCTAGTGACGATCCTATGTGGAAAGGAATCTTCTACGCTTCTCTCATGTTCCTCGTCAATGTCATCCAGTGTATCATTTCCGAGGCCAGTGTGAAAATAACCACTAAATTAGGATTGCAGTTGAAGTCGGCATTGATGTACACTCTCTACCAAAAGGTAAAAGTGTAATTGAATTTTGTGAAGTAAAGTTCCTTTAATTTATTGCTTGAAGATCTCATTTAATGATAAGAGTAACATAATTTGCTCCATTAATTTATTAAAAACTATAGTAACACATCTAATGAAATTTCAGAAAACAAATCACAACCTCAACATTGTTAAAAATTTAATGAAGTGTAAATTATTTAAATTTAACATTTAGAGGAGAAAATTGCAAACATCAGTAACTAACGAAATACATTCACGAAACAACTAAATAAAACGATGTGTTCGCTTTTCCGTTAAGGAAAGCGACTGCTCCAAGTAAAACATAACCTAATTTCTAGAATTTTTCACGACATTTGAAAGAAGAACATTTCTTTTCTATTTTTAATCTGGATAAATTATAGATCAATGAAATTATGATAAATAAAGTTTGACCGTTATTTTTAAATTTAAGAAAAACTGTGTCAATTGGACAGTGAAAAATAATTTATTTCCCAGAAATAAGTACATTTTATTCCTTAACAAAAAAATTGTATTTTGCTTTAGCTTTTCTTTTTTGGAACCTTTTTTTAGGAGAAAGCTATAGGCATATTTGGTTTGTTGGTTATTGGTTAATTCCATAGGGACTGGAACCGTTTGGTCCTTGGAATTTGGCTTAATCTAAAATGGTTTTTACCACAAAACCGAGATCCTTATTTTTGAAAAAATCTATATATACAGTAAGGAAAACTTTTAAGAAAATTCATCTCGACATACATTGAATGATTAGAAGGTTTTACACTCAAATCAAATTTATTTCAAAAGGTTAGAAAAGTTGAGCTCGGAATTATCATCAAAAACCTAAATGTTTTTGAAATTCCTATACATGATTCGGATTCTACGGCTATAAAGATTTCATCTAGGCGCCATTACAAAACCTGTTATTGAATTTCAAGTACAACTCCAACCTTTAATCAATATACAAGAGGTGATAAACAGTTATGCATATATCGTTGATAGATATTTTAAGTAAAAAAACCATCAGAATCTAAGAAAGAATTGTCAAATAAAAGAGCCGTTTATCAAAATTTGTTATGTACTAAGAACAATAGACCTTTCTAAAAGTAACATTGGCCTTCTTGTTTAGATGTATCAGGCGCGTCACTCGTGACGTAGAAGTGACGTTTCACTATGATAGCCTTTAGACGCTAGCATAATCTCTATTAATTTTGTCTTATTCAACTTGTTAAAAAGTTCCACGCGCGTCTTGATATTTTAGCGTAAATGGGTTCGAGCGATTTCGCGCGTGCCCCCTGAAATAAAAAAAAAATGCGCGAGCCTTTTACGCTAAAATATTAAAGAGCGCGTGAAACATTTTAACAAGTTGAACAAGATACGAATTAAAATTCGACGAGTCGCTCTTTTTATAAAGATCTAACCGTCAAAACTGAACTGAACTCCGAAGTATCTCGTGACGAAAGCGATACTTTAAAACAAGTTCAGCAAGCGTAATGACTTTATAGAAAGGCTAATTCATTCATTTGGAAAATTAATTTTAATGCTTGTAGGTACTTCGTATATCGTATACAAATCAAAGAGATCTAACGACGGGCGAAATATTGAACAGCATGACCTTGGACACATCTAAACTAGACCTGCTTGTGAAAAAACTGAACCAAGTTTGGTCCGCGCCTTTTCAAATAGTCTTCGCCTTCTACTTTTTATGGACTGAGATCGGGATGGCGACCGTAGCCGGGTTTTTTATAATGGCCATTTCTTTATCTCTCAATACGGTAATCGGCAAGAAAATTAAACTTTTGCAGGTAAGTTAATTATAGTTTTAACATGAGAATTCAAATATTTGGTTAGAGACCGTATTAGTGGTGTTGGACATAAGGATATTTTTTGTCTTCAGCCTGACTAGTGAGCCTCTTATCTTAATTTAATTTAGAATTCACTGACTAGTGGGAAGTGGGGATAAAAGTGGGGGTATAAAACAAGAAGGACAGCCAACCTTTTGCTTTACGAGTCTGAATTAAAATATTATTATCTCTTTATTATGACTTTGGCCGATCACAATTTTTCCACGACTTAGAGTTTTTGACTATTTTAAAATATTTTCATTGATAATATCATCAAATGATGCCTTAATTGGAGATAGAAATTTTGAATCAGAACTTGTATGAGGTGCAGTGGACTCTCGCGACTCTTAATTTTCTACAAGCATGTTGTGATTTTTTTAAATAACATGGGATTGATGAATGCTGAATTTATTAGTGTTCGGAATTGTTTATTCATTATCCACAAATTTTCCGATTTATTTAAAAAACGTTGGTAAAAATAATATTATTTTAAATTATTTAATTATGTTTTTTACGCAACCAAGCATTTATTTGAATACAAGTGGTATTTATTTAAATAATTGTTTGTTTTATTTAAATAATAGGCTTATTCACTTTCGATTATTTAAACATTTTACAATTTTTATTCAACTATTGGTTATTTAAATAAATATTATTTAAATATAGCCGAGCTTATTTTATTCATGGATAAAAATTAATCGACTGCCGAGCACTAGAATTTATGATATGCGACATTCGCCATTGTTTATGAATATTTAAGTAAATTTTTGACTAGTCAAATTCACTAGTGAGCCCCCAGATTTCAATTAATTTTAGTATTCAGAGCATTTATTTTACTAGCTAAATGCCGTGACTATTGCCTTATGCCCTACTCTGGTTGTGGAGTACTTTCACCTCGCAGAAAAACCAGCCGGGTTCGATCTCAGCATTCGGCACAGACTGAAAATTTGGAATAACACCTTCTGCGTTGAGTTTGCTAGTTATCTCTTTAAAGGTTACAGGGGTTTTTACCTGAGTTCCTCGGTTTTCACTATCCATAATAACTTTTTGAGGTTAACGGTAATAATTAGTGTAGGGAGCTGCGCGATCACAAAGCATGAAGAGCTTGCCACCACTCTCATTGTAGCCACTTGATTTAAAATTCGCTCGATAACCTTGGCTTTATATGATGCCTCGGGTAATTAGCCTAGCTGATAACATTTTTAAAAGGTCTATACTCAAAGAAAATGGGTCCATCTATTAATGAGATTTCTAACTTATTACAAATATTGTTAAGTCTTTGGTAGAAAAAGCCCCTGTTAATCTTTTATATTTATTTGTTACGAATTATTTTATTAAACTTTCTTTTTCCTTTTTATAAACGGCGTTCAATTTAGAGATTACCCGCTTAATGTTTTAAAATATTTTCTCAGTAAACAAATGATACTTACATTTGTTCGAAACAAATTAGTTTCTTAAATTTCACGAATTGGTTTTACCATAAGTGGTATTAGTTAAATGTTCTAAAATTCCTGAACATTTTACTGTACAAATAATTTAAGATAGATATACCGTTTTAATTATATTTCCATGTAAGAAAATTGTGGAGTCAAATTTATATACACTTATAAAAAAAAACATTAAAGATCCTACAGATTTTTTATGAAACACAATATTTACGTGGGTATTATGTTTATGGACTTGTGTTTTGCCGGAATTTAATGAAACTGTTAATTTCTAGCAAGATTTGATGAAAGTCAAAGACAAACGGATAAAAATATTGAGCGAGGTTCTGAATGGAATCCGGGTCTTGAAAATGTACGCTTGGGAGAAATCATTCGAAGACATCATTTTGGAGTTTCGTCGGAAAGAAACTGTTCTACTGCGGAAACTTTTAAACATTACAGCGGGATTTAAGTCAATCTCCATGTTAACGCCAACATTGGTTTGTATATTTCTTTGAAAATCTTTTAAGAGTAGTTAATTCTTATTTTACTACAGACCAACGATGTCTTTCGTTGTTCTTGTAAAAAACTGGTAAACTTGCTTGATATGTGGAGTAGGATTAGTTGCCCTTCAAATTTTAAAATAATTAAAGTGTCCATAATTAAGTAATCATAATACTTTTTTATGCAAATTGAGTCTGGTTATATACGTATATTTCGCGTTTCCTCAATATCTGATGACGGTAGAACAGTCTGACTTAAACGAGCGATAGTGATCTAGCGAAACAGAAAGTTCAAAGTTGAGGAATATTATAGAATTTGACAGTTTCCCTTTAAAGCTGTCGGGATAGCCAGGACTTATTCTTTAATAATATTAAGAATAATCAGAACTGCATTGTCATCAAATTGTAACAAACGTATCTTCGATTATAAAAGGCCTGCCCGCCTGCAATAATCAAATCTTTACGACCAGGACAGCAATGGCTAAAAAGCTTACCTCTTTCACAACTTTTGCGAGTTTGAGTTACCAGTCACAAAAATATATGATTAAAATAAAGCATTGATCTTTTTAATTAGCATGTTCATTAAGTTTGTGACTCCAGTCAAACTTGAAGTTTTATATTTGGCGAAAGGATCATGCAATGTTATCTAGAATGGCGGAAACCGAGTTAAAATACAATTATCGAATATTAAAGTAGTTAAATGAAGTTCGGATGTATTGAGGCAAACAACGACTAGCGTCCTCCTATTCTCTTTCGGCGCCATGAAAACCGACCTAAAGCACGCGCCAGACGCGCGCCACTCCAATTTAATCTGTACAGGGTGTTTCAAAAGGTTATGCAAAAAATTTAAGGAGTTGTAGGGTGTGAGTTGAGAAGTTTGCCTGTTTTTTCCACATTTTTCTACGATGAGTTAAAAGAGCGCCAGAGAGCTTCGAAATGTGGCCTACTAGCCCCTGGAAGTAGGCTGCAACCAGCACAAATCAAGGAGCAGGGAAATGCGATTTCAGGGGTACGATGAATTTGCGAGAAATCGCGGTTAATCACAACTTTAAATACATTTAAGTTTACTTTTTAAATCTGGTTAACTCGATTTTTTTACAAAGTCCTTTTTTACCAATTAAACGAACGTAAACCTTAATGTTCGCATTTCGCTGCTGCTTGGTTTTGCGCTTGTTTAACTCATCGTAGGAAAATGGGGAAAAAAAAGGCATACTTCTCAACTCACCCCCAACAACTCCTTAAAATTTTTGCTTAACGATTTGAAACACCCTGTATAGCTTGTTTTTGCGCCTTCGGTCGTGTGTTTCTGTGGCTGGGGGAGGTATAAGTGCACCGTTCTAAAAGAAATTCTGGTCAATTTTATAAGGTATAAATATTATTAATGTTAAATCGATACTTGTGAACTTTGTAATCGAAGTGATAATTTAATTAGCGTGGCACTGGTCCTTAACTAAGAAATAATAATTTCAATCTTCTTTTTCTTGTAGGTTAGTGTGTCAAGCTTTGCAATTTACTTACTTACAGATGAGACACATTTCCTGACACCTTCCAAAGCATTTGTGTGTCTCCTTTACTTTTCAATGTTGAAAAAACCATTATCAAATTTGCCAGACGTTATAAGCCAATTTATGATTGTAAGTTTATTCAATATGCAGACTACAATAACCAAATAGGCTACTACCCAAGGCACCACCTTAGGTCTAAGTCATCAAGCGAATTTTAAAGCACCATCTCTCTCCAACTATTTTATCTTTGACCTTGACAACCTCTACGAGCTGTGTCCATTTTTATGGAACCGCGTTTGATATTTTGGTGAAATATACACTTAGGTTGTAATAGTGCGCGTATTCCTATAATCTACAGGTAATTGAAGTATAGTCAATAATTAATGGTCAAGGTGATTAATAAAGCCTGGCAATGGCTTTTTATTTGAGGTAAAATTATTCCTTGGTTGTTAATGTTTAGTGGGTTAAATATGTTAAACGATGGGGTGATTGAGATTAAGATTAATATATACAGCGTGATTGAGACATTGATTAATATATACAGGGTGGTTGAGACAATGACTAATATATACAGTGTGGTTGCGAAAACGCTCTTTTTTGACAAAATTCCTCTGGGGTTATTATAGAAAGTTTATAATGTTAATGTACAAGATTTTTCAAAATGTATTACTGGCCTGTTTTCCAGCGACTTATTATCATGGTGGCGATACATTTTCGTTGTGAAATAAATAATTTAGAACGAAAAATGCATGGCAACCCTGTTAAAATAGCATCTGCTTCACGAAATCTTCCGAAAACCACCGCTTGGGGGAAATAGGACTAACGTCAATTAAAGGAAAAGTCCAGGATAAAATAAACTTAATTTAAAATTAAAGGCCCAGTTTTAATTTTTTTTAAATAATTTTCATTTTGTTTAAAAACTTTCAAATAAAATATATTTACGCTTCTAAAATATATAAAAACAACTAGTACGGTGGCGCCATTTTCGTTTAGAGAGCCGGCTGTGACGAAAGTCCTGAATTTGCTTCTCATTGGCTCCGAAAGTTAGAGTTGACGTCAATTTAAAATTCAATTGCATTGGCTCTGAGCCTCTGAATGGTAGAGTTGCAGCAGACGGCTTTTCAATTAGCGAGTGAGTGTATTTGTTACAATTTTATATGGTACTATTTACAATTAACTCGTTTAATAATTATTATAAAGAGCATTGGAATTATGTGCGCTCACCAATTAAGACGTAGAAGAGTATACAGCTGGTTACGAATCAGAATTTTTCACGCCAATTGAGAGGAAAAGGAGCCTAATTGTTGGTTTTCGGAATATCTGGCATTCTCAAACACGATCGCGAGCAGAGCGCACGCGGAGCGAGCGCGTGCATTGGGCCGTGGTTCTAAATAGGTTTATGGTTGATTGGTCAGCTGATATAATATAGCCAATCGCGTAGTGATTTCGGAAACACGTCATACTACATTAAAAACGACTAATAGGTTCGGAAGTATGTCTGTCCACACAAACGGCATAATAATTTAATTTAATTTTAATTTTTGTATTTAAATTGGCATTTAATTGTATCATATATTATTTTTATCGCTGTTTTAAACGATGCTTTTTCACTATAAATAATAATTTAAGCAAGTTGGACTTTTCCTTTAAGAACCATCTATTATTCTGAACCATAGAACATTACTACACGGAGGGAATATTTAAATAAGCCGCTGTTAATATACTGACGTAACAATGAAAAACAACCTCACTGTACAATAGCATACATGTATTAACTATACAGTACTACGGAAAATTGACCTTAGTTAGTATAGTTCAATCAATAGTGGTACTTGATTTCGGGCCATATTATGCTTTCTGCTACATCTAAAACTTTCAACTTAAAATGGTGGAAGAATAATAATATAGTAAAGCAAAGTACATGAAAGTAAATAATATAGTTTGAACAGTTGGACTTAATTAAATATAATATGCGAATAGGATATTTTTTATTGATTTTTTTTACTTACTTGGATATTTTTCTAGGGACCTTTTGAGAGGGCTCGATGGGGCACTCTCTGATTTTTTTGAGGGGCCCAAATTATTTTTGAAGGGGCTGGGCCCCCTCAGACCCCTTGAATTTCATTGTTATTTCTATCATATAGTGATATATAGTTTTAAAATGAATTTGCGGTACAAGATTGAAATGTACATAACGTTTTTATTCAATATTTCGACATTTAAGTATACATAGATTACTGCATTTAATAAGCTAATCTATACTACTTGTTTTTAAGTTTTTAAAAATATTTAAATAGTCCTCCAAAGTCCAAAGAGTCCAAACCACCTGTGGCAATATAAATGTAGCGTATTAAAACATAAAATTTATTATTTAAAGAGTAAATATTTCTAAAAACCTTACTTTTAAATTAATATTTCTGAAGATAAATTCCACTATTTTATTTTAAATTTAACTTTTTTAAAATGTTAGAAAACAAATTCCATTCGCGAGCAAGCAATGAATCCTTCTTTCTTAAGTGGGTTAATAATATATTGAAATATTATGAATAAAAGATATTTCTTACTGAAAGATAACAAGTTGGCAAGCCAAAAAATACCTCTCCTCGGAAGAATTGTCCCTAGTGGTATTAATTTCTCGAGATAACCCTTAAAGATATATCTCCGCAATTTAGAGTTATTTGTTAAAAATGTTATCCCAGTCTATCCCGCCCGATATAAAATTTAGTTATAATTAGAATAATTGAGACGAAACGACCAATTTTAATTTATTCAGAATATCATAAGTTAAGTAGTTACAACAGTGAGTTACACGTACTATAACAATGCACAATTGAATTAAACCCTTTTTACATTACTAGCAAATTTTAATGAAAGAAATAGCTACAGAGGGTATTATAACGACCGTTCGCTTTTTGGTTTATAATTTTAACGGAATCGGGCC
This sequence comes from Leiobunum rupestre, assembly GCF_980474605.1. NCBI lineage: Eukaryota > Metazoa > Arthropoda > Arachnida > Opiliones > Sclerosomatidae > Leiobunum > Leiobunum rupestre. The sequence continues at coordinate 9,348,847 of NC_143387.1, read as the reverse complement.
GATTTTAATTAAACGATAGATTATCGAAATTTTGTTAAAAGAATATTCCCTAAGGCCGCGCGATAAATTTACGAGAATAATTTCCCGTCGCCGTTATATCGCAAATTTAGTTGATTCGGGATTGCCAGAACTTGCGTGATTAGAAATAAAATGGCAACCAGAATTATGCAAAATTATAAATGTTTATTTTTATTCAGAACAGTGTATGTAACGTTCTAGATTTAACTTTCATCAATAACCCAACAATATATATCCCTCCTACGTAATTGTGCAGAACTGGTACTCAAGTGTGCAAGACTAGATTTGTCTTAGTTCATCGTGATTGAAAAATAAACCAAAACACACTTACACTTAAGTAAATATCATAAATTATACTGAGTAATTTTAACTAAATTCAAACTACCTTACTGTAAACTGTCTTAATTAACAGCTGAGAGCTGTTCGCTACTAATATCTTCCAATCTACTTAATTAGCCTCACAGGTTGAGTTGATAATTTCAAGGGTATAATTAGGTTATTGCAATTCAAAAAATAAAAACAATCAATTTTATCTTACAGCTGACTTGAGTTAGTTCACAATTACTTTAACACTTTCAGTCTTAAACACGCACTGTTCATACACTTAAGTCCATTCGCTCACGTTCCAAACGCGAAACACAATTTAACTCTTTCCTTGACCGAACATACTAATTAAAACCGCAGAGTTACCTCATAACTTTTGACCGACACCAGGACCCCGTCCTGTAGTAGTTCGTCTGACCGCCAAGAACTAAGAAAGACTAAATCTTCTAAATTGGCGGCAACGGCTTTATATACTTCTATTTGGTGTTTTTACACCCGTCAAGATTTGACTAAAGTTCGAAAAATTGAAGAGATTATATTTTTTACCCGGTTTGATTGATAGTTCTCCACACGGTGGCGCTATATTATTACTTTTATATAGTTTCCGCGGGAGTTTTGAATAATTATCCTTTTTCTAAGCGTTATTAAAAGGTAAAAAACCCGCCTTATCATAATGGTTTCTTTACTTTTTAATTTCCTAAAGGAAGCCAATGGCTCGGTGGTAAACTATCTGCATTGTAACGATGCGACCCGAGTTCAATTCCTGAACGCGATCAAATAAAGTAAAATACTCAGATACTTAATTAAATATAATATTAATATAATTTATAAATATTTAATTAAATATAAGATTAATATAATTTATTAATATTTAATTTAATATAAGATTAATATAATTTATAAATATTTCATTAAATATAAGATTAATATAATTTATAAATATTTCATTAAATATAAGATTAATATAATTTATAAATATTTCATTAAATATAAGATTAATATAATTTATAAATATTTCATTAAATATAAGATTAATATAATTTATAAATATTTAAAATGATGTAGAATAAATTATAGTACCTAACGTTATAACTTTGTAAATGACATTCGCCAAAGCTGTTTTTTAGAAAAACATCGTAACTTAACAAGCGTTGGTGGCTGAGTGGTTAGAGTAAATCTCTTGCATGAGGCAGACCCGGGTTCAATTCCCGGCCGGCGCCAAGAAATCGCAAATTGTTACTAAAATGAATACCGTGAACAATTGGTGGAAACCCTGCCATTGGACGTTGAGAGGTTGCATAACACTCACCATTCGGTCCGTCCCAAAGTCATTAAGTAGAAGCTGGAGAGAAAACGCCCGTACAAACACAACATACTCAACATGTGTTTCTTGGTGTCTCGAATACCGGGTTACTGCAAAGCGACGTGGACGACTTTATTTCTCGATAAAGAAGGGGACGAAACCCAGGAATGTCCTTTGCCAGTGGGATGATACTTCGACGACAGGTGGTTTTGGAGGAGGGCCTTTAGTTGACTCGATCTGCTGATAGTTTTTCCATCACGGGGAAAACGTTCTTTGATTTAGGGATGAATTTGGAAATTATACGTGATGGGCATTTCGCCTCTTTTGGGTTGACCGTTAATTATGGGCATTATGCATCTTTTATTTTACTACGTTCTTGGGACATCGCGGACTGAGTCTGGACTGGGTTGGGGGTTCCGTTCCTTGGATCTCTCCTAGTTCCGATTCTGTTCGAACTGTTCTCTCCCTGTTTACTTTTGCGTTCTCTGGTTTGGTTGTTCTTTCATTTAGAGGGGTTGGAAAAGTCCGGTGTCAGAATTGTAGGCTTGGTAGTTGATTTTACTTGCGGTTATACTTTCTCGGGGGTTTGGAATGCGGCGCTATTTTCTATTGGAGGGGTCTCTGTTTCTACCCCTTTGGTTGACTTTCTAGTTTTCGTCCTTGGCAACGAAGTTGGAGGGATTTTTCCATAGCTGAATATAACCTTTCACACTGTCAGCCGTCACATAGTTGGCGTGGAGAAAGAGGGAAATTTCGGATGCTCTTTCTTGTTTAGAACTTCTCGCCTCATGGTGCAATCTGACCTTCTGGGTCGATTTTCTATTTTTTCTTGGCGCCGGATTGTCTATCAGGGGGAAGGTAACACTAAGGTGGGACAATGAATGGATTCGCTAAATTATGGTTTTAAATAAACTTTTCTATTGGATGGGTTTTTTCTGGGACTTTTAAGTGTATTAAAGGATTTTAATTAGTTGGGGATTTTTGATTATATTTGATGTATAGGAAATTACCAAATATATGATTATGGGATACACAAATGAAAAAAAATCTTAATTCTACATTCAACATTCACTAGTGGGATACACAAAATGAAAAACACAAACTTTACATTAATAAACGAAACCAACAATATTTATGCTTACGATTGTATATGTTTTTTTAACTAATGGTTTTAAATGGTTCATATTATTTATTTTATTTATATTTAGGTATATATTTATATAGGCTTGGTTTTTAACTAGATTTAATTTTAATTTTATTGTCGGCTTACTTATTACTATTTACTTATGTGGCTATGATAAAGTGATTTTCGTTATTTTTACCCGTTATGCGGGGCGAATAAATTTAATTGAAGGTTATGAGGATAAAAAAAAAGATCAATGACATCTAAACAATCAGGATTTTTCATCCTCGTCGGATGGCATTTAAAAGTTAAAAAAATATAATATATAAAAAAAACTCATCGCCATATGGCGCCACAGGGTAACTTTCTATATGGAAAACAAGATGTCACTGGCATTTAGGAACACACAATCCTTCCGATGAATTAACTTAATTTTAAATATTTAATTTGATCAAAGGACACCACACACGGCCTATGGAAAAAAACTTTCGGACAATTTTGTTGAAAAATTGAAATTTAAAAATGATGTACTACCGACCTCGGTGAACTAATATACGTTTGGATCATTGAACAAAAATATTTTTTTACCGCTAGGTACCTTCGAAAAAACCGATTTTGCCATTAAAAAACATACTGTTAAGTTTCCAAGATTAGTATCATCTAGTTTAAAAAAATCTATCTTCGCGAGTCCGACGTTACAATATATTGATTAAAACGTTACACAGCCTATAATATTAACTATTTTTCAAACCACTTTTGAATGACACATCCAAAATGAATTTTAAGGCTAAAGCTAGATACGTGACAATTGTGTAAATGAAAAGAAGTTAGTAAACTGTCTAACTGTAGTATTTCTTCTCGTCATTATATTAAATGATTTATAGCTACAGAAATATTTAGGATTTTACCTTTGAAAAAAGGGGTCCGCAAACTACATTACATTGGTGGAGCATTAATTAAAATTATCTAAGCGATAGCTATGACCATGGTTTATCTACATAACTTAGAATTCAAAAGCGATGTATGGGGACCGTTACGAACTGCAAGCCCGCGACCCAAGATAATTATGGCGCTCGACGCCCTATCTATTTATGAATTGTTGAATTTTTTTCTTAAAAATTCGCACTATTTGCGCCTTGGCAGTAGAGCCCATTAGTAGCGCCATCTGCATTCTAATTTTAAGTATTGATAATTAATATATAATTTTTAAAGTACGAAAATATTTTATAACAGCTTTAGTGATGATTAAATTATATTTACATTTAAAATAACAATAATAATTTTTATTAATTAGTTACAACATTTAATTGAAACAAAACACGCGACGATGAAACTCTGATTAGACTAGAGTGAAGCCAGAAATCTTTCAGGGGGTGAACTGAACTGAAGCCAATGATTAGGGGGAAGAAAAGGGGGATGGCAGCTACTATTAAGTAAAAGACTAAATCTAAATAGGAAAATAATAATTAAAAGAAATACTACAATTAAACTCTTTACTAACGTCTAATCACTTAAACAATTGTCACGTACCCAGCTTTAGCCTTAAAATTCATTTTGGATGTGTTTTTCAAAAATGGTCTGAAAAATAGTCAATATCATAGGCTGTGTAACGTTTTAATCATTATATTGTAACGTCGGACTCGCGAAGATAAGATTGTTTTAAATTGGATGAAACTAACCGTGGACAACTTAACAGTATATTTTCAATAGCAAAATCGGTTTCTTCGAAGGTACCTAGCGGAAAAACATATAATTTTTGTTCAATAATCCAAACGTATATTAGTTCACCGTGGTCAGTAGTACATAATTTGTAAATTTAGACAAAATTGGCTGAAAGTTTTTTTTCATAGGCCGTGTGCGGGGTTCTTTCCAATCATCATTGTCCATAAACTTAATAATCCCAAGAGGAATTTTATCGAAAAAGAATTTTTCGACTTACCTGATTTTGGAAATAAAGTAGCGAAACGCGTACACCTCAATTTAAATAAATTTTTCAATAAACCAAATTTTCCGAGTTACCTGGTTTTGGAAATAAAGTACCCAGGTAGCAAAAACACGTGTATTTAAAGTGGAATTTTCGTATTTTTCGTGGATAATACGTGTTTGAAAATTACACACGTGTAGAAAACGTGGAGTCTAGGGTTAATAGCTCACGAAATACAGTTCGTGTAATTTCACACGTGATCTCCTGAGGTCTTAAAGGTTTTTAACTCACGATGGTTTTTTGGTGTGAATTTACACGTGCCCTGAAGGTATGACACTGATCGACCTAGTCTTTGGCGTATGACCAGAAGTAATAAGTGTGACACTCAACGTAACAAATAAGTGTGATCAGAAGTAACAAATAAGTATGATTAGAAGTAACAAATAAGTATTATTAGAAGTAACAAATAGGTATGAAACTGATCGAACTAGTTTTTGTCGTATAACCAGAAGAAATAAGTGTGACACTCAACGGCTGACTAGTAGTAACAAAAAAGTGTGATCAGAAGTAAAATATAAGAGTGATACTGATCGAAGGAATCTTCGATGCTTTCAAAGTATGATTAGGATTAACAAATACGTGTAAATATGTATATATGTGTGACCGTGGATATATTTTGGTTGTGATACCGGCGTTGCAGGTTGCTGTGAATAGCCCAAACAAACTTATCACGTTAGAAAAATTGTGTGTATTCTGACCGTCGTACGTCTTGTTCTTGTCTACTGTTGGAAGCTCTGACCTTTGATATAAATATCTTAACGTTGGAATTCAACGGAAGCCCGAGCGTAAAAGATGTCTGCTGAATAGCGACCGCCATGCAATCATTGGTGAAGAATTTCACTATAAGTTGCAATGGACTGCTCACTTATAGGGCACTGATTGTTTATTAGTTATACTGATATCGGCAGATTTCCAAGGATAGCCAGAGTTCCTACACAGCACTGTTGAGCCCAAAAGGGCGGAACCGGTCTACTGTTGGAAACTCTGGCCTAAAAATTTTGACTTTTATTGAAAAATTCATTTCATTAAAAAATTATTGTGTATAAATATTGGACTAAAATTTATTAATCGCATTTAATATTTAATTTTAGGCGGGTATGTTAAAAAATTTTAAAATGAAAAAGTTGTGGGTGGTTTTAATTAACAATAATGCAATATTTTCATTTATGAATGTAGGAGAATTCCTAGGGTTAAAGAATGGAAGTTCGATGTTCGTTTAATGTTACTACGGTGTTTGAACACGTACAATTAAAGGTGTTATACAGGAACAAATTGTGTGTTCGAACACGTGTATTGAATGGTACCCTAAACGTAATTACGTAAATAACCTGTGTTCAAACACGTGGACGATCAGTATATGATCACGTGAACGATTCGTGTTTAAACACGTAAAAATGGGTGTGTAAGCACGTGCATGGTTCGATTTTAAACACGTGCAAGGTACGTATTTACACACGTAGCGATTGATGAATATACACGTGGACGGTTGGTTTATGTACACGTGGACGGTCGGTGAATACACACGTGGACGGTCGGTGTATGCACACATGCAAAAAACGTTATCAAATCGTGCTGAAACACGTGTTTGAGGGTGACAGGCTCGCCGTTTTCCCCACGTGAACTCCAAACGTGTACCGCACTATCATATTACTCGTGTTTAACACGGGTTTTTTGCTACCTGGGTAACGAAATACGAATTCGTCTTGGGCACAAGCGTTTTTAAATTTTTCTAATAATAAAATTTTTACTCGGGTTTCGGTAACCTTCATGGTACCATTATCAAGAGTGAACCTGGTTTACAACTTTAAAGAGTTTATAAATATTTGTAAAAAGTTTCTTTATATAAGAAGTAAAGTAAGGGGTGTTTAAAAAAATTCCCAACTAGTATGCATAGTCTATTTACATTTATGATTTATTTCATTTTGGCTTTATTAATAAAATAGGATTCAGATTTATTAAGTTTTAAGTGGTTCGAACATTCTTTTTTAAGGGGGACGGCCTTCCATTTGACATTGTGGTGAGTTACAGTTGCGTGGTCTGCTAAGCCGTATAAATGTTTGTTCCGATAAATTTAGTGTAAACGAAGAACTACAGTATCTACGTCTATTGGCAAAAGAAAGAGGCTTTTACCACACCATGGTCGACAAAGCTTTCAGAAAATTTAAACAAAAACCAAATTATCCCAACTCACAACTTTAGAACCCATAACTGAGGATTAAAAATTTTATTCGTTTATCATACTACCTCATTATAACAAGCAGAATAGGATAAATCTTAGAGAATAAACTAAAATGCATAATCGCGTATCAACCCTTAAAGACTTAAAGTTCCCATCTATCTAAAAGACAGTTGCGCAATTAATGAAGCAAATAATTTGTAGATCAAACCGAAAGAAGACTGGAAGAAGTCTAGGAACATATGGCGGAAGTCAAGCACGGTAGGAAAGCGAAATCCGGCTTAGCAGACCATAACCACTAGGCCTATAACTCACCACTATGACAAATGAAAGGACGTCACCCTTAAAAATGAATGTTGGAACCACTTAGGACTTAAAATATCTAAATCATATTTTATTAATAAAGACAAAATGTAAATAAATACATAAAAGTAAATATAGGTCCGGGAATGGACTATGTAAATAATTGAAAGTTGGCAAGCCAAAATATACCTCTCCTCGGAAGAGTTTTTAATTTTCAGTGAAGCGTAACTGTATCCGTGGTTCTGTGGTAGAACGCTCACCTGTCTTGCAAGAGGGCTCGGGTTCAAATCCCAGCCGATTAAAAAATTATACTACACCCAATTACAAAAAGAGGGCGCTTTTGGAAAAACCTTTTCCCTGATTCTAAGAAACTGGGTACGCAGTGATTACCCTTTGCCCCGAAAATGCGAACGCGTTCACAGGCCTGACAGACAGACCCACAGACAGACTGACACGGTGGTTTCATAACCCCTCCTATGGTACAGGGTCCCCTCGGAGAGGTAAAAATGGATTTTTAAACCCCTCACCCCCTACTATACTTAAGTAATCACTTATGTTAAAAAACTTTTCCAAATGTATATAAACTTTATAATGTGGTAAAAGTTTTTTATTATTAAAATTTTTAAAAACGCTTGTGCACAAGACCAATTCGTTGTCTTCATTTTCTATTATAATATATGCGCAAGAAAATGTTAGTTAGTTTAAAACCATTACGAACACGCTAATTTATATTAAGTTTTTGACAAACCAAAATTTTTGAGTTACCTGATTTTGGAAATAAGGCAACCATGTTTTGCCTTGATGGTGCCAGTATCAATTGGTACGAAATTAAAACATCACAATAGTGCGTACGCGGGCTATGAGGCCCCGCGAATTGTTCAGAAATGTAACTTAAAATTAAAATTTCTTAATGAAACCGAAATGATAATTACTAACTAAACATATAATTTTCAACCAAGTCGGTCTTAATTTAAAAAACACGTATGTAGATTTAAAGTGGAAATACGCTCAAAAGGAAAAATTAAAATATTTTGGGCTCTTGATTTAAAAAATTTATAACGGGCTACCGAGGGCATGATATTTCCTTTCGATTGAGATACCCCTGGCCATACTAAGCCTAATTCTTGGCGAGTTATGTGGAACACGGAGTCATCGTCTCTGGATTGTGTGTAAAAACAATATACAAATAGTATAGGTTTCTTTTATACAAATCGTTGTAAAGTTCGTTAAGCATTGGATTAACTCAAGAATGAATATTACACTTCTAAACTTTATTGGAAAACCTTTGAAAATAAAAAGACAAAGCTTTTCTAACTGTCATCTAGGAGGAGCAAACACAACACCCCACACAAGGAGAACGCAACCCGTCAAAAGTCGTGGATTTTATTGTGTACATTTTTCATTGGCTAAACGCTTTAGCGCCTGCTGCCGTTGGAAGGGGAAAATTCGGAAATTGTCTCCCCCCACCCGTAAAACGTTCAGCGTAAAGGCACGTGACGCTCGTCCAATGAAATTCGTACACAACACTGCAAAAAAAGGTTCACTAGTAAATCACTAAAAGTGCGCAACAAAATCGGATCACTATACACCAAGAGATCATATTTGGAATTTAGTACTTCGTGTGTGTAACTAGTGTACTATAGTGATCTACAAGCGTGAATAAAACGTTCTTTAAGCAATTCAAAAAAGTGTACAGGTGAATCACTAAAAGATCACCTGCGCAACAAAATTGGCTCACTTGCTCACTTAAAGCACACGTAGGAAACACATAAGAGAACACTACTGTTTAAGTGTTCTTAGTTGTGTTTTTAGTGTTCCTGAATGATCTTGTAGTGCTTTTTTGGTATTCTGAAAGTGTTTCAGAAATAGTTCGAAATAGAGCACTAAAAGATCACGTGCGCAACAAAATTGGCTCACTTGTTCAATTAAAGAACACACAGGAAACACAGTAGAACACTTAAACAGCAGTGTTCCCTTATTTCTTTAAGTGAACAGGTGAGCCAATTTTGTTGCGCAGGTGATCTTTTAGTGCTCTAATATTGAACGCCACTTCTACAAAGGGGCTGATGTAGTGCATTATTTTGGTCAAGCACGAAAAGAGCTGTTATAGATTCTAATTTTCAGTGTTCAGTAAAATTTATCAACGTGAAGGTTTAGTTTTAGTTAAATGTAAAACTTTATTACATTTTGACAATTGTTTAAAAAAAACTAGGTTTTACCGATATTGTCCCCTACTCACCGTGTAAGGAAATAAATATGTAATAGCAATAGGCCCCTGGCGTAGATTAGATATCTGGCAGCATTATAGCTATCCTCAGTGAGGAAAAATACCACATGTGGCTCTCCTTTTCGTCTACTTTATTAAGTTTACACTATAGTCCTTGGATAAACTAAAAGTTAAGCAGACGATTTTGAATTTACTTGTATCTACTCTTTTCATGCACGGGGCCTATAGACGCCGTGCGTAGAAAAACAGGAATAAGAGTCAGCGCCTACTGTCCGTGTTTGAAAATAAGTGTGTTAGCCATACTGAAACGAACCTAGGTGGCGCCAGCGACGCAGAAGCTTTAGCTTATCTTCTGCTAAGTGGGATCACCGTGTATCTATCGTCTGCTAAGCCCCCTGCTCTCGTAGCTTTGACTTCATTACGTATTTGTATCCTCTACATGTTTTGGATGGCCGCCGAAAGGGGGCATAACGAAAGTTTTCAGTAGCGAATGGGGATAAAACAAAAGTATGAAATTTCAATTCGCTACCGAAATGAGACTAGGTGGCGCAGCCACACTCAAGCTTTAGCGTCTGCTAAGAGGATATATAAACCATTAGATGTTACGCATAGATATAAATTTGAAGTGTTCGAAAAGAGATTATGTGGTGTAGAAAATTTTACAACGTGGTGTTCTCAAAGTGATAATTTAGTGTACCAAACCATTGCTACTAGTGTTCTAAATGTGTTATGCGTTCTTTAAGTGCACCCTGATCACTTTAAGATCACGGATAGGTGAACCGAGATCATTTATAAGCGATATTTTCAAAAGAGTGAACACTCAGAGATCGTAAAAGCACACATGGGAACACTTTGTAGAACATATACAGATCACATGTATGTGCTCCCAATGTGTACAATAGTGATCTAAAGGTGAACGATTTATTTGCAATGAACCCTTCTTTAGCGTGTTTTAAGGCTAGCTGCGTTCTCCTTGTGTTTGTTGCTCCTAGCTGTCATGATGCTTGGAGCCATATTTCTGATACCTAATATCTAAATTTTCAAGGCCCGAGTATCTATTCAAAGGATAAGTAAAGTCTTAAACTGCGAGGAATTTGAAGATTACACATTAAAAAGGACCACCAACCAGAACGGTAGGATTATTATTTACCATGTGCTCAAATTTTATTAGTCCTATTTTCAAATGATGGCATTACACTAATCCAAAACAGATGTCCAAAAAAGAGTTTTTAAGGCCACAATTATGAAACCCTACCATTGGTGGCGTCAGAGAAAGGCTACGCAAACCTTATTTTTATTTTACTGAAGGACCACAAATCGACTTATATCTACTCTAGTAAATGTTTGAGGTACTAACCAAAGCAATTTAATTTTTTATAAAATGAATACAAATCCAAAAGTGGCCTAAAATTAAAAAAGTAGACCACGCATGCTGGTCACGTGAGTCCAGATTTGTTGTTAATTTAAACTCTTCTGGAATCTTTATTTTAATCTGCACGAGTATACTTAAAGTCTGAACTTTATTCATACGAATTTAAATTAATGTTGCGAATAAAGCCCTGGTTACAATGGCGTTTTAATTTCATTGCTTACCGCGAGCGTCTCTTGAAGGAGGCCTCGAAAATGAGGGATTGAGATTCGGTAGATCTGTTATCGCGAGGTTATGAAGATCATGTTTGGCTCAATTTTGGAAAAGAAATTTCAACATCTAGCGTGGCCCTTCAAGTACTTAATCGGGTAAAGTCCCAACAAATGTAATTAAATATATATTTAAATTAGATATTGTCGTTGAAGAAGCTAGCTTTAGATGGAAAAGGGGAATGAAACCCACGTTGAACGAAATCAGCTTTTCCATTCCGAAAGGATCGTTGGTGGCAGTTGTTGGGCCTGTTGGCTGCGGCAAATCCTCCCTTCTAGCGTCTCTACTTTGCGAGATGGACAAAGTTCAGGGACAACTCACAATTGAGGTAAGACTTCAAAATGATTAGGAACATTTATAATAACTAGGGGAGTGCTAAAACTTTATTTTAATGGAGTTACTTATCGTTTTAAGGGAACCGTTGCATACGTGCCTCAACAGCCGTGGATTTTAAACACTTCGTTCAGAGAAAACATATTGTTTCTGAAGCCTTTGGATAAGAAAAGATACCAGGAAGTGATCAAGGCCTGCGCGTTGGAAGTCGACTTGGAAATGATGCCAGCCTACGATAGCACTGAAATAGGCGAAAAAGTAATCCACTCCAGCTAGGCTAGTGCACAAGGTGCCAACATACGTTTACGTCAAATAGCGGCCATGTAATGCCATTCATCCAGGTGAACGGGGTATATTGCGAAGAAGGGTGCTAGACAGACCTTCATGCTGCCCCCACTAAGAGTTCTTCCTGCCTGATAAATGAAAAGATTCGACTGGTAAGGTCAAACGCCAGAACCAAGGAGAATGAGTACAGTGTCCCGACGTCCCTTATACAGGGTGTCCACTAAAAAGCGATCCAGGGAGAATAACTTAAAATTGGTTTTAGTTAGGATTTTGAATTTTTCGGGTCACATAGCACGCCCAGGGGCCCATTGAACGATGAAAAATTCAATGACCTTGAACCATGTCCTCAAGGTCATTCAAAATATATCTCGAGAACCATTGGGTTTAGGGATTTAGTTCCAATTAGAAAAGTGTGCGCTACCACAATTTACATCTAATAAACTTTGACCCGATGTAAATTGACCAATTAGAAGCCGATAAAACGAAGAAAGAAAACAAGTTAGTCATCATGTTCATAATGCTAAGCTGACTACGCGAAAGTGATTATGAATCGGACAGAACTTATACTATGTTCACGAAATTTTAAACTTAAGGGTACTTTTCTTTGGCAATTTTAATAAAAAAATTATTGACCTTGAAGACACGGTTCAAGGTCATTGAAAAATCATCTAGAGAACCGTTAGATTTAGAAACTTGGTTCCAATTAGAACAAGTTGGCAAGCCAAAATATACCACTCCTCGGAAGCATTGTCCCTAGTGGTATTAATCCCTCGAGTTAACCCTTAAAGATATATATCCGCAATTTAGAGTTATTTACTAAAAACGTAATTACAGTTCAATCCCCCCGGTATAAAATTTTAATTATAATTAAAATAATTGAGACGAAACGACCGATTTTAATTTATTAAGAATATCGTAAGTTAAGTAGTTACAACAGTGAGTTAGACGTACTATAACAATGCACAATTGAATTAAACCCTTTTTACAGTAAAAGTTTATCAGTTGAATATAATACGAAGCAAATTTTAATGAAAGAAATATCTAACGACCGTTCGCTTTTTGAATTATAATTTTAACGAAATCGGGCCGATTTTAATTAAACGATAGCTTATCGAAATTTTGTTAAAAGAATATTCCCTGAGGCCGCGCGATAAATTTACGAGAATAATTTCCCGTCGCCGTTATATCGCAAAGTTAGTTGATTCGGGATTGCCAGAACTTTAATGTTGTGGGCGAGTGATTAGAAAATTAAATGGCAACCAGAATTATGCAAAATTATAAATGTTTATTTTTATTCAGAACATTCTATGGAACGTTCTAGATTTAACTTTCTTCAATAACCCAACAATATATATCCCTCCTACATAATTCTACAGAACTGGTACTCAAGTGTCTAAGACTAGATTTGTCTTAGTTCATCGTGATTGAAAAATAAACCAAAACATACTTACACTTAAGTAAATATCATAAATTATACTGAGTAATTTTAACTAAATTCAAACTACCTTACTATAAATTCTTGTCTTAATTAACAGCTGAGAGCTGTTCGCTACTAATTACTTCCAATCTACTTAATTAGCCTCACAGGTTGAGTTGATAATTTCAAGGGTATAATTATGTTATTCCAATTCAAAAAATAAAAACAATCAATTTTATCTTACAGCTGACTTGAGTTAGTTCACAATTACTTTAACACTTTCAGTCTTAAACACGCACTGTTCATACACTTAAGTCCATTCACTCACGTTCCAAACGCGAAACACAATTTAACTTTTTTCTTGACCGAAGACCGAACATCCTAATTAAAACCGCAAAGTTACCTCATAACTTTTGACCGACACCAGGACCCCGTCCTGTAGTAGTTCGTCTGACAGCCAAGAACTAAGAAAGACTAAATCTTCTTTAGTGACGGCAACGGCTTTATATACGTTTATTTGGCGTTTTTAGACCCATCAAGATTTGACTAAAGTTCGAAAAATTGAAGAGATTATATTTTTTACCCGGTTTGATTGATAGTTCTCCACACGGTGGCGCTATCTTATTACTTTGATATAGTTTCCGCGGGAGTTTTGATTAATTATCCTTTTTCTAAGCGTTATTAAAAGGTAAAAAACCTGCCTTATCATAATGGTTTCTTTACTTTTTAAATTCCTAAAGGAAGCCAATGGCTCGGTGGTAAACTATCTGCATTGTAACGATGCGACCCGAGTTCAATTCCTGAACGCGATCAAATTAAGTAAAATACTCAGATACTTAATTAAATATAATATTAATATAATTTATAAATATTTAATTAAATATAAGATTAATATAATTTATTAATATTTAATTTAATATAAGATTAATATAATTTATAAACAATATATACAGATATTGTATTAATCCGTTTAGTTCATAATCATAATGGTTCCTTTACGTGAATATTTTCCCTTAGGAAGTCAATGGCTCGGCGGTGAACTATCCGCATTGTAACAATGCGACCCAAGTTCAATTCCTGATCGCGATCAAATTTTACATTAAAATACTAAATTATTTAATTAAATATAAGATTAATATAATCTATAAATATTTAATTAAATATAAGATTAATAACATTTATAAATATTTAATTAAATATAAGATTAATAACATTTATAAATATTTAATTAAATATAAGATTAATATAATTTATAAATATTTAAATATTTAATTAAATATAAGATTAATATAATTTATAAATATTTAAATATTTAATTAAATATAAGATTAATATAATTTATAAATATTTAAATATTTAATTAAATATAAGATTAATATAATTTATAAATATTTAAATATTTAATTAAATATAAGATTAATATAATTTATAAATATTTAAATATTTAATTAAATATAAGATTAATATAATTTATAAATATTTAATTAAATATAAGATTAATTTAATTTATAAATATTTAAAATGATTTAGAATAGATTATAGTACCTAACGTTATATCTTTGTAAAGGACATTCGCCAAAGCTGTTTTTTAGAAAAACACCGCAAATTAACAAGCGTTGGTGGCTGAGTTGTTAGAGTACATGTCTTGCCGACGCCAAAAAATCGCAACTTGATACTAAGACGAATACCGTGTAAAATTGGTGGACACCCTGCATTGGACGTTGAGAGGTAGCATTGCACTCGGTCCGTCTCAGAGTCATTAAGAAGAAGTTGGAGAGAAAACGCCCATACAAACACAACAGACTCAACACTCACAACCATCATAACACGAACTCAACATTTACGACCTACAACATAACAATAACGAAATATCCGGTGAGCGTTGACGAAAAAAGACTAACCAAACCAAATCCAACCGCAAATCAAACCGTTAACGCTACCGTCACACAGTGGTTTTGCCAACCCTTCGAGAAACTGCGAACGCAGAAATTTCGAGAAATTGCGTACGCAATGATTAACCTTTGCACGGATTATGCGAACGCGTTCGCAGGACAGACACACGGACACACAGACAGACAGACACACAGACAGACAGACAGACGGACCGACACGGTGATTGTATAACCACTCCTACGGGACTTCGTCCCCTCGGAGAGGTAAAAAACAAAATAAACACATACGTAAGGTGTTTATAATCTTCATACCCAAACAAATATTACGTTTATTTTTATCCCGGTTTTACTAGTATTTAAACTTTAGAAATGTAAACGTCAATGGCTCATCGGTAAAACGTCCGCGTTCTAAGAATGTGCCCCGGGTTCAATTCCTGACGACTATCGTATTAACTACAAATTGATCAATTTCCACAATTGAAAATTTTATACATATCAAAAAAATAAAATGGTACAGGGAAAATTAACGTTAATAATAAACTGCTTAAAACACTTTCGCCAAAGCTGTTTTAGAAAAAAACACCGTATCTGAACAAGCGTCGGTGGCTACGTGGTTAGAGTAAATCTCTTGCACGCAGCAGACCCGGGTTCGATTCCCGGCCCGCGCTCACAAATCGCAAATTGATACTAAGACGAATACCGTGTACAATTGGTGGAAACCCTGCCATTGGACGTTGAGAGGTTGCATAACACTCAGCACTCGGTCCGTCCCAAAGTCATTAAGAAGAAGTTGGAGAGAAAACGCCCGTACAAATACAACAGACTTAACATAAACAACCATCATAACACAAACACAACAAACTCAACACCCACAACCGTCATAACACGAACTCAACGTTCACAACCTATGCATAATGATTACAATAACGAAATACCCAATAAAACTGAGTTAAAACCGTCACGACGGTGAGCGAAAAAACACCATGCAAACCAAACCAAACCGCAAATTATTCCGTTAACGCTCACGGTCACACGGTGGTTTTGAGAAGCTGCGAACGCAGATATTTTGAGAAACTGCGTACGCAATGATTAACCTTTTCACGGAAAATGCGAACGCGTTCGCAGGACAGACAGACCCACAGACAGACACGGTGATTGTAATACCCCTCCAGGGTACAAAGTCCCCTCGGAGAGGTAAAAATGTACTTCATCAAATTTTATGTCTATAGAAATTTGAACCGACTGAATTTTATCAGTTGGGAGCCTAAACATTTCACGCCGAAAGCATGTTGGTCATCATGTTCATAATGCTTAATCAGCTACTCTTTAGTTTCCATAACTCGGGCACAACTTAAGTAAAGTGCACTAAATTTTAAACACAAATTCTTTATGTTGAAGGTAATTAAGTACCATTCGGAGAAACGTAAGAGTTAGAAACTTGATTCCAATTAAAACGATGTTGACTATTGCAATTTAAATAAGTTACTTCTATCCGATTCAGTTCAAACAACGATAAGTCGAGAAAATTAACAAGAATTCAAAAACTTCACTGTACTTAATTTGAGTAGAAATTTATCCCAAATTCTACAAAATAAAATCGTTATGAATTTTATCTGTAAATACGATTATTTATTTTGTAGAATTTGGGTTAAATTTCTTCTCAAATTCAGTACAGTGAGGTTTTTGAATTCTTGTTAATTTTCCGACTTATCGTTGTTTGAACTGAATCGGATAGAAGTAACTGATTTAAATTGCAATAGTCAACATCGTTTTAATTGGAATCAAGTTTCTAACTCTTACGTTTCTCCGAATGGTACTTAATGACTTTGAAAGCATAGTTCAAGGTCAACCAAATTTAACTTTTCGATTTGCTTCAACATAAAGAATTTGTGTTTAAAATTTAGTGCACTTTACTTAAGTTGTGCCCGAGTTATGAAAACTAAAGAGTGGCTGATTAAGCATTATGAACATGATGACCAACATGTTTTCGGCGTGAAATGTTTAGGCTCCCAACTGATAAAATTCAGTCGGTTCAAATTTCTATAGACATAAAATTTGATGAAGTACATTTTTCTAATTGGAACCAAGTTTCTAAATCTAACGGTTCTCTAGATGATTTTTCAATGACCTTGAGCCATGTCTTCAAGGTCAATAATTTTTTTTATTAAAATTGCCAAAGAAAAATTCCCTTAAGTTTAAAATTTCGTGAACATAGCATAAGTTCTGTCCGATTCATAATAACTTTCGCGTAGTCAGCTTAGCATTATGAACATGATGACCAACTTGTTTTCTTTCTTCGTTTTATCGGCTTCTACTTGGTCAATTTACATCGGGTCAAAGTTTATTAGATGTAAATTGTGGTAGCGCACACTTTTATAATTGGAACTAAATCCCTAAACCCAATGGTTCTCGAGATAGATTTTGAATGACCTTGAGGACATGGTTCAAGGTCATTGAATTTTTCATCGTTCAATGGGCCCCTGGGCGTGCTATGTGACCCGAAAAATTCAAAATCCTAACTAAAACCAATTTTGAGTTATTCTCCCTGGATCGCTTTTTAGTGGACACCCTGTATAGCGGGCCCATCGGATGACGCTACCGGTCTCCAACCTAGTTGGCTGGAGAAGAAAGCCCGCCATAAAATCTTTGCAGACTCACTGTGGTGCAATAGTAAGCGTCACCGGTAACTTTATACTGCTCTTAACCCTTCGGGTCAGAGGTCGCCAATTTCGGAGAATTCCGAAAGTGGACGACGCGAGCGAGGATGAGTCATCTCAACCTTCCCCAGCAGCGTTTGCCCAAAACAACGAGATAACTCTCCGAAGTAAAGGGAAAGGCTGTTAGGGACAAAGCCTACATTTGCGAATGCAAATGCGGGCTTTACAAGACTTAAGTTTTTTTAAACGTTAAAAAGACTTTTATTATTATTTAACGAAATTAAATAAAAATACCTTTAAATGCGCTAACATTGATATTTTCGTTACAGCTTCAATCTAAATAGTTTCTTATTTTTTACGGTAGTGTTTTACTATACTTTAACGGCTTGTAATTTATTCTACTTTTACACTCAAATTATTTACTTTTCACCCTAATAAATAAATTCACTTATTTAATATACCTACCAAAATACTTTTTTGAAACCGTATTTAAATTAGACCTACCCCTAAAAAGATTTTATTTAGATAAATAGATACAAGCGATAAATGAATAAGATAAGTATAAATAGTTCGGTTTAAAGTAATGGGTTCCTAAAAGCTGCAAATATTAATTGGTATTGCCATAATTCTGCAGAAGTATGTTGTCCCACCAGATTCAAAAATGGCCCTTCTCGGTATAATATTTTTGTTTATAAATGTAGTAAGTATTTAATCTAGTATTTTGAAGGGGGTTAAAGTAGTTTAATAATTGATCCCCTAATTTAATGCAGGGAATCAACTTGAGTGGAGGACAGAAACAGAGGGTGAGTTTAGCCAGAGCAGTGTATCTGGACGACGAGATCTATTTGCTGGATGATCCTTTGGGCGCTGTGGATGCTCACGTCGGTAAACATATCTTCGACCAGGTCATAAGCCCCAATGGATTGCTCAAAGGCAAAGTGAGATTTTTTCTAAGTAGTTTGAAAACAGCGTCATAACGACTACTTGAACATTTGATATTTCTTTGTAGACTCGATTCCTCGTAACGAACAATTTGACATTTCTACCACAAGTAGATCAAATATTTTACATGGAGAGCGGAAGAATCGTCAATAAAGGAACCTTTAATCAAATTATGAACACCGACGGAGCAGCTCACGAATTCTTCAATAATCATATGGATACGAATTCAAAAAGTCCAAAAAACATTCAAAACGATGAAAAACGACATTGGTGAGTGCAATTTTAAAAATACAAAGATAGTTTCAATAGCACAAGCGACCCGCAATTTCAAATCAACCTTTGATTAGTCATAGTCAAAAAGAAATACTAATGAAGCATATAGGGGATTGGGATCAAAACTAAAAAGCGCCCCGACATTTTCATCATCTCTCAGAATAAATAAATACTTTCTTGGTCCAATTGGTGTCTTAATCATCTAAATGATGAGCCCAATTATTGTGTGATACTCTCTTTTTAAAATGTTGTTTTCAATTACAGGGTTACACAGATAAAAGATAAAGTAGCAGGTGAGGTGAAAAAATTAGAAACAGATCAGCAGGAAAAATCGAAAATTATTTGTGAGGAAAAATTAAAAAAAGGCAAAGTAAGATATAATTTCGCTTAATGTTAACGTATGGTATTTTTTAATTTCACCAAATTTATGTTTAGGTGTCCTTCGCAGTGTACCGCGATTACCTCAAAACAGTCGGTGCTTTCTGGATTTCGCTAATCCTTGCTACTGTGATTAGCGACCATTTATGTGCCGTGCTCTCTTCATATTGGTTGGCTTTGTGGAGTGAAGATGCAAACACTGGCAATGCAGTAGATACTGCCTTAAGAGATGTTCGTTTGACAGTTTACGGTGTTTTAGGTTTCGGACAAAGTTTAACTTGGGGCTTAATGAATATAATATTTACGGTAGCAACCCTGCGCGCTTCTCTGGTGTTGCATTCCCTGATGCTGAGCAGTGTCTTTCACTCACCAACAAGCTTCTTCGATACTACACCTACAGGAAGAGTGCTAAATCGTTTCTCCGAGGACATATATATTGTGGACAATGAGCTGCCATTTAATTTACGAGTGTCCCTTTACAGAGTTGTCGAATTCGTTATCTCTGTAGTGGGAGTGTGTTTAGGAATTCCAGCATTTTTTATTCCTGTTATTCTGGTTGTGCCATTATTCATCGTCTTCCAAGTAAGAATAAACACTGTTGTTCAACAAGGAAAAAAAAGTGTGTACCGGCGAACCTGAAAGCATTTCAGGCGGACGAAGAATTTACCTTTTTTGGTCTCCAGTTGCCTCCTCTACTCCCTCGTTGTCTTTCCATCTCTGGCTCCCTCTTCTACCGCTCGATGTGTTTCCCAACTTTTCCTCTCCAGTTGCCTCTATTACTTCCTCGTTGTCTTTCCATCTCCAGTTGCCTCTTCTACCCCTCTATGTATTCCCCAAATTTTCCTCTCCAGTGGCCTCTTTTACTCCTTCATTGTCTTTATCTCCCCGTTGGCCTCTTCTACCCCTCTATGTATCCCCTAATTTTTTCCTCCAGAGGCCTCTTTTCTCCCTCGTTGTCTTTCTCTCTTCGGTGGCCTCTTCTACCCCTCGAGGTCTTGCCCCAACTTTTACTCTCCAATTGCCTCTTCTACTCCCTCGTTGTCTTTCTCTCTCCAGTGCAGTGACAGCGTAAGGGGGGGGGGCGAGGGGGCGCTCTGCCCCAGGTACCAGGGTAGCCAGGGGTGCCATCGGAGAAGCTCGAGGGGATGGGTGCAAATCAGAACTATTATACTTGAAGAAGACGGACCCGTGAAAACGTCTGCATGGTCCTGGGGGGTGTCACAAAACACTGCCGCCACCCCTGGGACCCAGCGTTCTTAAGCCGCCACTGCTCCGGTGGCCTCATCTACCTCTCAATATATTCCCCAAATTTTCCTCTCCAGTTGCCTCTTTTACTTCCTCGTTGTCTTTCTCTCTCTGGTGGCCTCTTCTACCCCTCGATGTCTTTCTCTCTCTGGTGGCCTCTTCTACCCCTCGATGTCTTCCCCAACTTTTCCTCTCCAGTTGCCTCTTTTAGTCCCTCGCTTTCATTTTGTCTCCGGTGGCCTCTTCTACTCCCTCGTTGTCTTTTTTCTTGGGTTGCGGCTTCTGCCCCTTATGGTCGTTGTGACCCCCTCGTTGACTACGTTTGCTGCTAAAAAAATTGGTCTACCAAAGGACGTAGAACTTATCAGATCTCTTAATTTCATGATTTTGTAGTTAGTAATAAATCGAAAGAACATCAGATGTTGAGTGGTCGAATTTTTTAAATGTCATGAAACTCTTTATAGGTTAAATAGCATCTTCGCTAAATCAATCGAAAGTTTCAGTATCAAGTTTAAGTTAAGATCCATTCTACACATGGAAACGTACGATTAATAAAATTTAGGGTACAATGGTTTTCAGCAATTCCGAAATCATAAAATATACAAACAGACTTAAAACTATTTCGTCTTTTGTTTGTCTAATCTATAACCTCTTTTAAAAGCGATTTTACGTCGCTGTAAGTAGACAATTGAAGAGAATTACATCGACAAGACATTCCTTTGTTGTGTCTCACTTCTCGACATCTCTCAGTGGTTTGACAATCATCCGAGCCTGCAGGGCGTTTCCCAGGTTTTTCTCCGAGTGTCGCAATCTAATAGACAACGACGTTGCAGTTTACTATTTAAGGGAAATGACAGCGAGGTAACAAATATCCGAATTAAACTTTTAATATTAAATGTACAATGTGAAAGAAAAAAGAATAATTTTTAATATTTCATAACTAAACAAAATCTCATAACATTATGAAAAATTTGCCATCTTAAATTCGTACCTATTTGAGAATGTTCTAAATGTTTTGATTGATTGAAACTTTTTGTCTTCTACTGACCAATCACAAATACATATTCAAGAATCTTACAGTTTTGCGAACTTTACTCAAAATGTTTTAAAAAGTGAGTTCGAAATTAAACTCGTATACTCCGAAAATTTCGTTATTTTAGATAAAATTTTAAACATATTGAAATAATGGCCTGAGCAAGCAATTGAAACATTATGCATAAAGGGTATTCTTGAAACGGAAAAAGTATTTGCGCAAATATTTTTACACTTTTGAAAAACACGTAACCAAAGTGATGCTAATATTTTCAAATAATTTCACTTTTGATGAAACTGAACTAACAAGGAGACGACCCGAGGTGTAAAACACCGATTTTGTTGAAACTCAGGGGTTTGGTAGACCTTCATGTATCTTGTAAAACCCTAACGTGAAATGTCTCCATAGACAACCCTTTTGCCATGGCAACCAAAAATGTTTTTGACAACACAAAATGGAAATTTTCCCATTGAAAATAACATGGGAATCTGACCAATTTTAAATTTAAATTTTTAAAAATGCTTGAAATAGAAAAAGTTCGAAATTAATTAAAATTTTTAAAGGGGGTACCCTTAAAACTATTCAGATTCCCATGTTATTTTCAATGGGAAAATTTCCATTTTGTGTTGTCAAAAACATTTTTGGTTTCCATGGCAAAACGGTTACCCATTGAATAAATTCCCTTTACGGTTTTTCATGTTATATGAAGGTCTACCAAACCCCCGAGTTTGAACTAAATCGGTGCGTTACACCTCGGGTCGTCTCCTTCTAAGTGAATAAGCTTTAAATGATTTCATTTTGTGGTGACAGTTGGCTGAACATTAGACTGACCATTGTAGGAAGCTTTTTGCTCTACTGCGCAGCAATGTTTACCGTCATTGCTAAAGGAAGACTTTCTCCGGGAGTTGTTGGGTTCCTCATCTCTAACATCAGTCTTGTAAGTAAGAAGAGTAAGAATAATAGACTATAAAACTGGCTATTATCTTAATTTTGAATGCACAATTGTGGGCATGGAAAATATCAACTTAATTTTTCTTAAGAAAGCAAAATTATTTTTAATTATAGGTTATAGATTACATTCCATTATTGGTGACATCTACGATTAAATCCGAAAATGATTGTGTTTCTTTGGAGCGAATTCACGAATACTCTCATTTGTCGTCGGAAGCTCCCTGGGAAACCACCGATCTCGCACTCTCTCCGTCATGGCCAAAAGAGGGCCAAATTGTGTTCCGACATTGCAGCGCTCGATACAGAAAAGGACTGGACCTCGTCTTGAATAACATCTCCTTTGCAATACGGTCCAAGGAAAAGGTAAAATTCGTAGGCATTTTAGTGTATAAGTTTCATGTACCGTGTAGGCGATGTCGCCGTTCTTGTCATTACCCTCGAAACATATATGTAGTAAAATGGTAAGTGATGCAGCGGTCGACGACCACTGTCACTCCATTGGTGGCCCAATTGAAATCGTTGACATCGGAGCCCAAGTAGTTGGCCATCCACCCATTTTAGTGCTTTTTTGCCATTTTGGCTTGGAAACTATATTCATTTTTGAACTTCAGTTCTATTTAGAAGGAAATTCAGTTTTGAGTTAGTCATAGTTAATTGCACTATGATTATGGTTGCATCAAGAAACTTGATTGTCAATTGCCCATTTAGGCAATTCATGGGACCTTAAGTTCTTAATCTTCAATTGATATTAAATTATCTTTAAATCTCCAACCATAAAATCGTCCACAAGGAGATCTACAATCCAATTCTTGATTGTATAAATTGAAAAATGATACATCACTCTTTAGGTGATATTGAATAAATGTGGGCACACGCTGATCTAGCTAATGGCATAATCAGTCGCTTTCCTCGTAAGGGATAGTATAAAAATAATATTGCGCCCACGCGGTCACTGTAGTAATTCGGGCCCTAAAGGCCACAGAAGCTCTGTCCCTCACTCAAAATAACGAATTGAAAGAAAATGATACATCAATCGATAGATGATATCGAATCGTTGCTGACGTTGTCTTTATTTTAAGCCTTTAATGATCAGAAATTGGCCAGTTTCTGTCCCTCACACTGTTAAAGATTGATTTAAAAATGATCAATAGAAAAGTGATGTCAATTCATCACAATCACTTATCAATTTTGAACACTTAAGGCCCAACTTAAGGATCGGAAGGAAAATGATGCATCAATCGTTAGCGATATCGAACTACTACTCTTGCTATATGAAGTTGGGATCTTGCGAACCGCATGTTTAGCATTTGCTAGTGAAATAGGTTTTTGAAATTTTTAAAACATTTTGGAAATTGTATCTATTAAAGTGTCTTACTGGTAGCATTTTATTCTTGCGGTCGAACGACGATAGCCACCATTGGTCTACAAAAAGAGCTACAGATTCGTACAACGCGGTGATATAAAAATATCGGCAGCTTCGGAAATAAAATAAAATAGATGCTATTAGGCCATTCTTGGCGACCGCAATCGTGGATTAAGTAAAAGATTGAGTTGAGGAAACACTATTCGGTGGTGTTAAATATACTCGCTTGAGCTATCGATGCCATTTAACTATTACTTACGGTTTTAGATAATGGCCGCACAAAAATCCATCCCTCTTATTACAAGTCGATGACTAATTCATCTTAAATATTTGCTCGGCCCATGTCATAGGGTTATCGAGTTGCTGCCATATTAGCTGAGTAATGTTAGAAACGAGACCATCGGCTTCTGATATAATTTTTGATTTGTGATGATTTTCCATTATTAATAAATTTCAACATTGGGAGGGTACCGCGGCTACCGTAACTTCTAAGAACAGCCTGGCAATATTCCAGCGGGTACCGAGTCCGCTTCTGCAAAATAAAAGACTAACTTCAAGAGACAAATTTAATTCTGGCTATATCCACCTTACTCCTGATCATGTCGAATTGAAGGAATTCAATATTCCAATACACCTAGATGGGGCAAAGCTGGAACTAAAAGAAAAGAACGTAGTTGCCTTATTCCATCGTTGGGAATAATGCAATGATTCCTGGTGCTCATCACAAACAGGATTCACCAGAT
Organism: Leiobunum rupestre; assembly: GCF_980474605.1. Lineage (NCBI taxonomy): Eukaryota > Metazoa > Arthropoda > Arachnida > Opiliones > Sclerosomatidae > Leiobunum > Leiobunum rupestre. The sequence goes on along the minus strand of NC_143387.1, from coordinate 9,324,238 downwards.
AAAACTAAAACGTCAACGTAAGGCCTCCGTTTCCGACATTGCCCAATGAAATTAACTACGCTGAATTCAAAAAGCAAATAACATTTGAAAGAACTCAATTACAATGACGACCTTTATCAATTTAACAACTCTACTCCTTTTCCAGATTATCTCAGTGTGGTCGTAATTATTTTCCACATAATTAAATATTAGAGTCCTAAAATATAACTTAATTATTCACGCAGCTAACAAATATAAAGAGATTCTTGGAGTATTTTTAGATAAATATAAACATTACAACAACCTCAATTTAAAGTTAATTACTATATTTAACTTATAAATAAATTTTACTCGTAGGTTGGCATTGTGGGGCGCACTGGGGCCGGTAAATCATCCATCACTATGGCATTGTTCAGACTGATCGAGCTCTCGTCAGGCCAAATCCTGATCGATGACGTGGACATCGCCCAAGTGGGCCTCTACGACCTCCGCTCCAGACTGACCATCATTCCTCAGGACCCCGTTCTCTTCTCCGGCCCACTAAGACTGAATCTGGATCCTTTCAACAAATACTCGGACCAAGACATCTGGTCGGCTCTGGAGCACTCGCATTTGAAGACATTCATCAAGTCACTGGAAAAAGGATTAGCCCACGAAATAACGGAAGGCGGAAGTAATTTGAGGTTTGTTAAAACGCTAAATATATTTCTGGAATATTTTATTTGTGTAAAATGTTACATATATCTTTCGAGTCAACCCGCTTGCAGAAGCCATTTAAACTGATACATATGTAGGGGTCTCATTTCAAAATGTTTAGTTTGAAACCATCTTCCAAGTACTGTGTTGTTTTGAATGAAATACTAAATTATAATAATTATGTATTTACTACTACTATTAATAATAATAATGATAATAATAATAATAATAATTTCTTGATGCCATGATTTTGTTAACTTAACTTAATTCACAATGAATATTACATCTCCCTAGCCCACATAATCCAAGCTTAAGCGTGGGAGGGACACTTTACATAATTATATATTTGTCTTTGAAGTCAGAACATGACATAAATATATATACAGGGTCTTTTTTTTTGCTCGGAAAAGTGTTTTTTTTTCAAAAACTATTTATAGTACCGATTTCAAATTTGGAAGGTCAATTCTCTATACCGGGGGACATCAGTTTGAGAAATTTGAGCGTTTTCGGTAATGTTTTTCACCCATTTTGAAAAATTATTTTTCGACCACTAGGTGCGAGATAAAAAATTTCTATTATAAAGTTGTAGGCCGTCATCGAAAACCCTTAAAAATTGTTCACTCGACGAAAAACAATTTATTTATCAGTGAAAATTCGAGCTTGAAAAATTTACAAGTTGGTGAAGCCAAATTACGATTGTTTGAAACGATAATTGAAAAGGGAACAAGTCTAATACAAACGTAGTAGAGTTTTCACACTTGAAAAAATGTACACGTTTGGTTTTTAAATGCAGATATTTTATTCACATAAATTTTTACAAAACATTTTCAATAATATCACCATTGGCTGCAACACAGGTTTGTGCGCGGACAATTAAGTTCTCAAACGCTTTCTCTACCATTTCTGGTGTGACGTCTCGGCAAGCACTGATTATTCGTCTAATGAGTTCCTCCCTAGTTTCAATGGGCGTGGCGTATACTGTAACGACATATATACCTTTACCCATTAACCTAATTAATCATTAACTACGTTCTAAAAAGGGGTAAAAAGGGGAAGTCGGTTAAACGTATGTTTACCTTCGCTACATTAATCGAACTAAAAACGACTGGCCCGGGGACTCGCGTCACTTTCACTATTGGGGTGAGCGAGGTTATTAAAATGGTCTAGGGGTATTTTTTATTAAAGTTAGTCTGTCTAGGGGTATGCTTATACTAAAAGATAACAATGGGGTTGAGGTTTGCCAAGTAAAACAAAACATTTAATAAAGATTTAAGAATAACATTGCCCAATGGGCGAAATATAACACACAAGAAAAATAAAAGGGAGGACTACGTCCAATAATGCCAAAGGCGTCATATTAAGGCGCCAGTTAGCCTGAAGCCAAATATAAATCGAAATACAAAATTGATATCATAAATGAAAATAAAAATGTTTTACGATATGGTCCAGAGACGGTGGATGCTGCAGGCTCCTTGATGGAAGAACTGGCGATGTCGGTTAATGCTATGGGATTTTCCACTCCAGAATACTTCCCTCCTCCAAGCATAGAGGGTGAGACCATCAGTAGTAGGGTACTACTACCCATGCTTGATTAGTCATCTGTCCGGGCTTGAGGCATTCTGATGAGACCACCGGTGTCGTAGGCTGTTGATTCGCTTGGAGTACCGATATACAGGGTCTTTTTTTTTGCTCGGAAAAGTGTTTTTTTTTCAAAAACTATTTATAGTACCGATTTCAAATTTGGAAGGTCAATTCTCTATACCGGGGGACATCAGTTTGAGAAATTTGAGCGTTTTCGGTAATGTTTTTCACCAATTTTGAAAAATTATTTTTCGACCACTAGGTGCGAGATAAAAAATTTATATTATAAAGTTGTAGGCCGTCATCGAAAACCCTTAAAAATTGTTCACTCGACGAAAAACAATTTATTTATCAGTGAAAATTCGAGCTTGAAAAATTTACAAGTTGGTGAAGCCAAATTACGATTGTTTGAAACGATAATTGAAACCGAATTACCTAATCCAGTTGAAACTTTGGTTAAAAAAACGACCGGATTTAAAAAACACGAGGCTATAGGTCAATCCTAAACATGCATTGGGTATTTAAAGGAAAACTTTGGGAGATTATTATCAGTGTTTGATAATATTTCGAGCAATGCCTCGTTATTCAGTAGCTGAGCGTACCGAGATAGTTGCCATTTACTATGGAGAAGCAGCGCAAAACCTTAGAAGAGTGACTGAAATCTTCGCAGAAAGACATCCAAATGGAGCACCATCTGTAAATACAGTAAGACGAGCAATTCACGATTTCAATCAATTTGGTAACTTGCAACCTAGGTTTCGCGGATTGGGTCAACCGGATTTAGACTTCGAGAACAATGTACTCGCGTACTTTGTGGCATATCCTCGTCACAGTTGCGCTAACGCCGCTGCTGATTTGGGTTGTTCTGCAAATCGTGTGTGGAAAATTCTTCGTAAGAATCGCTATCACCCATACAGAGCTACGCTCCACCAAGGACTAATTGACGGAGACCATCAAAGACGTTATGAATTTAGCAACTGGTTACTAAATGCTGTCCAAGAAGATAGACAATTTTTGCGCCATGTTTTGTTCTCCGACGAAGCGTCATTTTCTAGAGATGGGCCCTTTAATCATCAAAACAGCCATCTTTGGTCTGACATCAACCCACATTGGGGTTTTGAATATCATCACCAGGTTCAATTTGAACGGGTCAATGTTTGGGTTGGACTTGTTGAAAACCGTTTGATTGGTCCCTTTTTCCTGCCGACGAACCTCAACGGCCAAAGGTATTTACATTTTCTACAGAACGAAGTGAGTGACGCAATCGACGACCTTCCATTGGCTGAAAGACGTCAGTTGTGGTTTCAGCAAGATGGCGCCCCTACGCATTTTTCCCGGCAAGTAACTGAGCACCTCAACAACGAGTTTCCTGAAAGGTGGATAGGGAGAAATGGTCCAGTGCATTGGCCAGCAAGGTCACCTGACCTAACACCGCTGGATTATTTTCTCTGGGGATTCGTTAAAGCAAAGGTATTGTAACGCATAAAATCAATAGCCTTAATATTTAATTTAAACATTCACATTATGTATGTAAAACAATAAGATTAGTAGTATTGAATATTTAAACTTTGGCAATTTACATTTGAGTACTATGTCGTTTTTAGAGGAGAATGGTTGTTTCGCGTTTCTGTGTGTGATTTGCGTGTTTTTTTTTTTTTTTTGCTTATTGCTTTAGGTATGAGTTTTTTTTTTTGTGGTTAGAGAAGATTTGGGTTAAATGAAACTAAGTAAGTGATGATTTTGGAACTGTCTCAATATCTCCTGGGAGTCTTATGCCTTATTTTGGCTTTAACATTTTAGCGATTTTTTTTTACACCTTTTGCGTGTTTGATTTCCCTTTTCCCTTTTGTGGATTATGTTTTGACCTTGCCAGGAAGATAAAGTAATTAACTAATTTTTTTTTAGTACCCAAATCTGAAATCGTTTTGTTTTACGTTGACAGTATAAGTGAAACTGCCCTGTATATGAATATTTATAGTCGCTTTGACGACGAAGACGTATCTTTTTGCAGACAGTCCCGACAAAGACGTTACATTAACCGTACAAATAGCAATATGGTTTCGCGTAGCGCATCACCCGTCCTTAGTGACCCAAATAAGATTGGTAGTTACTCTTTCCCGGGCTTCTCTCAGAGGTCATGATTGGCCCGAATTACGGACGATCTCTAAGACCACGTTGCGACCTGGTTTATATACTCGGACTTAAACATTTTTCAACATAATAGAACTCTGGAAGTCAACCAGAGGAGACGACCTCCAGATATAAAGATCGGAAAGTCTCAAAACTAAAATTGGGACATAGTCCCAGTACGGGTCGCGAAGACCGCTCGTTTTAAAAACGCGTGAACCCGATTTGGCGATAAAGAGTCGCCATGTGTACATAATATGTGAGTGCGTGATTCTCGCTAACCGACATCGCCAGTTCTTCCATCAAGGAGCCTGCAGCATCCACCGTCTCTGGACCATATCGTAAAACATTTTTATTTTCATTTATGATATCAATTTTGTATTTCGATTTATATTTGGCTTCAGGCTAACTGGCGCCTTAATATGACGCCTTTGGCATTATTGGACGTAGTCCTCCCTTTTATTTTTCTTGTGTGTTATATTTCGCCCATTGGGCAATGTTATTCTTAAATCTTTATTAAATGTTTTGTTTTACTTGGCAAACCTCAACCCCATTGTTATCTTTTAGTATAAGCATACCCCTAGACAGACTAACTTTAATAAAAAATACCCCTAGACCATTTTAATAACCTCGCTCACCCCAATAGTGAAAGTGACGCGAGTCCCCGGGCCAGTCGTTTTTAGTTCGATTAATGTAGCGAAGGTAAACATACGTTTAACCGACTTCCCCTTTTTACCCCTTTTTAGAACGTAGTTAATGATTAATTAGGTTAATGGGTAAAGGTATATATGTCGTTACAGTATACGCCACGCCCATTGAAACTAGGGAGGAACTCATTAGACGAATAATCAGTGCTTGCCGAGACGTCACACCAGAAATGGTAGAGAAAGCGTTTGAGAACTTAATTGTCCGCGCACAAACCTGTGTTGCAGCCAATGGTGATATTATTGAAAATGTTTTGTAAAAATTTATGTGAATAAAATATCTGCATTTAAAAACCAAACGTGTACATTTTTTCAAGTGTGAAAACTCTACTACGTTTGTATTAGACTTGTTCCCTTTTCAATTATCGTTTCAAACAATCGTAATTTGGCTTCACCAACTTGTAAATTTTTCAAGCTCGAATTTCCACTGATAAATAAGTTGTTTTTCGTCGAGTGAACAATTTTTAAGGGTTTTCGATGACGGCCTACAACTTTATAATAGAAATTTTTTATCTCGCACCTAGTGGTCGAAAAATAATTTTTCAAAATTAGTGAAAAACATTACCGAAAACGCTCAAATTTCTCAAACTGATGTCCCCCGGTATAGAGAATTGACCTTCCAAATTTGAAATCGGTACTATAAATAGTTTTTGAAAAAAAACACTTTTCCGAGCAAAAAAAAAGACCCTGTATATTTATATACATGAGTATATTATGGCTAACAATCCAATACATAGAGAAAAAATAATAATAATAGCAACGAAAAGAAGAAATATGAAAAATACAATTTATTAATTTGCACATGAAATTAAACTAAACTAAACTTCAGTCACATAGAAAACCACTTGTGACAAGCCAAGCAACCACCTTATGTTTGAACCTATTTTTACTTGCACAATGTTTAATATTATGGTATAAATTATTGTATAGCTTTGGCCCCAGATATATAGCTGGTCTTTGGCCAATTGATTTTTCCATTTTTTCGATATTTAAATTTCCGTCTACAACACAGCGAGTACTATATGTATAAATTGTATACAGCGAATTCTTCTCGATTTTTTAATGTTATCACTAAAATACACTTAGCATACAATTGCCGTACTGTGAATACTTTAAAACCATTGTACAAATTAGACATATGTTCAAGTCTGTTACTCTTTAAATTATATTCCGTCCGTTGCATAATTTCCAACTTGTCTAACAAAGTCTTATTCGCGCCACCCCAGCCAACAATACCATAAGATAAAATCGACTGGACTAGCCCGTAATAGACTATTTTAATGGATGGTAATGGGAGGAAGTTTCGAATTTCATAAAATATAAATAAACACAGGCGTAACTTTTTTAACGTATTATTTATATCAATAGTCCATTTTAAATTGTTATCGATAGTAATACCTAAGTAATTGATATTCGATACCTCCTTCAGATCTTCACATCTAATACCATTATTATTACAAGTATTTATGTCTGGACAGTGATGGAGAACCAGTTTATGATTATGATTAAAAGGTAATTTCCTATTTGAGAAACAAACCTACTTAGTTTTGTCCCCATTTAGTGTAAGAAGTCTTTCATCTAAGGCTCCATGAATATGGTTTACTACAACTTGCGCCATTTTAATGGCCTCTTCCCAAGAATTTCCATGATATAATATTACGGTGTCGTCGGCAAACGATATCAAACGACCGTGAATTTGTATGTTACAAATTTCGTTCACATAAACTAGAAACAGGATAGGACCCAATATAGTTCCCTGAGGGATAACATATGATAGTTGACGTATTTTTAACTTTACAATAGTCGAACGGTCATCCAGATAGCTTTTGAACTAATTTAAAGGTTATCGACAAACTCCACAATTTTCTAATTTTTTATTATTATGGGATGTGATACCAAATCAAGCGCCTTTTTCAGGTCTAAGAAAATACCTATAGTTTTTTTAGATTTATCTGAGGAATTGTAAAGGTCTTTCGAAAGATCAAATATTGCATAATTTGTGCTTCGATTCCGTCGGAAGCCAAGTTGGTTCTTTGAGAGTACGTTATTGCTCTCTAATATATTTTAGCGACATTGGAGATCAAAGAAATTGGTCTATAACTTCCAACACGATCCCTTTTCCCATTTTTAAAAATCGGTACAATAATAGACCTCTTAAAAGCGCCAGGAAAAATACCACATCTTATGGACAAATTTAATATGTACGAAAGAGGGACCGATATTTGTTTTTTTAGCCATTTTAAAGTTTTAACTCCAATGTTATATGGGCCATTTGATTTCGTATTTTTTAGTTATGATATAATATTTTCAATATATTTGGGGGTACTTGGGGAGAGGTATAAACTATTAGAGTTTTCCACATTATTATCACTATATGTATTTAAATAAAAATTAAGGTTCTTGTGATTTTTGTCCAGAATGTTTTGTGCCAATACAGCACCGACTGTTGAAAAGTAGTTATTAAATAAATTAGCCGCTTCTTTTGGGTTATCTTTCACTGATATTGTTACATTATCGTTTTTTATTTTATCAATTGAAATTTTTTCTTTTTTATTTGATTATTTTCCAGATAGTAGTGGGGTCTCGGTTACTTTCATTCAGTTTATTTTTGAAATAGTTATGTTTTATAGTTTTTACTAAAATATTAATTTTATTTCTGTAAGTTTTGTAATTATCTATTAATAACTTATTAAAGGGCTCTTTTTACCTCTCCGAGGGGACTATGTCCCCTAGGAGGGGTTATACAACCAGGGGCGGCGATATAGGGTACGCAGGGTACGCAACTGCGTGGGGGCGCAAGAGGTTTGGGGGCGCATTTTTTCGAGGACTATAAAGTGAGTAAGTCTTATAGTTGGCGCCAAAAGTAGGTAAAGACTGGTTTAAATTTGATGTAGCTTAGTCTTTAAACACGAGTAGTTTATTTAAATGCGTTACGAGTTTTACGCTACTTTATTTTAACTTACTCTTTGAAGAATTAGTTCATAACGCAGGGTACACGCCATTGAATTGGGAATAATACTGCTAGAATTACAATTACCATTTCGGCTCCCATGGTTACGCGGGACCTGTTCTGAGAAGACGATATTCATCTTTATAATTGGGCGGTAGCGCCAAATATATTTTGTAAAGTTATATGATTCGCGCAAAAATTCAATTGCAATATAGTTGCCACCACTAGAGACAGATGCCGCCACGGTTGAACGATTTAGTTTAAAAAGTCTCCATATTGAAAGAAATTGGTCCCGCGCTAGCCGGATTTATTTGTACCTCTATTTATTCCCAACTCAATGGTACACGCCGGAGACTTTATAGATTATCTAGTCGCGTTACGAGATTTACTCTACTTTACTATAAGTTTTACTGCTTAGAGTTAGCTCATAAAGCAGGATACACGATGGACACGTTTTTACTCTATGTTACATTTCTATGTTGGAAAGCTTAAAAGGAGACGGGTTATTTAATTTTAAAAGTAACATACATAGAGATAGAAAATAAGTAGAGGCCCAATGAAATCTGAGGGTTTGTTCCGCGCTGCTATCCCCCTTCACGAGCTATGCGTTATAGGGAAGAAATACGTGGCGCCACAAACGGCCATCTAAGAAACTAAACTCCCTTTGTCGCAACCAGCTTAGCTCTACGACGTCATTGCAAAATCCACGTAACTTCTTAAGACTTGTGTATATAGTTACGTGGATTTTGCTTTCAGGTGACGATTTCTAGTCCCTCCAGAACGGTGTGGTGGCGCTACGTGCTTCTTCCCTATAACGCATGCCACGGAGGGAGATGAAATTTCCATAACAGAAAGCAGCTCTTTTTTCCCCTGTCTGGGCCTCTACTTATTTTCTATCTCTATGGTAACATATAATGTAATATTCCATCATAGTCGATGTAGTTTTGTCTAAGTACCGTCACGTACCCTACATCATTTTTGTTGAACAATGAAAAATGCTAGGAATATATATATATATATATATATATATATATATATATATATATATATATATATGCGCTTATAGAAAGGGGCGCAAAATCATACGCGGCGTGGGGGCGCTACTTACCCAAGCTCCGCCACTGTATACAACCACCGTGTCTGTCTGTGGGTCTATCTGTCAGGCCTGCGAACGCGTTCGCATTTTCGGTGCAAAGTGTAATCACTGCGTACGCAGTTTCTCGAAGGATTGGCAAAACCACCGTGTGACGGTGAGCTTTAGCGGTTGGGTTTGGTTGGTCTTCTTTCGTTAACTCGCACCAGATATTTCGTTATTGTTATGTTGTAGGTCGTTAATGTTGAGCTCGTGTTGTGACTGTTGTGGGTGTTGAGTTTGTGTTATGATTGTTGTGGATGTTGAGTTCGTGTTATGACGGTTGTGAGTGTTGGGTTTGTGTTATGATGGTTGTGGATGTTGAGTCTGTTGTGTTTGTATGGGCGTTTTCTCTCCAACTTCTTCTTAATGACTTTGGGACGGACCGAGTGCAATGCTACCTCTCAACGTCCAATGGCAGGGTTTCCACCAGTTGTACACGGTATTCGTCTTAGTATCATTTTGCGATTTTTTGGCGCCGGCCGGGAATCGAACCCGGGTCTGCCTTGTGCAAGAAACGTACTTTAACCACTCAGCCACCAACGCTTGTTAATTTACGGTGTTTTTCTAAAAAACACCTTTGGCGAATGTCCTTTACAAAGTTATAACGTTAGGTACTATAATTTATTCTACATCATTTTAAATATTTATAAATTAAATCAATCTTATATTTAATTAAATATTTATAAATTATATTAATCTTATATTTAATTAAATATTTATAAATGATATTAATCTTATATTTAATTAAATATATATAGATTATATTAATCTTATATTTAATTAAATATTTATGGATTATATTAATCTTATATTTAATTAAATATTTATAGATTATGTTAATCTTATATTTAATTAAATATTTATAGATTATATTAATCTTATATTTAATTAAATATTTATAGATTATATTAATCTTATATTTAATTAAATATTTTAGTATTTTAATGTAAAATTTGATCGCGATCAGGAATTGAACTCGGGTCGCATTGTTACAATGCGAATAGTTCACCGCCGAGCCATTGACTTCCTTAGGGAAAATATTCAAGTAAAGGAACAATTATGATAAGGCGGGTTTTTTTACTAAACGGATTAATACAATCACTGTATATATTGTTTATTGAATGATAATTATTCAAAACTCCCGCGGAAACTATATCAAAGTAATAATATAGCGCCACCGTGTGGAGAACTATCAATCAAACCGGGTAAAAAATATAATCTCTTCAATTTTTCGAACTTGAGTCAAATCTTGACGGGTCTAAAAAACGCCAAATAAACGTATATAAAGCCGTTGCCGTCAAAATGGAAGATTTAGTCTTTCTTAGTTCTTGGCTGTCTTACGAACTACTACAGGACGGGGTCCTGGGGTCGGTCAAAAGTTATGAGGTAACTTTGTGGTTTTAATTAGTATTTTCGGTCTTCGGTCAAGGAAAGAGTTAAATTGTGTTTCACGTTTGGAACGTGAGCGAATGGACTTAAGTGTATGAACAGTGCGTGTTTAAGACTGAAAGTGTTAAAGTAATTGTGAACTAACTCAAGTCACCTGTAAGATAAAATTCATTGTTTTTATTTTTTGAATTGGAATAACCTAATAATATCCTTGAAATTATCAACTCAACCTGTGAGGCTAATTAAGTAGATTGGAAGTAATTAGTAGTGAACAGCTCTCAGCTGTTAATTAAGACAAGAGTTTATAGTAAGGTAGTTTGAATTTAGTTAAAATTACTCAGTATAATTTATGATATTTACTTAAGTGTAAGTATGTTTGGGTTTATTTTTCAAACACGATGAACTAAGACCACTTCTGTACAATTACGTAGGAGGGATATATATTGTTGGGTTATTGATGAAAGTTAAATCTAGAACGTTCCATAGACTGTTCTGAATAAAAATAAACATTTATAATTTTGCATAATTCTGGTTGCCATTTGATTTTGTAATCACTCGCCCACAACATTGAAGTTCTGGCAATCCCGAATCAACTAAATTGTCGATATAACGGCGACGGGAAATAATTCTCGTAAATTTATCGCGCGGCCTTAGGGAATATTCTTTTTACAAAATTTCGATAAACTATCGTTTAATTAAAATCAGCCCGATTCCCTTAAAATTATAAACCAAAAAGCGAACGGTCGTTGTAGTACCCTCTGTAGATATATCTTTCATTAAAATTTGCTTTGTATTATATTCAACTGACAAACTTGTACCGTAAATATGGTTAAATTCAATTGTGCATTGTTATAGTACGTCTAACTCACTGTTGTAACTACTTAACTGAATATTCTGAATAAATTAAAATTGGTCATTTCGTCTCAATTATTTTAATTATAAATAAAATTTTATACCGGGCGGGATAGAACTGGTATAACATTTTTAACAAGTAACTCTAAATTGCGGAGATATATCTTTAAGGGTTATCTCAAGAAATTAATAGCACTAGGGACAATTCTTCCGAGGAGAGGTATATTTTGGCTTGCCAACTTGTTTAATTTACTATTATACTAGATGAAGTGATTCAATTGGAAACACGTAAAATTCTAGTTTAAGAAAGGAAATAAGAGAGACAATCATGCAAGTGGGCCTCGAAGGTCGCCGCTTACGTTCTTAGTGACGTCAATATGTCCTTGGCATTACCTTTATTGAGAAATGAATAGTTTAATACACAGTATAATCACGTGCTTCGAACAAGTGTACCACATTTGGGTTCCCTGTGGAACTAATACTCGTTTTCGAATGGCGGTTTCACCTGTTTAATAATTTAAAGTGAGGGTTTCAAAATAATCATTGAGACAATTTAATGAAATAAAAAGAATCAATATAAATTTACCAAACGGCAAAGTTGTCTACTACAAAGTTCATTAAGTTCACTTTTGAATCTATTGGGTGTTAATGGTATTGTTATTTGCTTTTTATCTTTGTTTTAGTGTGGGTCAACGCCAATTGGTCTGCTTGGCCCGAGCATTGTTGCGAAACACCACAATTCTCGTCTTGGACGAAGCAACCGCTTCTGTGGACCTGGAAACAGATGAACTGATTCAAATCACCATACGTCAAGAGTTTGCTAATGCCACTGTTTTGACAATTGCCCACAGACTGAACACAATCATTGACTATGACAGGTAAGGAATATTTCTCATTACATCAGAGTAGCGTCGACATATCGTCTTTTTCTATAATCATTGTCTTAATGGGAGTGTCATAAATATTTCATATTACCCCGATTGTTTTCCTTGATTTAAAAAAAATCATATGTTAGGCGTAGTAATTCAAGCACCTCGATTTCAGTTTTATTAAAAGTCTACCCTCAAATATATTTTAGTTACTTTCTAGGATGTGTTCGATTAAAATGTTTTGCAGAACCGTAGCAAGGCCTGGGCGAGGTTGTGAACGTCAAGGGCGCTGGATGTCGAGGGGCGCCATTTTGCACTCTTAAATCTAAAACTGATTGCCATTCAGATGATATCTGAGCCCTTAAATTTTTACTTTTAATTGGAAAAGGATATTAAAGTTATTTAATCAATGGATAGACCAGGCTGGCATACACTCTAAAGATATAAGTAAAAACATAAGACTATGAAAGGTTTCATAGGGACCTCCCGCGTGAGCTTCTCCCTGCCTTCCGCTTCATTACGATAAGTCTCGGAGAGAAATTCGGGGCAAACTGCAGCGCGCCTTGTAGATTTTTCTTGAAGTAAGATTTCGCGCATGCGCCGCGAAGTTTTCCGTTTCCTTATTATTATGAAAGACGTTAGTGTTAGATCAAAGACTATGAAAGCTTGGTTAGAAATGTTCATACGCTTGTCGATTAGATAGTTTTTCAATAGTTATTATTTACATACTTATAAAGTCAAATTTGTATACAACATTTAGAGCTTATTTATAACTATAAACTATAAACAATGCCGAGAAACAAAACCTGCGTACACATAAGGTGTAGAAGTGTGTTGTGCCCTTCTTATTTAATAAGACACTCTTAGTTTAACACAAATAACATTTTAATAGGAACAAACCAAAAACGACATTATTACATCAGCCCGCCGCTTGCTGGCCTGCCAGACCATATCTCCCATTATTACCCGGGGAGATGGCCTAAGATAGTAAATTAAAGTTCAATGTTGAAACCACCAAAGTGGCGCCATCTATCCATACCTGGCTGGGTATGAACATAAAACAAATATGTACAGTTTGTAATGTATATTACAAAGTGACAGTCGATATAACCTAAAAGATCATATGAAAGACATTTACTTCATCCCAATCCCTATATTCAAGAAGGATCCAAAAAAGTGTTTGAATTGGATTAAATGGCTAAATCGCCCTGGTTTTGGAGTAGAAAATGTAACTTACAATACGTTCGTGTGTTCCAAACATTTTCACGGAGGCCATGGACCAACTGAGGAATACCCGAACCCTGTGGACATTGGATAAGAAGACAGACCAAGAAGGGAACGCTTTGGAACCATCAAATATAATAAACAACAAGATAGTCGGGATTTAAATGACTTGAACGTGGGTTCCTATATCAACATATCAAATAGTGTCAGTGATTGTGAAGAATTGAACGACCTTACATTCAGTGATACCCTAGTCTTTGGTGATACAGAAATAAGTGATGATTATGATCATAACTACTCCTTGCATCCTTCAAACTACAGGGAAATTACCTGCACTGCAATGAAGGTAGGCGTAGTTGTTAGGCTAGTGTCACCGCTACCCCAACGCCACCATCGTTATTTAGAGGCAACTCTCGTCCACAAGAGAATTCGGGCTGAAAAAACGCGTTCACTTCGCGCTCCTCTCCCGACATTTTACTCGGTCGCTCCGCGAGTCGTGACCAATTTTCGCTCGTTATTTACAGCGTCAAGAGAAAAACAGCGGAAGAGTGCGCGAACCGTTGGCCTCCTAAACAAGGGGGATCAAAAAAGGGGGAGTTGCTGCATGTTTGTGGATAACTATCGCGGATTTTCTCCACTTAGTGGTTTCTTGTAGCTGACACTCTGAAATCGGAGTTATAACGTTGGCATTGTAGTCCAGGTGTAAATGGTCTTAGGTTATTATCAGAATAAAGTATGCGTATATTGTTAAATTAATCCTTCTTCTTCAATTCATCTACACGTACTGTACACATTTTGCATATTTGAGCCAGATTATCAGAACTCTTCAATGTAGTATTTCCCTCCAATTCATTTTCTAAATCATTTTCTTATAAATCATGGCTTAAATCTTGATCCGACAAATCTAAAACATCGAATTAGATAAATTCTTATATAATGGTTTTAATATTTCATCATTGTATTGTTAAATTTTATTACCATTGTATATTTCTTCATTTCCTTGATTTCCTAGCTCTTCCATTGCACTTTAGTTTGTTTACCCTTACCATGTGGAATCAAAGACTATGAAATCTTTTATAGTGTTTGGTGGAATATTATCATGTGCGCGTATTCCTATCCACCTCCATAGTAGTTGTTACTGCTCTTTGTTAACTGGTCTTTGGTTTGCCCCCAATTTTTAAACCAGCGGCGCCATCTCGCGGTGATTTTATTTTATTCCGAAATCGCTCACGCGGGATGTCCCTGTGAAACCTTTCATAGTCTTTGCATAAATACAATCTTAGCATTTATATACCGCCGTACTGTAAGTAAATATATACAAACCACCAGTGTCGTAGATAGAAAAATTGGTCCTGAATGTTAAGTAATAATTACACCACTGACAATCCACCCGTCTTTGTGGACGACCGAGCTTGTTGACCTATATAAATAACGTGGGTCCCAATACACTGCCACTGTAAACAACTAAAATTTGGTGCCAAAGAGGCTTGGAGTATATGGACTAAATAAATTTAGGATCATCTGAGTCTTCAGTTTATAACTATTGAACTAAATACAAAATATGTAAAAAGAATCATAGTATCAAAGCATCAAACAGAAGTGGAAAATTGTGTATTATTGAAGCAGCGTACACGTAAAGACTCTCCAGCCCCGAAAACTAACTATTGTTCTTGGTTTAAGCCTAAGTTGAGGCTAGAGGCGAGAGAGGGGCTGAAGATCAAGCGAAATACGATGGTGCGAGAGGGTCGGTACAAGTAAAGTCCGACACAAGTGACTTTCCGCTTGACCAAGGTACCGACAGGGCCGTGCTTAGGGGGAGCGAGCAGGGCGGTCGCCCAGGGCCGCTTAAATTTTACCATAGGGATGTATATACCGGAGGGCCGCTACACTCAGTTTCACCCATTCATTTCGCCCGGGGTCGTGAGACCTCTAAGCACGGCCCTGGGTACCAGTGACAAGCCATGTGGCCTTTTTCGGTCGTACCGCGAGAGCTCCGGATACTCAAAGACCGAGGGGTACACCCGCAGACACTAAAGCTTTTCAAAATGTTAGTCACTACCTGTGACGCGTGTGAGGCACACAGATAAGAGTGGCCATTCGTAGGAGTCGTCGCTTAAGACGGGTTCCTTACGATAGCGATGGAAGGGCATTGAGCCAAGCACCGGCCTCTTTGGAGCCCACCGTGAAGAGTCTCACCTTTTCACGATTAGATACCGCTTAAAAGAGGCTCTTCCCACGCCTTTTGATTCCACCGAAATCCGGAGCACTATGATAAATACCCATTGCTGAAGACTGAAAAATCTGGTCACCAGGAAAGGGGAGGATTTGGCTTATTAGTTCTGCTTCAACAAGAAAGCCGGAAAAGCGAGTTTCGAGGCGAATACGGGGTCACCCTTTTCCACGGAGAGCGACGACTTACAATTGTTAGTCTAGGGAACTTCATCCAATAAAGTGATGGTGTCACAACGCCACACAGAGACACTACGCGGGAGATTGGAATATTTGTTTCTGGCTGAAGAAATCTTTGATAATAACGTGCATTGTAGCAGATCTGAGGTCCTTTTAACCGCGAAACTGGGGAATTGAAACCGCATTGAACGGTTGTGGCAAGCCCTGTTACAGCTAGATAACCACTAGGGTCCCTACACGAACTTGAAAATTTACACACGCTTTTATGGAAAGAGGAAACCGAAGTATTCGATTGAATTCCCATTTCTGAAATTGAAAATACATTACTTTTGCTGGGAGTCGAAAGAGCTACCCACTAAGGTTATAGTTGCAGATAAAATTATATTTTGAATTGACGTTTTTAGTCAATTTTCGTGTTTTTACAAACCACATTCTCACTATTGTGATATTTGGATTTTTACTATTTCAATATTAAGACACCACCATCTTTGCCCAAATATTTGACCTCTGACCTTAAAACCTTTAACGATGATATCTGTCATCAACTGCACGTTATTCTGTCAGTGAGCGCCGTTATTTCGGTATCAATTTGAGTGCTCGGGAACCCAGCCATTGGGCATTAACGTTTTAGAATAAAATGTCCCACCATAAGGGGTAGATGGTAAACTAATACATAGTTCTATAAGTGGCATCGTCTCCTCACGGACTCGGTCTCAATTTGAGGCACTTGGGCGCCTAAATGTTGAACCAAAGTGGTCCACGACGTGCCGCGAATAGTAATTTCCCACGAGCTAACCTGGTGAAGTATGTGACATGCGTAACAATAAATGCGTCAGTCCCATATCTGTCGCGAGTTCGGTTTTTCTGAAAGTTATAACTAGAAGGACCGCGAGTTGGTAAAAATAAGTGCGCCAAATTTAGTTATTGTTATTTAACATATATTAAAATTCTTTATACGTGTAACCATAAAAGAGTCCAAACGAGAGATTGGCATATAACACGCCTGAGTCAGGTTTACCAGTGATAGGTGACGCCCCGCACACTAAACGGAAATTAAACTTGCCCATAAAAAAGCCACTGCCAAAATAATATTTTTTCCGAAACGTTTCTTTTCCAATTTTTTAGCCAAATTTTCCAAAAATTAAATGGAATATTTTAAAAATGCGATAATTTTTGGTCAAATAATAACTGAATATAAACAATACATTCAAAACAAGTGTAATATTTACTTTTAGCAGAATTGCGGTCTAATATTAGAGTAGTCTCGCGCAATCTTTACCTCCTGGACTTCGGCGATGGCGCTAACGCCAAGTTTTCCTACAACCTATCCAACGATTTACACATTTTGCGGTATAATTTTTCCCTAGACCGCTGGGTAGCAGCTATTTACCCAAAATCCGCCTCCGACCCAAGTCTGTTTTCCACAAAGTGCTTTGCAAAGGAACCCAATCAGCGAGAAAACAGCTCAGCGGGCAACACTGCGCCTGACTTCTTGTTTGTCTCTCACTGTATTTCCCGTGGCCCCTACCTACCCGTTGGCGTGGTCGTTACACATATCTCGCCCTGATTAATCAGATAGACGAGCAGACTGTATTACACGTTACATTCCCATAAAATTTAAAAATTAAATACAGGGTGTGTAAGGAGTTTTCTTACGATGAGTTAAAAGAGCGGCAGAGAGCTTCAAAGTGTGGCCTACTAACCCCTGGAAGTAGGTTGCAACCAGCGCAAAACCAAGGTTCTGATTTTTGCCATTTTTCATTTGGCAGTTACAAAAACGACTAATTTAAAAAAACCTTTTTCATTACTTAAACTTCACTTTAACACACTAAAATTTGCTCATTTTCTAATTCAAGCACGTTTAATTTTCACAATCTCTTCCAGAGTTTTAGTTCTTGATCATGGAACAGTTGCGGAATTTGATGATCCAAAAAATTTGTTGCAAAGGAAAGAATCAATATTCTATGATCTGGCCAAAAGTGCTAATCTTGTAAAGGAATTTTGACTTGATTTTTATAATCTAAACATCTAACTACACAATCACATTACAATTACTTTCCCGGCTTTTATGTGAAATGGTCCACATCAAGGAACAATTATTAGGGTAAAACGCATGATGGAATTAATAAGTCGATAAAAATAATGGGTTTATATTAAACTTTTGCTATATTTCTTAGTTTATATGGTTTTCGGAAGTATATATAAGAATTCAACCACTTAATTATAAACAACTGAGTATTTCGAAAGTAATAATAGCACATTCTCTTTAAAATATTTCTCTTTTTTGTTAAATTGTCTAATTAATTGAATAAAACTTCTGTGAAACCAAGGTATTTTCATTGAATTACAGCGTTGTTTGACAATTTGTAATCCAAATTATCAAACACAGAATAAATTATTTAGTAATAATGAAGCCCATCTTTGATAATTGACCTCAATTTCTTCTGCAGATTCTTTATAAAAATGTGGTTATTTAAAGTAAATATCGGCAGTGAATTTGGAAATTCTGTATATTTTGTCAAAATAAATTAAAACTGTAAATGTGTGTCTTTTTAAATAATACGAAAACAGGGACTTAAGATGGTAAATGGTTTCATTCGGAGTTATCGAAAAATAAATTGTAATTTTAAATCTACTAATCCATACAATTCCATCAGG
This sequence comes from Leiobunum rupestre, assembly GCF_980474605.1. NCBI lineage: Eukaryota > Metazoa > Arthropoda > Arachnida > Opiliones > Sclerosomatidae > Leiobunum > Leiobunum rupestre. The sequence continues at coordinate 9,305,665 of NC_143387.1, read as the reverse complement.
GATATTCCATATGAAATGATAAACTCATGCAATCAAAGGCTAATTACAGATTGTATTAAAAAGTTGTTGTTTATTATTAAAATTTTGGGAGAGTGCCTAAAGTAAAAAGTGTTGATAAAAATGTGTAGAGCACTAAGCGTATCCTAATGACATTAACGTGAGTAAGGTAACACTAAAATATGGTTTATTAAGCTAGAGTTTACATGTATTGCGCTTCGCGCTAAAAACAACGAACTGCGGGTTTTCTCTCCCGACAACAAAAACAATAACACATACAAAAGAGAGGGTACAAAGTTCGCTGGTCTCACAAGTCCGGCACAAATAGGATGGTTGATGCGGTCAGTCTATCTGTCCGTACACACACACTAACACTTCCCTTATCGGAATTGTTTAATTCCACGCGTACGCCGAAACGTTCACAGTGCTCTTTCACGTGGGATGCTCCTAAAGGCTTTGTGAACATATCGGCGAGGCTGCTCTCTGTTGAGACGTACTTAAACGCGATCTTCTTTTCTTCTACCATTTTTCTCAAAAAGAAATGTCTAAGTCCAATATGATTACTTCTATCTGAACTGACTTGATTCTTCGCTAAACATATCGCTCCTTGATTATCGACGCCTAATTCGGTGAAAAAACTGTTCAACCAAATTGCTTCTTTGGTAGCTTCGCACATGGATAGGTACTCTTCTACAGTTGATAGTGCATTGGTCTTTTGCTTTCGACTGCACCAAGAAATAGCGGTACTGCCTAACACGAATAGATATCCGCTGTATGACTTTCTCTCGGTTTTGTCTCTTGCCCAATCGGCATCGCAAAATGCGATAAAACCTTCTGAATTCTTCTGAAATATCAATTTGTAGTTCTTTGTTTCTTGAAGATAGCGTAACACGTGTTTCACACGTATCCAGTGCTCTTCTTGGAGTCGTTCATTGAACTGACTGAGGTACGTTGATGCAAATGCTAAATCAGGTCTGGTGGTACTGGCCAGATATAGGATGCTTCCTACGGCTTGTCTATAAGGAATGCTCCTGCTTTTCAACTTCTCTTTTGTCCATTCTTCGTCCGAAAATTTGCTCAGTTTAACGCTGGGGTCAAGGGGTGTTTTCAACCCTCTATACTTCATCATACCAAACGTATCGAGAATTATTTCAATGTACGTCGTTTGGTTTGGAGATATAGATCCGTCTTCTTCCCTATCAATACTAATAGATAGCACGTACCCTGCTAAGCCAAGATCGTGAATTTCGAATGCTTCTTGCAACTTTTTCACAAAGCGTTCGGCAGTCTTGTCATCTTTGGCGATTAGACGGGTGTCGTCTATATAGATGCCCAATACTACATCGTCCTCTAGATTATAGTAGATGCACGGATCGGCTTTTGATCTCGTCAAGTTGGCTGCCTTCAGAAATGCGTCGAAATGACTGTTCCATTCTCGTCCAGACTATTTTAGGCCATATAAACTCTTCTGCAAGTGGCAAACCAAGTCTTCATTTCTTTCTTCAGCAAAAATTTCTGGTTGTTCCATAAAAATGTCTTCTTGGAGCGTGCCATTAAGGTAAGCGGCGGAAACATCTACGTGTCGAATTGTCCAATTCCATTTGACAGCGAGAGCAATTAGAATTCTTAAGCTTTTCATTTTCATGACTGGGGAACACGTATCAATGAAATCTATTCCAGGGGTTTGAGAAAATCCCTTGGCTACAAGCCTCGCTTTGTACCTTTCGAGTGTACTATCTTTGTTAAACTTCTTTCTAAAGACCCATTTTGACCCAATCATTGTCCTTCCTTTAGGTCGTAGTACCAATTTTCAGGTGGCGTTGTTTTTCTGCGTATTCATATCCTCGGTCATTGACTCTGTCCATTTCTCAGCGTCAACTCCAGACATAGCTTCTTTTACTGTAGTTGGATCTGGATTAATTATTTTGCAAGCTATCTTACAGTTGCTCCGTTTCTTCGCTATTCTTTCGGATCTTCTAAGTGGTACTATGTTTTTCGGAATAGTTACTGGCGTACTAGGATGAATCATTAAGTGTACTATCGAAGTTGACTGCTTCCCCTGCAGTGATTCGGTTACTTTATTCTTATCCTTCCTTTGTACTTCAATGATATTCTCTTCGTCAGTTTCCGTTTCCAATTCTTCTTTCCAAAAACGTATTTCATCTGATTTTTCATTCTCCTCAGCGATAATATTTTCTTTCAAAGGATAGACATTTTCTTCAAAAATTAAATCGCGACTAACGAATACTTTGTCCGTTGTAAAGTTCCATAATTTGTAACCTTTCACTTCTTCCGGATAACTTATGAGAACAGCTTCTTCCGGTTTTGGATCTAACTTCGTGCGTTTGTCCAGTTTACTTCTTACTGACCAAACACGACATCCAAAAGTTCTTAGGTGATCCAATTTGGCCACTATTCCGGTCCAAAGTTCTTCTGGTATTTTGTTTTTGATCGCCTTCGAGGGACAGCGATTTCTTAGGTAAGCCGCCGAACTCAGTGCATCTGAACAGAAACTTCTTGGAATTCCAGACTCAAGCAGTTAACATCTTGCCATGTCCATCAGAGTTTGATTTGCCCTTTCCGCGACTCCATTCTGTTGCGGCGTCGCTGGGATTGTTAGTTGGCGTGCTATGCCTTTATTCCTCAGGTAGTCCTCGAATTTATCACTAAGGTATTCTCCTCCGTTATCGGATCTTAAAGTCCCTATTTTAAGTCCTAGGATAGGTTCCGCTCTAGCCTTAATCGCTTTGAATTTGTCGTGAAAAATCGTCAACGAATGTAATGACATATTTGGAGCCGCCCTTCGAAGTAGGCTCTATTTTACCCAGAACATCGGAATGTATCAATTCTAGCGGCCTCGTAGCTCTCGTAGCTTGGTTGGTTGGAAATGGCTTTCTTCTTAATTTGCCTAAGATACAGATTTCGCCAATTTTATCTTCGGATTTTTTCGGATATCCTTCTTTCAGTAAAATATGCAGCGCTTCATTGTGTACATGACCCATTCTTTTGTGACAAACCTCTTGCTTTGATCCTTTTGTAAGTTTGGCTACTCGACTGAAGATTTCTTCGTTGACATTATAAAGTCTGCCTTCGCGAGTTTCAGTTAATATGACTTGGCCATGTTGTTGCTTTATGGTCGCCATTCCTTCTTTAAATTTTAAGGAATAACCAATTTCTTCAATTCTTCCTACAGAAAGGAGATTTCCATCCAAATCCGGTACGTGTAAGACGTTTTTCAATTGAATATTAAACGTTAAATTGTTTATTGTAGTGCGAAATTCCATAGTCCCTTTTACTTCTACACGTATAACGTCTTTATCCGGAACTTCAACTGATGATATAAAATCGGCGCAGAAATAAGCCATATAATCCCTCCGGGAAGACATATGATCCGTCGCTCCACTATCGACGTACCAAATGTTTACGTAAGAGCCCCTCCCTTTTTAGTTTTACATCGAATATACATTCGAAATTACACTATTGCTATGGACGGAATGTCGTTAAGTGTTGTATGTTTGTTTGTTTGTTTGTGGAAAGCGACGGCACGGTAGATGGAGCTGCGAAAAATAATTCCTAATTTTGAAGACACCGGGATTCGAACCGAAATTTCTTGCAGCGTAGTCTCCGAAACCGATGCCTTAATCAAGTGAGCCAGGGCCGGCTCAAGAAATATTTTTCACCCGGGCAAGAGGGGTTTCTGGCGCCCCTCTTGTTTTGAGACTAAATTAAACTACCCCCACCCCCCCCTGTAGTTTGCAGTTTAAAGGGAGGCAAAACAACCGTTTGACGGTGAGCGTTAAAGGATGATTTTGCGGTTGGGTTGGGTTCGGCTGTTTTTTATTTTGGTTAACGCTCACTATCGCGACGGTTTCAATTCAGTTTTATTGGAAAGTTTGTTTTTTGTAATTTTTATGTGTAGTGTGGGAATGTTGAGTTTGTGTTATGGCGGTTGTGGGTGATGTGTTTGTTGTGCATGCGTTTTGTATGCATGGGTGTTTTCCCTCCAACGTCTTCTTATCGACTTTTGGGACGGACCGAGTGCTGAGGGTTACGATAAACGTCTCAACGTCCAAATGGCACGGTTTCCACCAATTGTTTACGGTATTCGTCTTAGTGTCAATTTGCGATCGCATCGGGCGAGATTCGAACCCAAGACTTCCTGTGCGACAGGCGGACATTCTACCAAAGAACCACGGACACTTATTACGCATCATCGAAAATAAGTCATTCAGCTTTATCGGAAGGGTTTATTACAAATTAACAGAGTATTAAATTTCGGTTTTTATTAAAATAGAACGAAATTTCGTGTTCCATTTAAATTATTGAATCGAAGATATTCTAATGTAGCGTCTTCTATGTTGATTAAAAAGAATACGCCACCTAGGTTTCGAACCCGAGCCCTTCTATATGACATGCGAATGTTCTACCACAGTACCACCGATAAATGTTACGCTTCTTTGAAAATTATAAACTCAGCTTAGCGGTTGAGTATATTAATGGTTTTTAAAGTCTACATTTTTTACGTATGACATTTTTAAGGTTAAATCTTGTATTATTAGACTATTGATAGAAACTTCCAGACTGAATATGTACTTAAATGTACTGATGAAGCTTTCCCTTTATTACTAACAGAACATTTTGATGAAAAAACGAATGGAATGTCTTTAAATGATCTTGTGGAACATTGTGAAAAGATTAATATAAGATTTACCGCTGAACAAGCACTTAAGGTAGAAAAGGCCACCAGACTGCAAAGCAATAGCAAATTGTGGAATCACTTTCGAGCCGGAAGGATTACAACTTCCACAGTAATCCCGATAAACCATCACCATCATTAATCTCGGTAATATGCTACCCTAATGCGAATAAGTTTGTCTATATCTTTACAAGCCGAAGCTTGTAAAGAAGCTAAACGAAAAGGTTCCAATATCAAAGACAATATTATATTGGAGTTTGCAAATCGAGGTGGACTTGGCAAAATTAAAATTATGAAAGTTAAATAAAAAACAAATAAATCGATGGTAAACGATATTGCAACAAATCATTTAGAATTTCCCAGCAATTTACTTCCCTAAAATCTTTAACTATAGTTAATGAATATATGCTTGAGATTTCTATGTAGTTGCTTCTCCTTATGTATAACTTACAAGACCTGATTTCTATGCTAGGCAGCTAGTGTGTCGGAACTTTAGTTCAGCCTTGGGGTAAAAGCTTTTTAAATAGTCATTTTTTTACAGCACCCAGAGCTGCCAGTTGGGCTTTTTTACAGCCCAATTTGGCTTCTTTTAAGATTCGTTTTCGGGAGAAAAAAACTTTGGGCGGTTGGGCTAGTTTTGGGCTGCTTTACAAAACATTTAGTCCGTATACGAAAATCGGCTAAAAGGTGGTTGCATTTTGGGTTTTGACCATTTTTCCGAGAAAAAACACGGTCAATCGGCTTAACACGCCTCCGTGATGCCAGCAGGAGAATGGGGGCTGACAAAAAAGGGGTAAGCACTTGGTCTTTTTTTCCACGTGATGGCATCGAAAGTTCAAAACAACCAATCAGCAAATACTGTAGCTGGCGCTCTCTGTGAGTCTCTTAGGATAACGTTTTTCAAAGTATGAAATAAAACAAACAAATATAAATAAAGTAAGTGAAACTATCAAACGATTTTGCACCAGCTATACGTGTTAAGGAAATGTGTGGTAAGTTTAACTACCCTTTCACTTGAAATTAATTTAAACAATATCTAATACACTATTTTGCTATTAAAAATAAACTAAAATAAACTGAAAGAGTTTGTTCAGAAATTGATACTAGTGTTTAACTAAAAGAAATAGCGTTTAACAAAAAATTGTCTTATATATGGTAAAAATAATAGCATGTTTCTTAAATATTTTTATTATTAGTTAAAAAAAATATAAGTTATATTTACAGGTATAGTGATTCACGATTAGAATTTTGTTATCAATGATCGTTATCTAGTTATCTAATCTCATTGTATGCCATTTCTTATCTTGATAAATTTACGTTTCACGGATATTTAAAATATCAATCTGTCAAAACCCGTATAATACATTGGAACGTAAAATTGCTTAGTGCCGAAAATTCTCGATTGTGGTAGCCATTATCACATTACAACGTGGTTCTTGTTATGGAACTAATGACAATAAGCTATAAACTTGGCTTATCTTTGATAAAAACGTCTCTCATTCCAAAGAACTTGTATATTTATCGAGAATGTACTTGCCCTTTTAGATATTTTGGAGGAAAAGGCCCTCTGAAATTTATGCTTATTTACTTAAATATTCCATTTCACTCTATCCTTAACCTAAGCAGTGTTTATCCTTTATATTGAAATATAGCATATGATGTTTTTTTATATTGACAATATTCAGATTATGAATAGACTCGGTTCGAGTAAAACGTACGTGTTTGTCTCCTTTGAATATATTCCAAATGGGTCGAAACAAATATATTCAGTGTCCAAGTTGCGAGAAACGAATACGTAGCTATAGATTAAGAACCCATAAATGTAAACGTACATCGTGTACAACGTGCAATAAATCGTTTAAATTACAACTGAGTCGACATATTAGACGTTGCAGTCTAAACCCTCACAAAGTAAACTTAGGCGAAGTAGAAGCGGAAATTGATAAACAACGAGTCCGCGCAGAAGCCGTTGCTCGATCAGGACTACCATCCCATCTCACAAATGGTTGTATAAAAAAATGATAAGAAAGAATAATAAAATTGTTGATTTAAAACAGAAAAGGTATATCTGTCGATTGTTTGAGTTTTCTTAAATTTATATCATATACATTTCTACATGGTTTTTTTTTTCATTGTAATAAAGTCTCTAACACTTATGAATAGATAATTGTATAATTGATTTACACATTATTAGAGTTAGAAATTTAGTCTTAGCAATTTACACTTTGCCTGTTTCTTAGGCCCGAGGTTTGCTTTTAAAACATTAATGCAATTAAGTTAAAAATATAAACACAAAGCATCTAATTTAATTATTTTTAACTGAATTGAAAACCTTGATATACAATTTCAAATGGAGGTAACGTTTACAGTACAAATGCATAATTTAATAAAGCAATTCTAATTTTATTTTAATACTTATATTTAATGAAATAGGAAAAATGTATTTCTAAAACCCTATTTTGTAACTCAAAAGGAACTTAAAGAAACAGAAAGAGTTTCACATGTGGTGTTTGTTATGGAACCAATGACAATAAGCTATAAACTTGGCTTATCTTTGATAAAAAAAACGTCTCTTTTTCCCCAAGAACATGTTTTTTTATCGAGAATGTACTAGCTCTATTAGATATTTTGGAGGAAGGACGAACTAAAATTTATGCTTGTTTACGAAATTAATTAGCGTATTTAAAAAAACATTTATTCTTAACAAATGCATTCATGTTAGGATATGATTTATGGAAAATGTACTTTCATGGGTTATGTTTAGAAATTTAGTCCTAGCTATTTACACTTTACAGGTTTTTAGGTCTAGCTTTAATTTTTTACGTATTGGAAAATGTATTTCAGCGTATTATAAGTAAAATTTTAGTCTTAACAAAGTCCACTAGTTAGGAAATGGTTTATGGATAGGAAAATATTTATAAATACTAAAGACAGAAGCAGAAACTAGGAGATCAGAGGAAAAAGAACCAAAGCGATCGAAAATAATAATAATAATAAAGCCTTTAAATACGTTTTGTGTTCTTTATTGCATACTATTACCATAATTTAGTTTGAGCTTACAAATTAATTAATAATTTCATGTCTTTTTGTTGAAACACTTCTACAGGCGCACATAGGCCCTAAATAGGCGTAAATAGGACTAAAATAGAATAACGTACTTAAAATGAACTGGTAAAAAACCAGTAAGCATCGAATATATTTCCAAATTAATTAATATTTTCATACAATAAACTAAAAACTTGGCTTATCTTTGATAAAAACGTCTCTTATTCCCAAGAACTGGTTTATTTTTCGAGAATGTGCTAGCTCGATTAGATCTAATGGTGGTAAGACGCCCTAACATTTATGCATAGGGGCTCGTGACGTACCGATTCTCACGTGACTCGTTCATTTTTCCGTGCGCGCGTACGAATGATAAGATAACTGAACTTTGACTTAGCGAGATCATTGTTTTATTTGACGCTACAATCGGAAAGGTTTGAGTAGAATTTCTGTCTTGTTCCATGTTACATTTTCAGCCTTTTGGAGCGTTCATTGTACATACAAAGTAAATATTTTTCATGAATATTTATTGTAATAGACAGTATTTGAACTTTAAGTAGTAGTAGACTATCTATTTTAGACAATTAGTTTATTGAAAAAGCGTTTAAAATGAGAATGGTATTTTGAAAACGTTTCTACCGTAAAATTGTAGTTCGCAAAATGGTATTAATAGTATACGAATTTAATGTAAATTGCTATTAATTGTATTGTTTTCTAGGATATGATTGCATCAAAAACTCTCGAGAGGAATCTACAATGATATTTTTTTCAAGTGGGTTAATTATGTGGCGTCAAACAAAAGGTTCCACTTTAGATATTAAACTGGGTTAATTATGTGACGTCAACAACGGGTTTTTTTCAAGTGGGTAAAATTATGTGATGTCAATGGGTATCATTAGTTGCAGATTTGATCACGTGATAATTATTAGTTCGGAAATATCTCGTTAGAGGTCATCCTGATAAAGCGTCAGTGGGTTTTTTTTTTATCCTCTGGTACTTAAGATATGACGTCAGTGTTTTCCACTGGTACTTAAGATATGACGTCAGTGTAGTCATGGGTATAAACTCTTAGTTGCAGTTATCTTAAGAGTCTTATCTACACGTCACATAGCGTTCTTTCTTTCATTCAGTTCTAGGGAATTGTCATTGAAGGTTACGCAGTTTTTGCTCCGCTTTCAGCCGTTCGTCAGCTCTATTTTACGGCATAGGCTTAAGGATTTCCGACCGTCAAAGAGAAAAAAAGAAAGTTTCTATTTTCATGCATTCTTTTATATATTGAAAATATATTTTAACGAGACCGAAAATTAGACCTAAATTAGGTCCTGTAGTGGGGTAAGATTAGCGTAGAAAGTAAGTTACTATTTTTATTTTGTAGTATATATATATTAGACAATTTTCCAAACAATTTGCATATTGAAAAAGCGTTTATATTGATAATTGTAGCACAGAAAATTAACCATATTGAGAAAATTTGGTTTAGTAGGCTTAGTGATGAATTTAGGCTTAGCATGTAGGCTATAGAAACTAGCTATATGAAACTATAGAACATATTTTGTCGAGATCAGCTATGTAAAATGAAACGTATCGACTTGAACGTTTCGTCCCTGGAAAAACCCACAAGTCACTAAAGAGAAACTAGCGAAGGCTGGATTCTACTACATTCAACGTGGAGATGATGAACGATGTTACAAGTGCCATGGATTACCGTTCAAGGATTGGTGAGGGGAAAAAGGGGGAAGGAAATCTTGGCGATTATATTCCGGCGATTGGGGAGGGGGAAGGAAGCAGTGAGAAAATCTTGGATATTATATTTCGGCGATTGGGGAGGGGGGAAAAAGCAGAAAAATCTTGGCGATTATATTCCGGCGATTGGGGAGGGGGGAGCAGAGAGAATCTTGGCGATTACCGTTCAGCGATTGGTGAGGGGAAAAAAGGGGGAAGGAAATCTTGGCGATTACATTCCGGCGATTGGGGAGGGGGAAGGATGCAGAGAGAAAATCTTGGACATTATTTTTCGGCGATTGGGGAGGGGGGAAAAGCAGAAAAATCTTGGCGATTATATTCCGGCGATTGGGGAGGGGGGAGCAGAGAATCTTGGCGATTACCGTTCAGCGATTGGTGAGGGGGAAAAGGGGGAAGGAAATCTTGGCGATTACATTCCGGCGATTGGGGAGGGGGAAGGATGCAGAGAGAAAATCTTGGACATTATTTTTCGGCGATTGGGGAGGGGGGAAAAAGCAGAAAAATCTTGGCGATTATATTCCGGCGATTGGGGAGGGGGGAGCAGAGAATCTTGGCGATTACCGTTCAGCGATTGGTGAGGGGGAAAAGGGGGGAAGGAAATCTTGGCGATTACATTCCGGCGATTGGGGAGGGGGAAGGATGCAGAGATAAAATCTTGGACATTATTTTTCGGCGATTGGGGAGGGGGGAAAAAGCAGAAAAATCTTGGCGATTATATTCCGGCGATTGGGGAGGGGGAGCAGAGAATCTTGGCGATTACCGTTCAGCGATTGGTGAGGGGGAAAAGGGGGAAGGAAACCTTGGCGATTACATTCCGGCGATTGGGGAGGGGGAAGGATGCAGAGAGAAAATCTTGGGCATTATTTTTCGGCGATTGGGGAGGGGGGAAAAAGCAGAAAAATCTTGGCGATTATATTCCGGCGATTGGGGAGGGGGAAGGATGCAGAGAGAAAATCTTGGGCATTATTTTTCGGCGATTGGGGAGGGGGGAAAAAGCAGAAAAATCTTGGCGATTATATTCCGGCGATTGGGGAGGGGGAAGGATGCAGAGAGAAAATCTTGGGCATTATTTTTCGGCGATTGGGGAGGGGGGAAAAAGCAGAAAAATCTTGGCGATTATATTCCGGCGATTGGGGAGGGGGAAGGATGCAGAGAGAAAATCTTGGGCATTATTTTTCGGCGATTGGGGAGGGGGGAAAAAGCAGAAAAATCTTGGCGATTATATTCCGGCGATTGGGGAGGGGGGAGCAGAGAATCTTGGCGATTACCGTTCAGCGATTGGTGAGGGGGAAGAGGGGGAAGGAAATCTTGGCGATTACATTCCGGCGATTGGGGAGGGGGAAGGATGCAGAGAGAAAATCTTGGACATTATTTTTCGGCGATTGGGGAGGGGGGAAAAAGCAGAAAAATCTTGGCGATTATATTCCGGCGATTGGGGAGGGGGAAGGATGCAGAGAGAAAATCTTGGACATTATTTTTCGGCGATTGGGGAGGGGGGAAAAAGCAGAAAAATCTTGGCGATTATATTCCGGCGATTGGGGAGGGGGAGCAGAGAATCTTGGCGATTACCGTTCAGCGATTGGTGAGGGGGAAAAGGGGGAAGGAAATCTTGGCGATTACATTCCGGCGATTGGGGAGGGGGAAGGATGCAGAGAGAAAATCTTGGGCATTATTTTTCGGCTATTGGGGAGGGGGGAAAAAGCAGAAAAATCTTGGCGATTATATTCCGGCGATTGGGGAGGGGGAGCAGAGAATCTTGGCGATTACCGTTCAGCGATTGGTGAGGGGGAAAAGGGGGAAGGAAATCTTGGCGATTACATTCCGGCGATTGGGGAGGGGGAAGGATGCAGAGAGAAAATCTTGGGCATTATTTTTCGGCTATTGGGGAGGGGGGAAAAAGCAGAAAAATCTTGGCGATTATATTCCGGCGATTGGGGAGGGGGGAGCAGAGAATCTTGGCGATTACCGTTCAGCGATTGGTGAGGGGGAAAAGGGGGAAGGAAATCTTGGCGATTACATTCCGGCGATTGGGGAGGGGGAAGAATGCAGAGAGAAAATCTTGGACATTATTTTTCGGCGATTGGGGAGGGGGTAAAAAGCAGAAAAATCTTGGCGATTATATTCCGGCGATTGGGGAGGGGGGAGCAGATAATCTTGGCGATTACCGTTCAGCGATTGGTGAGGGGGAAAAGGGTAAGGAAATCTTGGCGATTACATTCCGGCGATTGGGGAGGGGGAAGGATGCAGAGAGAAAATCTTGGACATTATTTTTCGGCGATTGGGGAGGGGGGAAAAAGCAGAAAAATCTTGGCGATTATATACCGGCGATTGGGGAGGGGGAAGGATGCAGAGAGAAAATCTTGGACATTATTTTTCGGCGATTGGGGAGGGGGGGAAAAGCAGAAAAATCTTGGCGATTATATTCCGGCGATTGGGGAGGGGGGAGCAGAGAATCTTGGCGATTACCGTTCAGCGATTGGTGAGGGGGAAAAGGGGGAAGGAAATCTTGGCGATTACATTCCGGCGATTGGGGAGGGGGAAGGATGCAGAGAGAAAATCTTGGACATTATTTTTCGGCGATTGGGGAGGGGGGAAAAGCAGAAAAATCTTGGCGATTATATTCCGGCGGTTGGGGAGGGGGGAGCAGAGAATCTTGGCGATTACCGTTCAGCGATTGGTGAGGGGGAAAAGGGGGAAGGAAATCTTGGCGATTACATTCCGGCGATTGGGGAGGGGGAAGGATGCAGAGAGAAAATCTTGGACATTATTTTTCGGCGATTGGGGAGGGGGGAAAAAGCAGAAAAATCTTGGCGATTATATTCCGGCGATTGGGGAGGGGGGAGCAGTGAATCTTGGCGATTACCGTTCAGCGATTGGTGAGGGGGAAAAGGGGGAAGGAAATCTTGGCGATTACATTCCGGCGATTGGGGAGGGGGAAGGATGCAGAGAGAAAATCTTGGACATTATTTTTCGGCGATTGGGGAGGGGGGGAAAAGCAGAAAAATCTTGGCGATTATATTCCGGCGATTGGGGAGGGGGGAGCAGAGAATCTTGGCGATTACCGTTCAGCGATTGGTGAGGGGGAAAAGGGGGAAGGAAATCTTGGCGATTACATTCCGGCGATTGGGGAGGGGGAAGGATGCAGAGAGAAAATCTTGGACATTATTTTTCGGCGATTGGGGAGGGGGGAAAAAGCAGAAAAATCTTGGCGATTATATTCCGGCGATTGGGGAGGGGGAGCAGAGAATCTTGGCGATTACCGTTCAGCGATTGGTGAGGGGGAAAAGGGGGAAGGAAATCTTGGCGATTACATTCCGGCGATTGGGGAGGGGGAAGGATGCAGAGAGAAAATCTTGGACATTATTTTTCGGCGATTGGGGAGGGGGAAAAAGCAGAAAAATCTTGGCGATTATATTCCGGCGATTGGGGAGGGGGGAGCAGAGAATCTTGGCGATTACCGTTCAGCGATTGGTGAGGGGGAAAAGGGGGAAGGAAATCTTGGAGATTACATTCCGGCGATTGGGGAGGGGGAAGGATGCAGAGAGAAAATCTTGGACATTATTTTTCGGCGATTGGGGAGGGGGGAAAAAGCAGAAAAATCTTGGCGATTATATTCCGGCGATTGGGGAGGGGGAAGGATGCAGAGAGAAAATCTTGGACATTATTTTTCGGCGATTGGGGAGGGGGGAAAAAGCAGAAACATCTTGGCGATTATATTCCGGCGATTGGGGAGGGGGGAGCAGAGAATCTTGGCGATTACCGTTCAGCGATTGGTGAGGGGGAAAAGGGGGAAGGAAATCTTGGCGATTACATTCCGGCGATTGGGGAGGGGGAAGGATGCAGAGAGAAAATCTTGGACATTATTTTTCGGCGATTGGGGAGGGGGGAAAAAGCAGAAAAATCTTGGCGATTATATTCCGGCGATTGGGGAGGGGGGAGCAGAGAGAATCTTGGCGATTACCGTTCAGCGATTGTGATAAGATATCAGACTGGTTATCTCAAGTGCGGAACGATAATCCTTCTCTCTATCTCCTATAGAAATTAAAACTATTTTTATAAATTTTAAACAGATTACCAAATTTAACGTAGAAAATGAACACTGAAATAATAACGAACAACCGATATTCTCTATCACGCGTCTATCTGCCTTTCAATTTTATAAGGTGCTGTCAGAGCTGCCAGACATAAAATTACTTCTACATTGAATACTGCATTCTCTATTTGTTTGTTTTATTTCATACTTTGAAAAACGTTATCCTAAGAGACTCACAGAGAGAGCCAGCTACAGTAATTGCTCATTGGTTGTTTTGAACTTTCGATGCCATCACGTGGAAAAAAAGACCAAGTGCTTACCCCTTTTTGTCAGCCCCCATTCTCCTGCTGGCATCACGGAGGCGTGTTAAGCCGATTGACCGTGTTTTTTCTCGGAAAAATGGTCAAAACCCAAAATGCAACCACCTTTTAGCCGATTTTCGTATACGGACTAAATGTTTTGTAAAGCAGCCCAAAACTAGCCCAACCGCCCAAAGTTTTTTTCTCCCGAAAACGAATCTTAAAAGAAGCCAAATTGGGCTGTATAAAAGCCCAACTGGCAGCTCTGGGTGCTGTAAAAAAATGACTATTTAAAAAGCTTTTACCCCAAGGCTGAACTAAAGTTCCGACACACTAGCTGCCTAGCATAGAAATCAGGTCTTGTAAGTTATACATAAGGAGAAGCAACTACATAGAAATCTCAAGCATATATTCATTAACTATAGTTAATGATTTTAGGGAAGTAAATTGCTGGGAAATTCTAAATGATTTGTTGCAATATCGTTTACCATCGATTTATTAGTTTTTTAATTAACTTTCATAATTTTCATTTTGCCAAGTCCACCTCGATTTGCAAACTCTACAAAGCTTTGGGGGGAGCCTCCCCCCTGCCCCCCCCGAAGGTATGTCCCCGAGAGACGGGTTCTATTTCATCTTCGGGCTCGTGGTCTACGTTTAAATTCTAGACTTGAGTTTGTTTACTCGCACGCTTGTTCTTGGAGAACTCGTACCAAGCTACAATCTCAGCTAAGCAAATATTATTAAGGTCGTCAGGCCTGACCGAGTATCGCTCGATGAGGCCTGTCGCATAAATATCTGTACTATTTTCAGCGAGTTCCTCTAATTCAGAAACTGATTTTAAAATATGCACCCTTTATTCGGGGGGACTTGTGTTTACATCGATAGACGAGCGGCTAGATCTAGAAACGGGCATTTGTAAAACACCATAAGACGCTTCTTGCTCGCTTATTTCTTGGGCATTCATAGACTTATTCCCAATATAATATTGTCTTTGATATTGGAACCTTTTCGTTAAGCTTCTTTACAAGCTTCGGCCTGTAAAGATATAGACAAACTTATTCGCATTAGGGTAGCATATTACCGAGATTAATGATGGTGATGGTTTATCGGGATTACTGTGGAAGTTGTAATCCTTCCGGCTCGAAAGTGATTCCACAATTTGCTATTGCTTTGCACTCTGGTGGCCTTTTCTACCTTAAGTGCTTGTTCAGCGGTAAATCTTATATTAATCTTTTCACAATGTTCCACAAGATCATTTAAAGACATTCCATTCGTTTTTTCATCAAAATGTTCTGTTAGTAATAAAGGAAAAGCTTCATCAGTACATTTAGGTACATATTCAGTCTGGAAGTTTCTATCAATACTAAAATAATACAAGATTTAACCTTAAAAATTTCATACGTAAAAAATGTAGACTTTAAAAACCATTAATATACTCAACCGCTAAGCTGAGTTTATAATTTTCAAAGAAGCGTAACATGTATCGGTGGTAACCCCTTTGTGTTTATTTGTTAGTGGAGGTGCCAGTGTAGGGAAATCGGTGCTTATTAACGCAATTTACGAAGCAGTGTCCAAATATTTTTACAAAAAACCAGGAGTTGATAATTCCAGTGTTATTGTTTTGAAAACAGCTTATACAGGGAAAGCTGCTTTTAACATAGGCGGCACAACTTTTCACGCTGCCTTTAGCCTGCCCACGGCGCAATATAGCGGAAAAATGGCACGTTTGCAATCAGAAGCTTTGAGTAAAATGCGAGCGGTATACAATAACTTGAAATTATTGATTATTGATGAAATTTCAATGGCTGGAGTCAAAACAATTAACCAAGTTTACGACAGAGCCCAAGATATCATGGGCTCGCAACAGACTTTCGGGGGTCTTTCTGTACTAGTGGTAGGCGATTTCCGTCAGTTGCCGCCTGTAATGGACAAACCGATTTTCCAATCTCCTCGCTCCACTTACGGCGTTTCAATTGATAGTCCGTGCTGGGAAGATTTCCAATTCTTCGAATTGACTGAAATTATGCAACAGAAAAATGATAAACCGTTTGCTGAAGCTTTGAACCGAATGGCTGTTGGCGCATTGACAGTTCAGCAGTGACGCCGCCAGCAATAGGCACGAGTAGGCACGTGCCTACGTGGAAAACTAGAGGGGGCCCCAAATTTATTAAAAAAAGGGGCCCTATTTTTTCATATTGGTAAATTTTCCGTAGCCGAATTAATAGAGAAATTGCTGAAAAAAATCAAACTTGTGACTATCAACTAATGCACATATTTTATGGGTTTATATTTACTCCATTTAAAAAGGATAATACCCATTGCATATTACCAGGGGGTAAGCGCGTAAGCAAAAACGCAACGGGTGCCTTAAGCGGCCGTCACTTCTCCTACCACTGAGGGGGAGTTACGCGCGTGGCTAGACGAAACACGAAATCGCACAGGTGCGACATAGAAAAATAAACAAACAACAAGCTATCTTGTGACTAGATTTAGGGCTTGTATATAGTTCTCTTCGCTATATTTTGACGACTATTTTGAAATGACCGTCAGTGGCAGAGATGTAGACATGTAGTGTATTATTTCAAAGAAAAAAAGGGTGACTCACTTTCTCTTTTTTGTCTGTTTTTAGGTTTGTAGAGCCTATTTCAAAAATCCTTTACCATTTTCATATATCTTCATTTTCCAGTCTGTTTTCGTACGATAAAGTAGCAATTTAGAACTCGTGATCATAGTTGAATTATATACATATAAATATTGTAAAATAGTGTGGGATTAAATTAATTTTGAGACCTCGTTTAAGATAACCTAGTTTGAAATGAGTTTGAGAAAAACCCCGTCTGGTTTCCAAAAGCGGAGAAAGAGCAAAATGGAAGATACTCTAATTAAGAGCCAATCTGGATCTATTAAACGATATTTTGAGTCCACTATAATGACTAGCGATGCCGTTCAATCTCGTGATTGTTTCGAAGTTAGGTAATAAGCTCTGAAATAGTTTTTTCCCTGCTTCGTGGGTGCGTGCTTACAGCAGCCTACTTCCAGGGGGTAGTAGGTCAAACTATGAAGCCCTCTAGCGCTCTTTAAACTCGTCGCAGAGAAACGCGACAAAAACCTGCATACTTCTCAGCTCATGCCCTACAACCACCAGAAATTTCTGTACTGACTATTGAATCACCCTGTATATAAGTTGACAAAGTAACTTTGTTAGTTATAGTAGTAGTATAGTTTCAGATGGTTATTCATACCAGCGAAAACACATGTTTTAAATTCAAAAATAACTATAGCTAATGTTTAATGTTTATAATAGTTATTTTTATCTCCTTATATAATAATGCATAAATATTTTCACACATAGTAAGTTTTATTTACATTTTTGAAAGCATTTCAATTTTTAATGGGCCTTGGCTGTATCACTCGGCGATTTCCAAAGATGGTTATTAGTCTTTAGTCACGTAATAATTTACTATGGCGAAACAGACCATTATTAAAAAATTGCATTAGGTAAATAGGTAGTGTCATACTTATGTTTATTATGTTACTTAAGGTTAAAGTAAATATATTAAAAATTGGTGGGCAAGAGGGGGCCCCAAATTGTAGTGGCCACGTGGGAAACAATCCTGGCGGCGTCACTGCGCAAGGAATTTATAAAAAGAACCGCATTAAGTAATCTTCGATTGCAATAACAAAATGCACAAAGTAAATAAATGAAAATCATTTAAATAAATAGATACATAAATAAATATATAAATAAGAAAGTAAAATAAATGAAGCTTACAGGGTGAAATCTGTTGTGAGAATTACGAAAGCCAATGCCTGCGCACTGTTTTGAAAAGTGGCCATAAAATTTAGTTAAGTTACAAATTCGCATTTCACTTCCAGTCAAAACTGCATTTTGGTATGGTATGTTAGGAGTTTTCATCCCAGTTTACACAGTGAGTCCTATCAGAAATACATGAACCGAAATTATCAGCGAACAAATATTTATCGGGCGGCAATTTCCCCGTGCGACAGGGGAGGGTTAAATAGCGAGGCCTTGTTAATTTTCCGCCTCCCGCGACTACAGGGAAAATTTCGAATGCACCACGGGTAACTAGACCGCCATCTAGTGAGGCTAAGAGAAATTATTTCATCGAAGAAAATCGTGAGAAACGTGGTCTGCAAACCTAGGCTTAGCCCAAGTTAGCCATGTTTTGTTTTTGATAGCGGTCAGTGGAACTGTGGAACGCGGTAGCTGCAGCTAAAAGTAAATAAATTTAAACCTTTTTAACTATTCTTACCAGACCATTTATGTATGAAAGAACAGAGAAATACTTAGTTTTATTAGAATTAGAAAATATACAAATTACTTAATGGAGCTACTTAAGATATATGAAACTCAGATAAAAATATTTAGGCCTGCAGTAGCAAAGAATATGGGAAGACCAAAGAAACAGAAGGCTACGGAAGAAGAAGAAACTGAAATAAACCACGATAAAAGAGCTAGTAGAAATAAGAAATAATTATGATTTCGTTTACTAGTAAGGCTACCTTACGTTGCTATTTAGTTTTATATTTCAAATAAAACAAATACAATTATTTTAACAAAATAATACAAATATTTATTGTTTATTATTCTTAACGTAGTCAGTCTAGTTTTTGAGCGATTCTTTCCTTGGACGTTGCTTCTAATAGTGACAGCCTTTCTTCCACTGACACATGATGCACTTGTCATTTTTCCCCAGCAGCATATTTTATTTATTTGTTTTTCGTGAAAGTTTCGCTCGGCCGTCGCCAGGTAGCGTATTCAAACCTTCGCCGCGGAGGTGGGGAGGTTCGCTTTACGAGGAGGGGATGGCACGCGGCCACTAAGGTGGGGGAAAACGGGGAACTTGCCTCCCGTGTTAGAGGAATAGGACGCTGATAATTTCGGTGGTCCTATAGTAGGAACGTTTTAGAACAAATCAATTGCTAATCCGTTAGTAAATTTGCATAAAACAGTAAAAATAGGAGCTTCTTTAGTTCTTTTTAACCCAAAAGTAAAACAATGTAAAATCGTTGGTCCACCATAAAATCTGCAGTCCCCGCTCCCTTTAAAGCAATCTGCTACGATCAAGGCATCGTTTTTCATCATAACCATTATTTTAACATTTCTTTTCTCTGGCCATTTTTACGAACAAACGATTTGGAAACCTTTTAAATGGGAGTCCAATCTAAAGCAGTTTCCATCATTGTACTGAGCGAACGACTTTTCGAACGTAAAACTTGCCCAACTCTAATTTGTTCAAAATGCATCCAAATCCTTAAAGGAACTGTATCTCCTTTTTTGTTTTATCTTGGAGTAGAGAAGTTGACTGGAGGGTAAAAGAAAGTAGGAAGTCTTTCAGGCTCAACGTTACCCAGAATCCTTTGCTCCGCAGTAGGGGCGCCTTAAGCGTCGCCCTCAATTGGGTTTTTATTAAAACAAAATTTTAAACGTTCTGTCGTCGTGGAGTAGTTTAGGATGGATGAATTTTTTTGATTTCCGTTTGTATTAGTTTTTTATATAATGGATTGTTTTAGTTTAAAACATTTTGGATATCAACATGATCACACATACAGTAAATTTTCAAAAAAATTCAAAAAATTAAGGTAAATCTTGTTATATTATCTAATGTTGTATTGAAAAACCAAGGCCTAACAAGTTATTTATCTCTTTAATATATGAAAATTATTAATAGAAGGTGACAAACTGACAATGTTGAGAGAAAATCTATACCAAAAAGGAAATCATCCAACACAACGGTTCCAATTGCTATGAAATATTTAAAAGGAAGCCTGGAAAATAAAATTACCTTTTCGTCGTTAGAGTTTAGGTAAAACGTTGGCCCCTACCAAAACGCAGTGCATGCCGGGAGGGCTTAGGCAGCGTGAATGGGGGAAGACACCTTCTATTAATAATTTTCATAATGGTCTGTTTCGCCATAGTAAATTATTATGTGACTAAAGACTAATAACCATCAGCGAATTCCTCTTAGTCTTTGGAAATCGCCGAGTGATACAGCCAAGGCCCATTAAAAATTGAAATGCTTTCAAAAATGTAAATAAAACTTACTATGTGTGAAAATATTTATGCATTATTATATAAGGAGATAAAAATAACTATTATAAACATTAAACATTAGCTATAGTTATTTTTGAATTTAAAACATGTGTTTTCGCTGGTATGAATAACCATCTGAAACTATACTACTACTATAACTAACAAAGTTACTTTGTCAACTTATATACAGGGTGATTCAATAGTCAGTACAGAAATTTCTGGTGGTTGTAGGGCATGAGCTGAGAAGTATGCAGGTTTTTGTCGCGTTTCTCTGCGACGAGTTTAAAGAGCGCTAGAGGGCTTCATAGTTTGACCTACTACCCCCTGGAAGTAGGCTGCTGTAAGCACGCACCCACGAAGCAGGGAAAAAACTATTTCAGAGCTTATTACCTAACTTCGAAACAATCACGAGATTGAACGGCATCGCTAGTCATTATAGTGGACTCAAAATATCGTTTAATAGATCCAGATTGGCTCTTAATTAGAGTATCTTCCATTTTGCTCTTTCTCCGCTTTTGGAAACCAGACGGGGTTTTTCTCAAACTCATTTCAAACTAGGTTATCTTAAACGAGGTCTCAAAATTAATTTAATCCCACACTATTTTACAATATTTATATGTTTATAATTCAACTATGATCACGAGTTCTAAATTGCTACTTTATCGTACGAAAACAGACTGGAAAATGAAGATATATGCAAATGGTAAAGGATTTTTGAAATAGGCTCTACAAACCTAAAAACAGACAAAAAAGAGAAAGTGAGTCACCCTTTTTTTCTTTGAAATAATACACTACATGTCTACATCTCTGCCACTGACGGTCATTTCAAAGTAGTCGTCAAAATATAGCGAAGAGAACTATATACAAGCCCTAAATCTAGTCACAAGATAGCTTGTTGTTTGTTTATTTTTCTATGTCACATCTGTGCGATTTCGTGTTTCGTCTAGCCACGCGCGTAACTCCCCCTCAGTGGTAGGAGAAGTGACGGCCGCTTAAGGCACCCGTTGCGTTTTTGCTTACGCGCTTACCCCCTGGTATTATACAATGGGTATTATCCTTTTTAAATGGAGTAAATATAAACCCATAAAATATGTGCATTAGTTGATTTCTCTATTAATTCCGCTACGGAAAATTTACCAATATGAAAAAATAGGGCCCCTTTTTTTAATAAATTTGGGGCCCCCTCTAGTTTTCCACGTAGGCACGTGCCTACTCGTGCCTATTGCTGGCGGCGCCACTGTATATTAGGGTAATAATAATTCACAAGGAGTGTACTTCCGGGCAGTATCTAGTCTTGATGATAGTCTTTCTGTTAAATTAGTACTAAGCCTCACAGTAAGTTTACCCCTTAACGACGAATGTAGAATTCGCTTCATTACTCCAAGACAAACAAGAGGCATTTAATCGAACGGAAACTGAATAATAATGTCAATATTTAGAAGCGTTAAAGTGGAAGGGTCTCCCGCCAGATGATGTTCTTCATGTAATTGAGATCTAAATGACTCATTGGTGCGAAGGGTATATAATTCGAGAAACAAGGTTCTGTGATTATGGCGTATACCTTTTACATTACATTTATCACAAGCGAAGAAACCTGTATGACCCTTAGTTCTTTTAATAAGTGTACGCGCAGTTGTATCTAAAATGAAGGGTCCTAGCAAGTTACAAGAAAAATTCTTATTGCCATAAGCTAAACCATTCTCATCTAAATCCTGTAAATCTAAAATAACGGGTTTTAAAAATTCATATTAGTCCCACAATAAAAGGATAAAAGGATAAGAGGTCGAGGCGTTTTAAGCAGAGTCCTTTAGTCTGAAGTCAAATTATGACCCTTGGTTTTGAGAATGGATAACAAATCATCGTAGTGTGGGTAACTTTATGGTAAATTGGGGTAAGGTCATTATGGTTGTCATCACTGTCTATTACAGACTCGGTATCATCATCGCTGGATATTGCCAAATCACTTACACTGCAATTTAAAATATCTTGGTCCCTGACTCGGTTCTCATCGCTATCACTATTCATAATGTCATCACTAGATCCACATTCAATATCATCCCTCAATAAATCCCCGATAAGATGACTCTCTCCACCCCCATCATCCCTCAATAAATCCCCGATAAGATGACTCTCTCCACCCCCATCATCCCTCAATAAATCCCCGATAAGATGACTCTCTCCACCCCCATCATCCCTCAATAAATCCCCGATAAGATGACTCTCTCCACCCCCATCATCCCTCAATAAATCCCCGATAAGATGACTCTCTCCACCCCCATCATCCCTCAATAAATCCCCGATAAGATGACTCTCTCCACCCCCATCATCCCTCAATAAATCCCCGATAAGATGACTCTCTCCACCCCCATCATCCCTCAATAAATCCCCGATAAGATGACTCTCTCCACCCCCATCATCCCTCAATAAATCCCCGATAAGATGACTCTCTCCATCCCCATCATCCCTCAATAAATCCCCGATAAGATGACTCTCTCCACCCCCATCATCCCTCAATAAATCCCCGATAAGATGACTCTCTCCATCCCCATCATCCCTCAATAAATCCCCGATAAGATGACTCTCTCCACCCCCATCATCCCTCAATAAATCCCCGATAAGATGACTCTCTCCACCCCCATCATCCCTCAATAAATCCCCGATAAGATGACTCTCTCCACCCCCATCATCCCTCAATAAATCCCCGATAAGATGACTCTCTCCACCCCCATCATCCCTCAATAAATCCCCGATAAGATGACTCTCTCCACCCCCATCATCCCTCAATAAATCCCCGATAAGATGACTCTCTCCATCCCCATCATCCCTCAATAAATCCCCGATAAGATGACTCTCTCCACCCCCATCATCCCTCAATAAATCCCCGATAAGATGACTCTCTCCACCCCCATCATCCCTCAATAAATCCCCGATAAGATGACTCTCTCCACCCCCATCATCCCTCAATAAATCCCCGATAAGATGACTCTCTCCACCCCCATCATCCCTCAATAAATCCCCGATAAGATGACTCTCTCCACCCCCATCATCCCTCAATAAATCCCCGATAAGATGACTCTCTCCACCCCCATCATCCCTCAATAAATCCCCGATAAGATGACTCTCTCCACCCCCATCATCCCTCAATAAATCCCCGATAAGATGACTCTCTCCACCCCCATCATCCCTCAATAAATCCCCGATAAGATGACTCTCTCCACCCCCATCATCCCTCAATAAATCCCCGATAAGATGACTCTCTCCACCCCCATCATCCCTCAATAAATCCCCGATAAGATGACTCTCTCCACCCCCATCATCCCTCAATAAATCCCCGATAAGATGACTCTCTCCACCCCCATCATCCCTCAATAAATCCCCGATAAGATGACTCTCTCCACCCCCATCATCCCTCAATAAATCCCCGATAAGATGACTCTCTCCACCCCCATCATCCCTCAATAAATCCCCGATAAGATGACTCTCTCCACCCCCATCATCCCTCAATAAATCCCCGATAAGATGACTCTCTCCACCCCCATCATCCCTCAATAAATCCCCGATAAGATGACTCTCTCCACCCCCATCATCCCTCAATAAATCCCCGATAAGATGACTCTCTCCACCCCCATCATCCCTCAATAAATCCCCGATAAGATGACTCTCTCCATCCCCATCATCCCTCAATAAATCCCCGATAAGATGACTCTCTCCACCCCCATCATCCCTCAATAAATCCCCGATAAGATGACTCTCTCCATCCCCATCATCCCTCAATAAATCCCCGATAAGATGACTCTCTCCACCCCCATCATCCCTCAATAAATCCCCGATAAGATGACTCTCTCCACCCCCATCATCCCTCAATAAATCCCCGATAAGATGACTCTCTCCACCCCCATCATCCCTCAATAAATCCCCGATAAGATGACTCTCTCCACCCCCATCATCCCTCAATAAATCCCCGATAAGATGACTCTCTCCACCCCCATCATCCCTCAATAAATCCCCGATAAGATGACTCTCTCCATCCCCATCATCCCTCAATAAATCCCCGATAAGATGACTCTCTCCACCCCCATCATCCCTCAATAAATCCCCGATAAGATGACTCTCTCCACCCCCATCATCCCTCAATAAATCCCCGATAAGATGACTCTCTCCACCCCCATCATCCCTCAATAAATCCCCGATAAGATGACTCTCTCCACCCCCATCATCCCTCAATAAATCCCCGATAAGATGACTCTCTCCACCCCCATCATCCCTCAATAAATCCCCGATAAGATGACTCTCTCCATCCCCATCATCCCTCAATAAATCCCCGATAAGATGACTCTCTCCACCCCCATCATCCCTCAATAAATCCCCGATAAGATGACTCTCTCCATCCCCATCATCCCTCAATAAATCCCCGATAAGATGACTCTCTCCATCCCCATCATCCCTCAATAAATCCCCGATAAGATGACTCTCTCCATCCCCATCATCCCTCAATAAATCCCCGATAAGATGACTCTCTCCACCCCCATCATCCCTCAATAAATCCCCGATAAGATGACTCTCTCCACCCCCATCATCCCTCAATAAATCCCCGATAAGATGACTCTCTCCATCCCCATCATCCCTCAATAAATCCCCGATAAGATGACTCTCTCCACCCCCATCATCCCTCAATAAATCCCCGATGATATAACTCTCTCCATCCCCATCATCCCTCAATAAATCCCCGATGACATGACTCTCTCCAGCCCGAACTTCATCCCCAAAGTTAACCCTGCCTACATCTAAATCGCTATTATGATCTTCAATCCCAATGATAGAATTATCACTAGCCCTTTCGCGATGATCTCTATTTGTCCCACTATCACTTTCTATATCGTCACTATATTTTTCATGGGATTGACCTGGTTCAGCTTGAGGTTAATTTGTATGTTTTCCCAAAATATCAGGATGTTGCAGTACTTAACTTATACACTCTGATGTTTTTCTTATCTTTTGTCTAGAGTTGAGTTCATCAATACGCTTGTAAGAATCCCTCCGACCGTCACCCTGCCCCTCCATGCATGCATGTAAAAATGTACACTACGATACCAAGCCTTAGTTAACGAACACGCGTAGCTATTGGCTAGTAAAAACAGAAAACCCACTTTCTTGCCCTCCTTTGTTTAAGATAAAATGCTCATTTATAAAATTTACGACTTGAAACTGATATAATAAAAAAATGTTAAGATATTTACCAAAACTATTAAATTCGAAAGCACATCAAATCAAAACCAGCTCCAATGGCGCCCAGTCCGACAAAGACAAATGCATTAATAAAGCTATTCGTTCGTTAGAATCGTAATGTTTCAGCGTCACTCCAGGTGGCGTGGCGGTTGGATAACACTTTTTAAAATTTTTAACAGTTAAAAATTAATAAAAAATAATTTAATTCAATGAAAATAATTTAGTTAAATTTCTGTGTTTTATAGATGGAGCGACATTTCAATGAACGCGCGTAATTTTTTTTGGCAACCGAAAAGTGGATAGTTGAAACAGGGGTTATAGTTTCTATGACGCCAAAAATTACATTGCCGACTATATTTCGTATACAATTTTGAACAGTCAACTCTGCCGACTATATTTCGTATTCGTATACAATTTTAAACAGTCGACCCTCTCGACTATATTTCGTATTCAATTTTAAACAGTCGACCCTGCCGAGTATATTTCGTACACAAATGGAAATGTTTCTAAAAAAATCCAATTTTGTTTATTTTTTTCCTACCGAAAACAGGTGTGAATTTAGTGGTACTTTAAGAATTTGGTTTTTCGGACTATAATTTTATTGTTATTTTTTTAGTCGGTTACGAGTCGGTAGTGCCGACAGTACTCTTAACCGACTTTTTTTTCGGAATAGTCGTGCTACAGGGGTGTGTCAGTAAACCCATATTCACATGCTTCTAATTTCCTATGCAAGTCCATAATTCTTGCTAGGTAAATCTGAATCTTTTCATCTATCTTCTTATTTACATTAAAGAGGTCTCTTAATAATTGTAATATATGTAAAAGACCATACTTCGTGTGCATGTCGGCTAATGTTGTCCATGCTTCTGATGCTCTTTGGTGAATTCCAATGTCATCCAAGAAGTTATCTTCAACCAACAAGAAAAGGAAAGATATAGCCTTATCGTTGTTCTTCTTCTCGGCAATTGACATTGCAGGTCCATAGCCAGGGTCTACAGCTTCCCATAAGCCCTTACTTATGAGAATAGACCGCGAATGGTAGTTCGCTTTGTCCGACGACAATCGAGCTATCTTGAATTCGTCTCCTTGGGTAGCCATCTTATTTATCTAAGTGTTTGGGGCGTTTCCCTTCTCGTTATAACTTATATTACGTTCACGTAGTCTGGCTTTGAAGCGAGATCCGTTAGGTAATAAAGGGGAAGGGAAAATAGGAGTTGGTCGGAACAATGACGAAATTCAAATCATAAAGTAAAGATTTTTAATAGACACTTTCAATATATAATCAAATAATAAAACACAATAATATAATTTAGAACTTACACTTATCGCGGCTAGGGTCACCTCGAATTGGTGATATTATGGGGAAAACACGTTTAGATTCGACTTATGGTCGGGGAAATATGGCTAGCTAGATTACGGTACTCGGTTTGAAAAGTTAAGAATGAGTTCTATTTTTTCTTCTTGGGGAATCTGAATATAACCATTTCGGGACTTTATAATTTTTAGGCGAGGTATTCTATGCAATTTTCCATTCTCTAAAGGGGGTCATGGAAATACACTTTTAACAACCAATAAGGGGCCGCTGAAAGAAATTATGGGGGAGGGGGAGAGATTTGAACAAGTTTCTAGGGATGAGACTCAGTGGCGACGGATTCGACGGAATGTTTGTTTGAGCCTAGTTGATGGGGAATAGGTAAATATCAACGTTACAATTTGATGGTTTCGGGTTGGGGGTCTTCACTTTCTTGGGATGCTCTTTTCCGATGTCTCGAAATTGTGGGGATGTTTGCAGACTACGAGGACGACTTTGTTTCTCGACAAAGAAGGGATGAAACCAGGGTTGTAACTAGCAAATGGTAGATTTCGACGACGGATGGAAAGGACTCCCTTTCTGGGGATTATGCCCGACCGGAAGTTATTCTCGCTAATGCTGAAAGTTCTTATTTTAGGGTTTCTTAAGATTGGAATTGCGCTTTGTGCCGATTGGCCTCTTTTCTTGGGGATTTATTTGGGCCTTGTTGTGTTTATTGCTAATAAAGAAACTAATACTTAGATGAATATAGATTTAATTATGACCAATAATAATAGTTGCAATTAGACTGGAGATACCGACAATACACAGCCGCTCGCTTACCGGCTTCACACGAGGGCGGGGTGGGGTAAAAGCAGGTCGTTGACCTTAAAAGTTATGATGTATGGGTCCCGTATCGCCCTCTATCGATGACTATCAAAATTATAAAATATTGAATTTCAAATTCGACATTACCTCCCTCCGAAATGTTTTAAGGTAAAGGTTTATAGAAAATATAGTTGTTAGGGATCTGACATACAATTAGTCTGGCTGGTAACGAGTTGGTGGTTTCCGGCTTCTGTCGGATCTTCGTAACTGCACGGAAGGAACATCATTTGCACTGTGTGGCGACCGGAAAGAAACTGCAGGTCGGCACGGTGATGATGTTGCTCTAGGAGGATGTGACAAGGATGTTGGCGAGGAGCACGGTGCTCTACAGATTAGTGATCTCGAGGAGCCAGGGAGTGTTGCTTGAAATGGTGGCTCTTCGGAGAAGTATGTACGGGAACGTTTTTTTACGGTTGTAGCAGTGGAAGAATCGGGAATGTGCTGATGAGTATGGTGTGAATCGAAACTGTCTATAAATAGCTTTCTCAACGGGTTTCGGTGACGTCTAATAGTGCCTGCGGTAGTGTGAATCAGAAACATCATATTGCCTACGCATTTGATGATCTAACCTTTAAACCAAGAGGGGCCTTTTCCAAAGTTTCTAGCGAATACATAATCGTTTGGTTTAAATAATTGAGAGTCCTATATCGGCGATTTTGGAGAACTTGTTGGAGTGTTTGGTGAACTTGGTGAGTCTTGATCGTGCCTTTAAGTAGGATTAAATAAATCAATTCTTGGACGAATTCTTCTGCCAAACATAAGCTCTGATGGAGAAAAACAAGTAGAAGTTGGAGTTCTACGGTAATTAATGAGGATTCTTGATATACGTAAAGGAAGCGGATCTTTGTGGAATGTCTCTAAGCCACGACCAATAATTTCTGTTTCAACGGATGTTTCTTTAAAGACGACTTCACAGATGATAAGGGGCTGAGGTCAAGTGTGTAATTCCATTATTGTTCATGAAGTTTGGAAACTTTTGACTGGAAAAGCAGGTACCATTATCGGTAACGAGCGTTTCTATAATGCCGTAACGAGCGATGTTACTTCGGAGGACGTCAATGACTGCTTCGGTGGATGTTGTAGGGGTGATAGCTATTTCTATCCACTTTGAGAAAGAATCGACAATAATTAATAGGAACTTCCCTTCCACAGGACCGGCAAAATTGGCGTGCACGCGCTGCCACGGCATACGAGGCATCGGCCAATTGTAAAATTCTTTGGCGGGCATGGGGGCGTACTGGCAGAGAACTTCGCAATGGCGCGATAAGTCTTCAATGTACCTATCAAGTTTAGGCCACCAAACGGAACGGCGCGCTATTGCCTTCATAGCAACAATACCTTGATGCGTGCTATGTTATTCCAGGAGCACTTCACGTCGTAGGCTTTGGGGAATAACTACGTTATTGCCAATCAAGAGTATGTCTTTTAACAAAGATAACCTAAAACGTCTGTTGAAAAAAGGTCGTAGCTTAGGGTTATGCTTTGTCGTCTCAGGCCAACCTGAAAGGGTTTAACGCTGAAGCTAAATTAGAATGGTGTCCTCAGCAGTAGCTTGCTGAATACGTCGCCAGTTTATGGGGCCATTTTCAATAGTTGAGATGAACAAGACATGTTCTTGAGGTAGTGGTGGTTCTTGTTTATCTGTAGGTAGAGGTAGTCGACTAAGGGCATCTGCGTTGGAGTGAGAAATTCCCTTTCTATATATTATTGTGTAATCGTACGCAGATAGCATAAGCGACCAACGTTGTAATCGAACTGCAGCCAGCGTCGGAGTAGGTTTATCTTCTGAAAAGATGGTTACCAAAGGCTGATGATCAGTGATAAGTGTGAATTTTCTACCTTAAAGGTATTCCTTGAAACACGTTCCACCAAAAACTAAAGCCAAGGCTTCCCGCTCTATTTGGTATAGTTTCTTTCTGTGAGGCTCAGAGTACGTGACGCAAATGCAATCGGAGCTTCTTGACCGTCGATGACATGAGATATAACTGCTCCAGTGCCTACTGGCGATGCGTCACACGCAAGATGAACTGGTTTTGTGCCATCAAAATGAACGAGTAGGTCGGAATTCTTAAGGGATAGTTTTGCTTTCTGGAAAGCGTCTTCGTGGGAGTCCTCCCAAATCCAGGGTTGAAATTTTGATAAGAGGGAGTATAGAGGTTCAAGCTGTGTAGAGTTGTTAGGTAGAAATGTCGCGTAATAGTTCAGTAATCCTAAAAATGATTTAAGTTCGGTAACAGATTTTGGTGAAGGAGCTTCCAGAATGGCTTTGAGCTTGCCTTCTTGATGTCGTAGACCATTGGCACAGTGGCGTAGCGAGGGGGGAGCGGAGGGGCGGGCCGCCCCGGGCGCCACCATTAGGAGGGCGGCAAAATTGCCCCTTTTTACAAGGATGATTTTGGCACGTTCATCCCTTCTACTTCGCCTCTCTTCCTATCCTCATTGGAATTATGATTCCGCCCCAGGCGACAATGGCCCACGCTACGCCACTGCATTGGCATCAAGTCTGTGTCCGAGAAAGTCTATTGACAATTTTAGAAATTGACATTTTACCTTGTTTAACTTTAAACCAGCATTTCTGATTATAGACAAGACCTCATCTAGATTCGTTAAATGAGCTTCAATAGAGGGACCGCCAATAAGAATGTCGTCCTGAAATGGTGAGACGTTAGGGTGATATTTAAGTAAGATTTCCATATGTCTTTGGAAAATTGCCGAGGATGACGAAATACCTAATGGTAGTCTATTGTATGTATGAAGTCCTTTGGTTGTATTGATTACTACAAGCGACTTTGATTCATCATCTAGAAGTAGCTGATTGTAGGCTTCTTTAAGATCCAGTCTAGTAAAAACGACACTGCCGGCAAGCTTTGAGAAAATATCTTCCGTTTTGGGTAGAGGGTATTTTTCAGGGTTGATGACCTTGTTGGCAGTGACCTTGTAGTCACCACATATTTTGATTCCGCCGTTGTTTTTTTAAACCGGCACTATAGGCGCGGCATAGTCAGAATAGGGAACTGGTGTAATAATATTTTCACGTTCCAGTCTAGAAAGTTCATCTTCAACTCGTGATTTAAGTGCATACGCAATTGTGCGAGCCTTAAAAAATCTAGGATGGGCGTCAGGTTTGACATAAAGCTTAACTTTGATTCCTCCCAAACAACCAATACCGGGTGAAAATAATTCAACATAGTTATCTAATATTTTCTCTAGTTGAGCATTGGCGCCATCTCTAGTGTGAGAAGTTTGTTGAATTTCTTGATTGCGAACTTCAATTGTCGGTAGAATCTTTAAGGTTGAAAATATATATGAACGGCCACATAAATTGGGACCAGGCCGGTTGAAAATTAAAATAGGTAAGGTGCTGGTTTCGGTACCGTATTTGACTGTGACCAATGTTTGGCCAAGAGTGCGTACTGCATGGCCAGTGAAGGAAGTTAATTTATCTTCGACTGGTTGAAGGTTTGAAATATGAGGGATTAGCTTCTGATAGTCTGACGAGATCATAGAATGGCCAGATCCTGTATCGATTGGAATATCATTAATACTGCATTGGATATAAATTGGATATGGCGGTTTCGTTATTGCAAAATCTTCAATTACGTGCTTGGGTTGGTCGATGTGATACAGTCCATAATCATTTACTTCAGGAGGTTCTTCGTTATATGGAATGCTGGCTTGCGTTTGAGTGTGATCGCTATTAGGAACAAATTGACTAGAATACGGATCGTAGGGTGATGAGCAAATTGTGTATAAATCATATGACTGATGGCCAACTTGTTGATTTGTATCTATATGATGAGAATGTCCTCGGTGGAAGTTAGTTGAATGCGAGGAAAGTCGTTGAAAATTTCCACCTCGATTTGGATGTTGGTATTGTCCGGAAAACGGTGTTGATGGTTGAGTGAATATCGCCTTCCAACACGACACGCCTTTTTGATATGGCCAGATCTTGAACAATTATAACAAGTAGACGACTTGAAAGGGCAGTTCCACTCTTCATGTGCGGTCTCGGTACATCTTATGCAAGGCTTGAATTGCTTTTGGTTAAAAATTGGATTATTTTTATTATGTGAGGTTGTCGCCTGGGTAGTATATTGACTGCCTTGATTATTATCTTGCCTTCTGGATCGACCACTGTCTTGAAAATTTTGTGATAGTTTACTTTTTGAATTGGATCCGTGAGATTTTTGAGTAATTGGCATTTTATTGACAGATGCTGAATCGTGTTGATTCCTCAAACTGTTGGCATCACGAACTGCGGATTCTAGAGAATGAGCCCACGCAACCGTTCTGGTTAAATCTAGGTCTTCTTCAAATAAACGTTTTTGAATACTATCGTCATTTATACCGCAAATCAACCTATCCTTGATCATCTCTTCCAATGAGATTCCAAAATTGCAATATTCTGTCAGCCTTCGCAATTCCGCAAGATATTGCTACATTGTTTCCCCAGATTTTCTGTCACGCTTATAAAAATTGTATCTTTCGACTATCTGTCTTGGTGCAGGACTGAAGTGGATTGACAAAGCCTGTATTAACTCTGTATATGTCTTCGTGTTGGGTTACGCAGGGGCGACTAGGTTGCGTAATAAGGCATATGTTTCCATGCCTATGACTGAAACGAGAATAGCTCTTTTCATTATTTGTACCTCAGCGTTAAGCGTGGGATCTGCGTTATCCTTTTTTTTACAAGCCAAGAAATGTTCTTCTAGACGTTCGTGACAGTGTCCATTGCTCGCTTGTTGGATCAAATTCGTCAAAATGTGACTGCTGAGAAGGGCCCATTGTTGGAATATTATGTAATAGATTGTGATGTCGGTGCTTGAATTTTACGTGAATCTCGCAATCATGACGCTATTGCTACGCTTAACGATGGCCAAGGCTCTGCGCGTGTTTTCGAATGTCTTTTGTTTGTTTTAGGCTTATCTGGTTGATTGATATCGTCGATATAATCTGCTATGTTGACTTAAATCCCGTTTCCGTCGCCAATTGTTGTGTTTACTGCTTAATAAAGAAACTATTACTTAGATGAATATAGATTTAATTATGACTAATAATAATAGTTGCAATTAGACTGGAGGTACCGACAATACATAGCCGCTCGCTTACCGGCTTCACACGAGGGTGGGGTGGGGTAAAAGCAGGTCATTGACCTTACCAGTTTTGATCTATCACAATTATAAAATATTGAATTTCAAATATGACAGGCCTTTTGCCTCTTTTATGCCGACTAGGGGTTATCGCGGAACGGAGTCCGAACTGGGGTATCTCTTAGGGCTAACCATTGAGGTAAGGTTGTCTTCCTCCGAGCAACGGAGTTCTGACTTATCTGTCTTTTTGGGGCTTGCTCTCTGCTTTTGTTGTTTACCATTTGGGGGGGGGGGGTTGCCAGAAAAAGAGGGTGCTGGCTGTGTAGGTTTGGGTGTGTCACTTGCTTTTGGTTTTGGTTTTGCACTGACGTCGAATTTCTTCCATGTCTTTTATTTTGGGGTCTGTTGCTGTCCTTTTTGAAAATCCCACCGCCGCTTCATTAAGCTTAAGCTTATCCTTTCTCTCTCTCGTCTTTGGGGTGACGAACGAATATTTTCCTGGTCCCTGGGCATCTGGATCGGTAAGTTGGCTGTTACCGATACAGTATAGTTTTTGACAGGGTGCTGTTGGGGTCTTTTTCGACTAGTTAAGGTCCGTGGTGCAATCAACCTTCGACTTGTTATTCTCGATTTCTTTGGCGCCATGGCGGCGGGGATGAGGAAGGTGTGAAATGGTGGACAATGGGAAAGGATTTTAACCAATCCAAGGCTAATGAATTCCTTAAAAAGGAGTTTTTTAACTTAGGCAATTTAATTTAACCTTAAAGGATAATGTATTGGGATAGCTTGCGAAAGCGGTTTTCTGGGCATATCAAACGTCAAAAAGTTATAAAGGGCATAAGGGGTTTTGCGGTTAAGCTGAAGTTATTAATAATGTAAATAATACCCTAATTTTAAGAGTATCGGTTACCTGCTTCAAATATTCCGTTAATTATTCTGTAAACATTAATCGAAGACAAAAGTCCAATATTAAACACGAAACCAATAGACATGACCAAACAAATCCAATGACAATTATATCTAGACTACATTTCAGGGTTTAATCACATTAATTTTAATAATTTTGGGTGAGGTAATAAAGTTTTACTAAGTATTAAGTTAGTAATATTGGTCTTGAATTGTTCCTTTAAAATAATATGACATAAAAACTATCAAAAAAATTCTTTTATATTTGGTTTGGTTTCTGATTTGAGGTAGTGTACCTTATGGCATAAGGTGTTTATGGGGGGTACCATTCCTAAACAATATGAGAAAATAACGTTAGTTTTTTTTTCTTCTTTTATCCCTTTTATATGGGGAAATCAAGTTTTATTGGAAGAAGGGAAAAAACAACATACACAAAAATACTTAAAAAAAAATTAAAATTAGATAAAACTATCAAAACTATTATTTTTAGAATGAACTATTTTTCAGTAAGATAGGGGCTAATTACGATCCCCGAAGGAAAGTCGTGGGATTTAACAACACTTATCAAAGTGTACTTCTGTTTCAAATTGTCTAGCACTTCACAATTTGAAACTTTAACAAAAAGTGTAGATATTGTTTAACCTGAACATTGTTTTTTTATCAATGAAATGCTATATCTTAAAAATACTTTGAAAATTATAATTTGAGTAATTATTATGACAGATTTACCAGGATCTGACTCTATGAGTTCGCTTTATTAGGCTTATATGATACGACTCTTTAACTTTAACTTTTAATCAACGGAACTAAATAAAGCACTAGAGTAGAGTGTTAGTGCTAAAGAAATCATACTTAAACCCCATTGTATTTATTTTGATAAAGATTTCACTTTAAAAACACAGGTTTTCAATCAAATTTATATTTTTTATTAAATTTTATTGAGCTATATTTCCTGAAAGGACATATGGCTTGGTTATCATTCCGGCGCTAATTTCCAACTATTAAAATTTAATTTAAAACCAAACACTAATATTATTAAATGAATTTATATTCATATAAAGGGATACTTTAATACAAGCCTTTTAATAGTGAAAGTTTTAAATAAAATTAATTAAAATCCGTTTTTAAAACTCTGCCTTGGGTATT
Organism: Leiobunum rupestre; assembly: GCF_980474605.1. Taxonomy (NCBI): domain Eukaryota; kingdom Metazoa; phylum Arthropoda; class Arachnida; order Opiliones; family Sclerosomatidae; genus Leiobunum; species Leiobunum rupestre. Next base: position 9,271,253 of record NC_143387.1, on the reverse strand, counting down.
AGCCTAGCTGATATTATTTTAGTATGGTCGTATTGCTAACCCTCTTATGACGTCATAGGGTGAAAAATTCCCAATTTCTTATTTGCTACGATAAATTAGATTTTTTCGAAGTATTTTAAAGTTTCCAATAGTCCGCTATGAAATCTCAAATATACTCATTTTCACTACAATTTACGTCTCTGAAAATTATTATAGTTCAATGATACGTTCATCACTATCACAAAATTTACAGTCAAATCGGCTTTTCGCTAAGCCTTTGTATCGTCAATCAAAATTCCTATTATCTGGTCCGCTAGATGGCGCCATGGGCTTCAAAGTTTGCGATTTATAATTGCAAAGCGTTATATCAACGTGAAAACTCTAATCGAGAGCAGGCAATGACCGTAAAAGCTACTGGTGCTATGCAATTTAATTCTTCATAATTCATTCCCTCCCCCAACGCAAGTTTCTATGATCATTTTAGTGTTAATAATAAAATAATTTCAAACTTTGAATATTAGTTCATACTCTAAATTAAGTGGAAATCAAGTCAATTTCACCAGCATTTTGGTATTCGAAAAGGAGTAATAATTTTTGTATTCCCGACTTTGTTCAGAGCATTTGTTGCTCAACCCTTAAGATTTTTTTAATCTTAAAATGGGCGAACCAACTCATAACCATTCAATTGGACAATTTTTAAATCATTTATTTTTCTGAGAATGGTGTAAGATAAATGGTTTGAGTTAGTTTTATTTCAATAAATAGGTAATAGTCATCGTCCTCGATATTTATAGGAGCTTATAGATTCGGTTTTCATATCATTTAATACATTTTCAAACGAGATTTGTTTTTGGTGAAGAAAGATTTAGAAAGAACTGGAATTGTTTTTTCATTATAAAAGGTTGGCTGATTTCAATAAGTTTGAATTAAACAATAATTAAAATCAAGATTTATACCAAAAGCTTTTTATATAATAATCATTGATTTAAGTCACACACTGTATGGACTAATAAAAAACAGCGAAAATAGGGTTTTAAACAAATAATACAGCAGACTAAAATATTAAATAGTAATTAAATTTAATTAAAAATGTTTTGTACGTAGCTAGTATATTTGATTTAGTCAAGGGTCCAATGTAATTTACTTCGGAAATCGTGCCAAGTTTATTTTTTTGGTTGGCATATGTTAATATGTCCCTTAGTAATCAATTAAGACTTGTCGTAAAATTTACAAATAATTTTAAGTATTAATTTAAATCAATTTAAATTTTCGCAAAAATCGAAAAAATGTTGCAGATGTCATGTGTATCTTGGACTGAGAGCATATACCCTGGTTCGCTTTTACAGCTTTAATTGTAGCATCTATTCAAGATACGAGGAACTTAAAAAAACTTGTTATAAAAATAAAACGAAGGCGCCAAATATCGTTCAAATACTTAAATTTATTTACGTTTACAACTAAAATTTTAAATTTAAATACATTTTAAATTTTAAACAAATTTATTAATTAAAATTTACAAGGCATATCACTTTTTCAAGTTTTATCACTTTTAATTTTGACAAGGTTTACTTTTTATACTAACAAAATTTAATCATTAACGTGCCAATATTTAATTACTTAAAAAACTGAGGAATCAAATAACCATTAATTAAATTTAACTAAATGTTATTGACTAGATGTAAACTTTAAAATAAAATTTACTTTAATTATATTGTAAAAAATTTGTAAAAGCAGAACGAAAATTGTTTATAAGATGTTGTCTTCAAGTTCTAAAACTAGAGAATTGGAGCGATTTTTACAGGTATCTCTACAGCTACAAAGGTCCGGGCATGGTAAGCCATTCTTAGTGCATCCGAAAGCTCTGGTTTTGCAACCACATTTACGTAGAGCAAGTAGGGCTTCCGGTGCGGGTGGTAATTTGCAACCAAGAGGTTTGAAACTTTCTTCCGCAGTTTTAATCCAACCATACTCAGTTGGTGATGGGATAATTGGCATGGGCATGTCAGACTTTTTTATGAATAACGTATGAAAATACGCTCTTTCGGTATGTGGTACTAATGTCGACCAGGTCGGTGGAAGTTGCCTAACCTCCTTACCTAACTTAGCAAGCATATGCCAACGAAGATCTCTCAGTGATTCTAGTTTTGAGACACTATTTCGATATAGGTGACATACATATCTTTCCTATTGCTTAAAGGTTTCAGCTGGAATAATATTTGATGATCCAAATCCCGCGAACGCGTCTAAAATGCCTCGATCGCTGGCGATAAAGGTTTTAAAGGTCGATTTAAGTCCTTTCGTTGTGAAACATCCAGTACTGTCGCAGCCTTTGAAAGCGTACCAACCTATTAAATCTAAAGCCTTTTCTACTCCCAAACGATAGTACAGCTCACTGATCTTCAGTCTTTCGCCTTTGTTTCTAATGATACAGGTTTTAAATGGCAGGTTATTAAAGTGTCCGATTATAAAAACCAATACATCCGTGTCCAATGAATAGATGTCGAGTTGGGTATCAGGTTCCTTCTTGGCCACATCCAAAGCGTGTAAAATAATTTGTTGGTCAGCCTCTTCGAGACTGTGAGTTCCTAGTCGCATTTCTTGAATAGCTACTACATCATCGAGTATACCATTAGCCACTAACTCGTTGTGATAGGATACAAGTATTACCTTTTGACTATCTTTCTAACGTTCAAGAATTTTGTGCGCGAGATACTCGGTCAACTCGGACTTGGTTTTCGGGTGGACGAGGAACGCTTTGACATTTTTAATTTTGGTATTGTCGTTGACATGGAAATGCACGGCTTAATTTTTTCCGATTCGTATAACTCGAGTTCTTTCCTTCAACGAGCCTTCTACATAGACATCAAACAAAATTCTAATTTCTTCATAATTCGAAGTGAAGTTAAGAGAAGCACATTGTGAAAAACTAAATGAAAAGAGAATTAAAACGGTTTTAAATTCAATGAAATTTGATCCACTTTATTTACAAATATATCGGCAAATTGCAAAGCGTTTGTAATACCTTTTGCGCTTTGACACGATTGCACCCTAAACACATGGCGTCCATAATCAAAACTGTTTTCTTGCAAGGCGTGTTACATTCTGATAATTCAATGGGTAGATCTAAAGCGAGGACCTCCGATACGAACTCGTGTTTTCCAGACAGCAAATAAAGCATTTTACCATCTGTGTTAAAATTAGAAGGCGGACAAACATGAAATTCGTATTTTCCGATGGCATCTTTCGCAACTAAATCTGGACGTGTTTTCGCTACCACCAACAGTCTTGAGATGAGATTACGCTCTTGCCTTAAAGTAACTAGCTGTTCGTTGACTTTCGTGCTAACTACTACTCCGGCGCTTTTGAAGAACTTGTATTGGTTTCTCTTGAGAGTATCCCAAAAGCCTACACTACGATCAACAAGTCGTTCTTTTATAAACCTTGTCAACGCCAATTTCCCCAAATTATCTCTGTTTAGTGTGTCGTTGGAAATGTCAATGGAGGGTATAGCAAATGTTACTAAATTATGCAAATCTTGCTTAGCAAATGGGTTTCCATTCGTCGATAACACCAATGACAGCTTCGTGGCGGTTTTGGACATTCCTAAGCCTTTTCCACCGAAGCTTTCATGGTGTAACGAGGAAGTCTTCTTGGGGCCGATTCCAAGCTGCTCTTTGTACTCTTCAATCATGGAGTTTAGAAGTGGGGCTACGATAAAATACTTATCCAACGCAGCAAAATTTAAAGTGATTCCGATTACACCTCCTCTAATTTTCATTTTTTGTGCTCTTGCTCTATGGCGTGGTAGGGGTTTATCGATGTAAAGGGTATTGTATTTTTTGTTATCACGAAATTTCCGTCTTTTAAGAATTCCCATGATAATGGATCTAATAATAATAAATAATAATAATAATCAGCTAGGCTAGCTCCTTCATATCGGCTATATAAAGTGGAGCCCAACGGGCGTAATGTGACTGGTCATGAGCGTGGAAGTATACGCACATATCTTCAAAAGCTGACAGGTGAAGGTCCCAATTAGAGCTTCAAGTGGCGGAAATAAATGAAAGTAAATTTAGAACTTGTTCAATATAATTTTGAAGAAAATGTCCATTTCCGTTTCTGTCCATCGATGCCGTTCTGAGCTTATCGAAGATTTCATAACTTTGTAAAGCTGTCTGCGCTGAAACGACATTGCCTTTTAGAGACTCTTGATCATCGTTCTCTTTAAATGATTTTAGAAGGTCTTCATTAATATTTTCCACCATTCGCTTTTCTTCATCCGAAAGAGCATTTGCTATTAATAGTCTGTATAAAGCGAGTTGAGTAATTATATGAGCTTCCAGACCTCTATAAACATGTTGGCCCTCTATAATTTGTCTGAAAGTTGCCGCTCCGTAGATTCCTGCCACCTCCCAAGCTGTGTCCAGACCACTTCCTTCTATGTATTTGCCAAGACATTTCAGTGATGCTATTATAATGTGAAGCCCACCAAGACGAATTATCCAATTTTGTTTATAGTTTGGCAGTTTAACTGCACGATCGTATAGATCTCCATCTAGAGTAACTATGGCTCTGCATGCGGTACCAGTAACAACAGCGTTGATTTCTTATGCGTGCGACAAAATAGTTTTTAAAACGGACCACTCGGTTGGACTTCTAGTGTATAAACATTTCCGACATCACATTGTTTGAGAGATTCCGAAATTTTCGATTGAAAAGCGGCCCAGGTCGGTATTTTATTCCCCCTTCTCTGGTTTATGATGAATTTCTTTTTCGTGGCATTCTTCATTGGTGTCGTTTCGATTTTCTTGAAAGTCTTCCTCGGTGTCGTCATCCTGCGGTAAGTCTATGGAGGTTTCAATTTAATCGGTACCTGTGCAATCTGAGATTTGATTGTTAAGAGATAACAGAAGAAGCCAGATTATAGTTGTATCGTATTCTTTGTCACTCGAGATATCATTTCAGCCAAAACAAACGGGACTGGAATGAGATATTACTGGATTTAAAGGCTTATTGAAATGCAAATAATTTATTTGAACATTTTCAGGCAAAGATTTTCTATTTCCCTCGCTTGAAAAATGAACTCTTACGCCTAACGATGGTGCAACTGTGTTTATTATCTGAGCAACTAATAGATCTGCACCATGAAAGGAACTGGCGTCGCTGCCAAAATCAATGTTATCCGAAGCAAAAATAGGGCGAACTCCTCTTTTTACAAATGGTGGAACTAGTACGCCACTGGATTGTGCCTTAGCTATATTTGTAGTCATCCTTTGGATGTATTGGTAAGCCGAAGAAAGGTTTAAATTAAAAAAATAGATTCAAATCGTCCTTTGACCTGTTCTTCTGGTACAGCATCAACGCATTTCCGACAGTCAGTGGCGTTTCACGGTTAACTTTGAAACCGGATCTTGTAGTTGGTTTATAGTTCACTTGCCGTTTCGTTTTGAAAGAAGAAATAACGTGCTGCGCTAATATTTGCGAGGTAATAAAAGCTTCCTGGTTTCTTTTCCCGGTGAGGCTGTCTTGAACACCCACCGTGATCCACTCCCTTAGCTGACGAATTTTAATCGTAGTTTTAAAATTTGAAAATGAGCCTTCGAACTTCCATTCTTCCATTTCACACAGTTCCTTTATTATACCTGCGGCAACGCGCATGACATCTGTCATTTCGCTTTCTACATTTTCAGAGTTATAGTATTCTTCCAGAATAAGGTTCCTTGTACTGGAACAACATACCTCTTCTGGTTTTGGCCCCCTCTTCAAAAATTCTAAATCATTGATATTTTCTTGCAGCAAAGGTTTTATATAACGCTTAAAATCGTAATTTGTAGGGTATTTTACATTTTTTTCATCGAGTAGAGACTTGTAACGGTCACTCAAGATGCTCATGTCTGTATGTGGTTTACTACAACAATCAGTCGGAGTTAAATCGTGTTTGACAATATTAATGAATTCCAAATTGCTGATCGCCTTCTCAGTTGCAGATTCCCTGTCAATCGTAGTAGAGACTTTCAAAATATTATCCACATTTCGCGTTTCATGTCGAAGGCAATTTCTGTGATATCGCGTATCTTGAGCAAACGCATCCTTGTTTTCTTCTAAAAACGCTAATCTAGCGCGGACTTTTACTAGGACTTTTAATAAGGATAAAGTTTTTCCCCATATCATCTGACCTAACCACGAATGATTAAGTTTTTTAACGTCTTGACAGAACACGCAAAGTGTAGCGTCGAAAGAACTCCTTGATCTTTTCTGAGTTTTGGCTTCGGTTTCATACATCGATGAATGTTCCCTTTTGGGTGGTCTTCCTCTCTTCCTTTGGTTTACATTATTAACAGCGTTTTGTACTTGATTCTCATAATGCTTCAGGTTCTGATTTGCACAAATCAATTTGTAGCATTTTCGGTGGTATAAGAGAGCAATACCGTCGGAGAAAGTAGTTGATTTAATTCTTTCGTGTGAGTCCAAATGTTTTCCCACAGATTTCCATCGCGTCGAGAAACTTTTAATTTTATCCAAGGATTCTTTAATTAAACTTGAAAAATTATCGTCACGTTCTTCGCGACACAAAACACATGATTTAACAGCTAAAGTGATCAAACTTTCCATTTAAAAGTGTAAATGCTTAAGCGCCAAACATTATTTTACATAGCCCATCTAGCCGATAGTTACAAAGACTGAACTCGGTCTAGCTCCAATTCTACAAAGAATGCCCACGAACATCTGCATTTGTGCAATACCAGGAATACGTATTGTATACCAGAGAACTGGAAAATCCCAATGCCTCAAAAACAAACAGTGGAAAAATACTTCGTATTGAACTTTACACTCTACCAAACTTTGTCTTAAAATATGTAAAAACTAACCGTATTAATATCCATAACTGATTTTTCAATGTTACATAGTTAAAAGAGTTGTGTTTATGATTTTTAAAATTGGTCGTAACTTTATACTTAAAAGTGGCTAAACTTTGTGTATTGTGGAGAAACGCTAGAATTAACGCTGTAAAAACTAACCAGCATATATCCTATCAGTCCAAGATGAACATGACATCTACAACATTTATTCGATTTTTGCGGAAATTTAAAATGATTTAAATTAATACTTAAAATTATTTGTAAAGTCTTAAATTATGAGTAAGAGGCATATTAACTTATTCCAATAAAAAACTAAACTTGGCACTATTTCCGAATTAGAAATTAATTTATTACTTTAGCCCCCTGACTAATTCGTTAAAGGGTATATAACCTCAGCTATTTGGTGTGGAACACCAGCGTTTGCAGCTCTGGCCGTTCTTTCCTTTGGCTTTAAAAATGTTTGGCGCCACTGTACAGGGAAATTTGAAAAATTGAAGGGGTCTTCCATAAAGATTCCTTTGCGGGTTATATTCCCTTTAAGGCTGAAATTTACCATTTCGCGTCATCATGGTGTTCATAATACACTGTTATTATTATTAGTGCATGGACACAACCCATTTTTATTGCGACAAGCCAAATTTATCCTTTATTTTTTGAAAAATTCTAACAATTACGAAATCTTTGGTGCAGACATTTCAAATTTTTGTATTAATAAAATAAAAAAGTAACGACGAGACGTAAACCTAACTTTTGCTCTAATTCGAAAACACATTTTCTACCTTAACTCGCTAACCGAGACCTTAACACCGTTCAATCGCGCTAGTGTTCAACTACGCAGTTTTTTGAGGCCATAGATACACGGGTATTTTGCTTTACCGTTACAGCATCTGCCAATGTTAAAAGTTTTGCACGGATAAAAGGTAGCTCTTCAACTAAAGGTCTTATTGAAAGACTTAAGCCCTAAGGGATTGTCTTTCCTTAAACAGTGAATACAAATCATTAATGGTCAGTGATATTATAGATGTGTATCGAGTCTTTCTTTAGAAATAAAATTATTAAAATGGAATACTTTTTGTTTCGTTAGAAACCCCGAAAAAAGTATCCCAACTCAAAACAGAACAAATGCTGAAAGCCATTCGTTTAATTTAACTATCAAGAATTAAATAATGATTAATGACTAAGAAAGGTAATGTGGTACTAATTTATCAAATAACTATTAAAGATTTTTTCTACATGAAAAAGATGACTAGCAAAACTTTTATTAACTGATAATAATATCACTACACTCCTCAAAGGATGTATCTAGGTTAATCTTGATACGATAAAAAAGCGTTTAAGTACTTGAGAACGACTCAAAAGTTCGTAAGACTGATTTGTGGTCCTTTTTTACACAAATGTTCTTATTTAAAGAGATTCGGTATGCAATCTCTTAACCAGACACTCCAGAATTAAACTTTCGCAGAAATATGATGCGGTTTCCTCTATCGACGATATCGCGACAACAACTACAATACATGTACCGCTTATCGCATTGCGAGTTGTATCTGCATTTAGTTCAGTTCGAGCTACCGCGAATTCAGTGCTCACCATTGTACATTTTCAAACCAGCGGTATATATAAGTGATCATGCACTTACTTACTTTCTCTTAATTTGTTTTTAATTATGTTAAACAAAAATATTCCAATTAGGTTCTGGTGCTTTAATTACATGAAATTCGTTTTTGTACGTGCGAAATAAAACAATGTTGGAAACTTTGAACCGCTTATGTGAATCCCCACTTTGGGTAAGTGTTCAGTAATTTTATACCAAGTTATTTTTAAAAGTGTTCATTTACTATGCTGTAATAATATATTAATATTTCATAACGTAAGTATTTTCGTTTGAATTAATTATAACTGTATGACGTTCTTGGATTCAATTACTACGAAGACGTGGGTTTATAAATATAAAGTGGTTTCGTTGCTTTTAAATATATGTTTTTAAATAAAGTTTATGTTTTTTGGGAGCTTGTTAGTCTGCCTACCTTAGATTTTCATCAATATACTAAAGAACGAAGTGCTGGCAAAGGTTTTCGGAGTTCAAAACTTAACGGGGGAGTGTTGTCAAATCCTTACGAAATTTCACAAACACCCTCGTCGAAATTTTGATATTACAATCTCTGAAAGTATTTTTATGGGTAGATTCCCCTGCCATATTTGACACACGGAGTTTTGAAGTTAAAAATACCTGTTGATGAACCATTATATAGAAAATGACCGTTTCTCGGATCCAAAAGGGCCGGTTAAAAGTTGAGTTATGTTTTCATCTGATACGTGCTAATCTTTCTATCAAACTGAATGTGGTCTACTGATTGTAATGGGTATTTTTAGATTCATAATGACTAAATATCCTTCGTTTTATATGCTTATATTTACCAAACTTACCCCCGCGTACAGTGGCGGCTATCCCGTGGGGGCTCTGGAGCTTGAGCCCCCACAGGGAGTAACAAACGGGGGCATAGCCCCCACAGAAATAAAATTAAGAAAATAGCAATCAGGGGAAAATTTAGGTTCCGAATTCAGTCTTTTTACATTTCATATGCGAGTAGCATTGAGATGATATCACCGTAAAATTGATTTCGATTCGTCCGAACAAAAAATCGCCCCGTCGTGTACCCTCTTTTACCTAAAATACCTTCGTTATATATTTGGCCAAGAAAGGCTTAATTATCCATGTACACAGATATGTTTCTAAAGATAATAAGATATCGACATAACTTTTATTATCAATGTATTCATTGACGGATGAGATATCAGAAAGAACACTTTAAAATATATATAAAATGAAAAATTTTGAGCTGTATATTTTCTTGCTTAAGTTTTGAGTTTATGGATTTTTGGATAAAAAATTAATTGCTCGTGCCCGCGTGTCAGTATAAAATTAAATTTTATTTTTCTCAAGGATTCGAATTTGACCTGGTATACGGATAATCCGGAATTCACCCCATGTTTCCACAACACAGTGCTGGTGTGGATCCCCTGCGCCGTTCTTTGGCTGTTTGCGCCGGTGCAAATGATTCTCTTGTTAAAGTCAAAAGCACGCACCATCAGCTGGACAAGGCTATACTTAGCAAAAATTGTAAATATCAATTTCTATTTAATAACGAAAAAAATATCCTACTGTATATTATACATGGATGAAAAATATAAATACTTATATTCAGGGCGAATCTCGCTCAAAAGTTAAATTTCTCAACAGATAATCGTGGTTTTATAATCGCTAATATTCTATAAACTAGAAACCCTCGAAATTTAATAAAAAGTAAATTTTTACAACTAAAATAAATTCGAACAAGACGTATGACGGTCAGAATACACACAATCCTTCTAATGTATCACAACCAAAATATATCCACGGTCACACCTGTATACATATTTTAACTTATTTGTTACTTCTAGTCATACTTTGAAAGCATCGAAGATTCCTTCGATCAGTGCCACTCTTATTTTTTATTTCTGATCACACTTATTTGTTACTACTAGTCAGCCGTTGAGTGTCAAACTTATTTCTTCTGGTTATACGACAAAGACTAGTTCGATCAGTTTCATACTTATTTGTTACCTCTGATCACACTTATTCGTTACGTTGAGTGTCACACTTATTACTTCTGGTCATACGCCGAAGACTAGGTCGATCAGTGTCATACTTAATTGTTACTTCTGGTCATACGTTGAAAGCGCGGCGCACTCTGAACGGCCTTGAAAAACGATAGAGGGAAACGGGTGCGTAGACCTCTATAAACACGCGGATTTACAATGTTGGAAATTGCGGGGCTCCGTATACGCTGCCCAAAAAACTTCACTTAGAATTAAAATTAAGGAACGTATTTGCCACTCTAGGTTATATGTAAACCACAGCTATTCAAAAATATAACATTCATGAAAATCGGACTTAAATTAAGGAACTGTATGTAGATTTTTAGGCGAAAATATAAAACCACGAAAATTGGGGTGCCGTAAATTACAATGAAAACTATACTTAAATTTAATAATTACTGATATAACCGAAGTTGTAGGTCCGCTGAGCCCTAACCTATCCAATAATTGTTTTTAACGTTATCGGACTTAATTTTAAATAAAATATCTACCACACAAAGCGAAATCACCGAATATAGTAAATTGGACAAATCCCCAACTTCTTGGGCTCCGATTTGAAAACTTTATGAAAGGCTATCAATGGCGATGTATTTACACGCGCACGTGATATCGATGACGTTTCTAGCCCTAACCGTTGAAGAGATACGCGTGACACAGCGGCATCGGCGGCTACACTGTACGTGAGACTAAAACACACAAATCCTTAGGATTGTGTGTAAAAACCATTACCGTCAATAGGGATTTGAGGCAGGTGCGATTCCAAATGGATATTTTTTTAAATGATTAAATGGTATCTCTTATTCTGTCCCACTGGCTCAGGTTTACGCATTTTTACTAACAAAATATTTCAATTTTTTTCAAAGTTAACCGTGAATGTTTTTCTGAGACAATTGCTATATTATTTAGTAATATGGACTTAATATCATCTCAATAGCCAGTAAGATCCAAAAGTATAAACACAAATTACAAATACAGATTAATGTTCCTTGATGAACTGGCACGTTCCAGAGGGTGACACTATGAGCGCAAAATGAAGCGGAAGATAAAAATATTCTATTTGAGACTTCGTTCTATAAGAAATAGCAACATAGCAGAAGACAGAAGCTCTGGCGACGTAGCTCCAACTTAACTTGTTTAGGTTTAAAATTCAAACGATTTCTGGTAAAGTTTCCCACATTCCAATGGTTGAATCGCGGGGCATTTAGCATTCTTGATCCGCATTGGGAGACATTCCAGTGTTTCATTTAGTTCAGATTGGTTCGAGATCCGTTTCAAGACGAGCTGTATTCGTTGAAGAATTTCATTCTCCAAATACTAGTTAGCCATTGCCTAAGCCACGGCAATGAACACTTACATTGTTACCAGACCACCTGAATTAATGGCTTTAAAAGTGACTTGATGAGTTAGGCCTAAGGTAGTGCCTTGGGTATTAGCTAGCTGATTTTTACACACAATCCTAAGGATTTGTGTGTATTAGTCTCACCTACAGTGTAGCCGTTGCCGCCGATGCCGCTGATGGCGCCGTGTCGCGCATATCCCTTCAACGTTTAGGGCTAGAAGAGTCAATGATATCTCGTTCGAATGTACAAACATTACCATTGATTGCCTTTCGTAAAGTTTTCAAATCGGAGCCCAAGAAGAATTTACTATTTTCGGTGATTTCGCTTTATGTGGTAGATATTTTCTTTAAAATTAAGTCCGATAACGTTTAAAAAAATATTATTGAATATTTTAGGATTCAGTTGAACTACAACTTCGGTTATATCAGTAAATATTAAATATAAGTATAGTTTTCGGGGTTATTTACCGGACCCCAATGTTCGTGGTTTTATATTTCCGCCTGAAAGTCGACATAACGTTCCTTAATTTAAGTCCGATTTTCATGAAAGTTATATTTTTGAATAGCTGTGGTTTACATATAGCCTAGAAATGCAATTTCGTTGCTTAATTTTAATTCTTAGTAAGGTTTTGAGCCGCGTATAAGTACCCCCGAGAATTTACGCGAATTTATCTCTGGCATTTTCCAAGGCCGTTCTAATATGACCCAAAGTAACAAATAAGTGTGACACTTATCGGGGGCCGTTCTAATATGACCAAAAGTAACAAATAAGTGTGACACTTATCGGAGTAATACGCGATGCTTACAACGTTGACCTGAAGTAACTAATAAGTGTGACACTTATCGGAGGCCGTTCTAATATGACCAAAAGTAACAAATTAGTGTGACTCTTATCGGCGTACTTACAACGTATGACCCGAAGTAACAAATAATTGTGACACTTATCGGAGTAATACGCGATGCTTACAACGTATGACCTGAAGTAAAAAATAAGTGTGATCCGAAGTAAAAAATAAGTGTGATTCGGAGTAAAAAATAAGTGTGATCAGAAGCAAAGGAAATCTTCGATGCTTTCAAATTATGAATAGAAGTAACAAATAAGTAAATAGGTATTAATACAATTATGTGTGGCCGTGGATATATATTGGTTATTTCACCGGCGTTGTAGGTTGCTGTGAATAACTCAAACAAACTTAACACATTAGAAGGATTGTGTGTATTCTGACCGTCGTACGTCTTGTTAGTTTCTTTTTTTACACATTTTCAAAAGTGATGCAAATGTCAGTTTCTCTCTTTCTGCCGCAAATTTCGGAGGGGGAGGGGGGATCGTATGGGTTAGTTTCAGAAGGCCTGTGAGTTTCGGGGTCGTTCCGATTTGAAAGTCCAGTGGATCTCTCGGCCTACGTTAGTCCCGTGGCTTTATGCATCAGCCATTGGATACAGGGGGTTTAAAGGGGTACAGGGGGGTTTGGTATGACTGCGAGTTTTGAGTTATTTTTGCGGGAAAAAGGGTACCACGGAAATTCTATCATTAGAAAGGGGGAGGGGAGTACTACGGAAACTCTCGCATGGAGAAAAGGGGGAGAGGGTACCACGGTAACTATCACATTGGAAAAGCAGAGAGGGGGTACCACGGTAATTATCACATGGGGAAAGGGGGGAGGTACCCCGGTAATTATCACATCCATGGGGAAACGGGGCAGGAAGGGCCTTACTGGGGTGGTTCTACTATGGGGAAAAGGTACCATGGTAATTATCACATGGGAGAAAAGGAAAGTAACGGTAATTATCACATGGGGAAATGGGGAGTACCCCGGTAATTATCACATGGGGGGAAAGGGGAGTACCCCGGTAATTATCACATGGGGAAAATGGGAAGGAACGGTAATTATCACATGGGGAAATGGGGAGTACCCCGGTAATTATCACAAATGGGGGAAAGGGAAGGAACGGTAATTATCACATGGGGAAAATGGGGAGTACCCCGGTAATTATCACATGGGAAAAATGGGGAGTACCCCGGTAATTATCACATGGGGGAAATGGGGAGGAACGGTACTTTTCACATGGGGAAAATAGGGAGTACCCCGGTAATTATCACATGGGGAAAAAGGGAAATAACGATACTTATCACATGGGGAAAATGGGGAGTACCGCGGTAATTATCACATGGGGAAAAAGGTAAGGAATGGTACTTATCACATGGGTAAAATGGGGAGTACCGCGGTAATTATCACATGGGAAATATAGGGAGTACCCCGGTAATTATCACATGGGGAAAATTGGGAGTACCCCGGTATTTTTATCACATGGGGAAAATGGGGAGGACCCCGGTAAATATCACATGGGGAAAATTGGGAGTACCCCGGTATTTTTATCACATGGGGAAAATGGGGAGGACCCCGGTAATTATCACATGGGGAAAATGGGGAGTACCGCGGTAATTATCACATGGGAAAAATAGGGAGTACCCCGGTAATTATCACATGGGAAAAATTGGGAGTACCCCGGTATTTTTATCACATGGGGAAAATGGGGAGGACCCCGGTAATTATCATATGGGGAAAATGGGGAGTACCCCGCTAACTATCACATGGGGAAAATGGGGAGTACCCCGGTAATTATCACATGGGTAAAATGGGGAGTACCGCGGTAATTATCACATGGGTAAAATAGGGAGTACCCCGGTAATTATCACATGGGTAAAATGGGGAGTACCCCGGTAATTATCACATGGGAAAAAGGAGGAGGAAGGGCCTTACTGGGGGTACCCCGGTAATTATCACATGGTTCTACTTTGGGGAAAAGGTACCATGAAAATTATCGCATGGGAAAAAGGGGGATGGGGCCTTACGGGGTGAGGTCGAATGGGGAAAAGGGTGCCACGTAAATTATCCCATGGGAAAAAGGGGTTGGGGGCGTACTGGGGTGGAGTGCCTCGAAACACACAACTAGTTGAGGGCCCGCCTGTAAGGCGGTCTTCTCGACTTGTTATAACAGATGAACCGTCAGGTTGTGGAAAACTTGTGTGTTTTTATTTACGGAGTGTTATCAATTCGAGGTGCAAATTATATTAAGTGAACATAGGGCCCAGAAATGAGATACCATACACTTGGGACCTAAAATAATTGTACAGCTACTTTCGGACATATATCAGTGACCCAAACCAAGGGAAATCATTCTAGAATTTTTTCATTTTTTAAAATAATATGGTACCTATTTTTTAAAAATGGTTTACAGGAAAACCTTTTCCTGAATTTTTCCAAAACTTTATTATTAACCTGCTGAAATAAAGTACTGTATAAAAATATTTAAAGTTGCTTATTTGGAGTAATCTTGTCCAAATATTACCCTTAAAGTAAGAACATTTTTAAAAGATAGATGAAATAAAGTGATTTTGACCACAAATTATAAAAGAGTTTGTTTTTATTGTAGTACACTTAATCACATTTATACTACCGATTATAATATTTTTTTCTCTTTTCTAGGGAGTAGTTTTAATTTTGAAGTTTGTTTGCTCAGCGCAATTAATATACTCTTTATATGGAAGTAATGGTTCAAATATCGAAACACTGGGATCAGTTTTGAAAATTGGTACATACGTAAGTGTCAATTAAAAATTGGGAAGAGCCACCAGTGAGTCAAGGCCCATCGTACGGTGATCGGAAAATGCGTTTCTAATTTTGAATTCCATGTCCTGATATTGGATTTGAGCAATGAGATAATGAACCAGTACATGTCTCAAAACAGGGTCTTTGGCAAGAAATCACTAATATTCAATCACCCTTATGGATTTTTGCATCCGATAGACAAAGCCGTTTGTAATTTAATCTGCAATAATATGCAGCTTTAGGCGATTTGTGACATTCATAAAGAATTTAGACACAATGACGGCCACATATTTAAGGTAATGCCGCGAACCTTAATGATGATGTCACCAGATGTCACGGTGGGCTGGCGGAGTGGTTAGCACTTTCGCCCCGCAGCAAGAGGAGCCGGGTTCGATCCTAGCTAGTGGCACTGGGTGAAAGCTCGGAACAACTCCTTCCACGTTGAGTTTGCCAGTTCTTTCCCCACTGGGTTAAGGGGTTTTCCCCCGAGCTCTTGGTTTCCCCTTCCATAAAAACTTGTTGTGGTTACCGGTAATAGATAGTGTAGGGAGCTGTTGGCTCGCGTGGCTTGCAGGGCTTGCCACCACCCTTCTACGCATTGTAACCCAGCCACCTGAATTAAAAGGCTTCAAAAGTCGCTGGATGACTTAGGCCTAAGGTGGTGCCTTGGGTATTAGCCTAGCTGATTATTATGAGCACATATATTGGGCGTGTGCAATTTGAAGTTGCGTAATAGCACCTCTGCCACTAGCATAAACTTATTCTTAGATTAGATAACATTTTCCCAAACCCTAAAGTAGAGGTACGAACTGGTCTCCCAGTGCCCATTCGCAATAAGAAAATACCCACCCGCCTCGTCAAAAAATGGCGTATTTAAGCCCCCCCCCCCCGAAATGCTGATGAGTGGGGGGGGTGCCTTATAAAAATCAGTGAAACTTCCGTCAGCACCCCCCCCCCTTTGAAATTTTCCGCCAAAACCCCCCCTGAAATAAAATCCTGGATACGCCCTTGCCCTATCCAAGCCCGACTGGCTAAAAATCACTTAAATTGATACCCACCCGAGCAGATAATATAAAAATATATATAAATGAAACTTAATTATGGATCTCACATCTTTCTGTGATCCAGAAAGAAACATTAATTGTCCTAAGATCCAATATCGGGTTTATCGGGTACCCATCCGCTTGTCACGGGTTACTAAGGCCTTAAACCTCTAGTGTTCTTCATTTTTTTTATTAAGTTTCCTAGTTGACCTAATTGTTCTTTTAATATTCAGGTGCTTATCATTGTGCAACTATTGCTGGAAAGAAACCGATCTTTCAACTTATCAAATATTCTCAGTTTTTATTGGTTTATTTCAACCATTTCGGAAACTATTACCATCAGATGGCGCATAATCAGTGTGATTTCGGAGGTCAGTATGGAAAGAATTCTAACCATAACGGTGTATCTTATCGTTAAGAAGAGCAAAGACCGGCTGTTTGTCTCAAAAGTATTGACCTACCTATCCTTTACCATGTAACATACAAATTGAACTCGTTCGTGAAAGAAAATGGTTGATTTGAACAAGAATATATTGACCAAAGAAATTTAATTTATGTGTTATCAATCACATGTACATGTAGTTACAGAATAATGACGCTGTTACGAAATAAAATTTTTAGTGTTCAAGTACTCCTAAAGACGATTTTCTGATATTCAAATATTTAAGGTGAATTTAATCAATATATAATATATAAAATAAAATTGTTTTGGATTCTGTATTTTACATTTCGAAGGGAATATTAAAATTTTCAGAATAAGTTAAAAAATAAACTATTATTTCGTATAAACAATGTCTGCTTGATTAAATTCAACTAAAATATTTGAATATCATTTAGTTGGTAAATAAAACGATTTGATAGATGTACAACTTTTTATTTAATTATTTAGTTATAACTTTAAAACTTTTAACTGCCTGACGTTTCGTGGTTTCAGCCCAATTTGATTATCCTTCCACGAAATAAATCATTAATTTAAGAGCTGGAAATTTTTGCTGTCTTCATGAATGTGTTTTTAATTTTGTATTACAGAATGTGATAGAAGATCGTATCAGCTTCTCACTTTACATGATCCACTATTGTTTAATTTTAACAATGTTGGCGCTCTCGTTTGTAAACGACAAACAAACTAATTGTATTTATAAATTACAACTCGACGGCTCAGGTACTTCAAAGGTAAAAAAATTCTTAAAACACTTTCTTAGATAATGCGATCTTATGAATCCCGTTGAGTAAGGAAGCCTATGTTTAAGATTTCGAGGGTGGATTGCCCTAATTTTTGCGTTTGTAGAACTTACAAATAAAAATAATAATAATTTTTATAATAAAAATAATAATAATAATAATAATAACCGACATTTAATACCTTTAAATCAGGTGTCAGGAATAATTCGCCTTTCAATGTAGGCCACTTTTCCCTCTCCCCCTACGCGCGTGCGCGCGAGCCACTGAATTAAAAGTCACGTTATTATGTTAGTGGTATTTGTAAGGCTTAAGTAAATCGCTACCTTACAGCAAGAGTCAAGCAAGTCTGAAAACCCCAATTTGAGAAAAACCAGTTTTAAGTATAAAATCTAGCATAATAACAATGATAATCTAATAATGAAAATTGTTTAAAATAGAGTGAAAATATATTGAAAATTTTTGTACCGAGTCACCTTAATTTAATTTTAAAGGATAATTATTTGAATTTCTTTCAATAGTCACGTATCTCGACTTACTTGACTTTTGCTCTCAGGTAGCGAGTAGTGCACATTTTATTTCTTTCAGGAAACGCGTGTCAAATTGAACGTGCCCTTCTATATTGAAATATTAAGAAGCGCGTGCTTTTAAAAAACGCTTTTACAAGTATGTCCTGGCTCTCTGAATTACTACTTCTAGGCAATCGTTGAACAGGTTTAATTTAAGCATCTTTCGATAATATTATTTTACTTACAACACCCAAATGAGAGACTAGGCTTTCATTGGTGCTACCGTCAAAAGTCTCAAGATTGTGATTACCTGTATAGTTCGTAATCTACATTATAAAACTCTAAGCCCCTTTCGTCGAATTTTTTTCTGACTCTCATCCGCGACTCTAACGTGGCATCGGCGCAGGTACACGGAGGTACACACCGAAGGTATGCCTAGCGCTTCGCCTTAATACTAGGTCATTGGGCATATTTCAGAAATCGGGTCTAACGTCACATCGCCGAAGGTAATTTCTCTGTGTAAAACCCGCGGTCATTAAGTATGTTTTTGGAATTTCGGATCCGATTTCGCACTGGCTCGAATTTCGCACTGTAAATCGGAACTCAAGGACGAGCGTATTTTAATTTGTTCGTCATGAGAGTAAATCAGCCATTGGATACAGGGGGTTTCAAGGAGTACAGATGGTTTTTTCGACGCCTGCAAGTTTTTGAGTTATTTTTGCGGGGAAAAAGAGTACCACGGAAACTCTCGCATGGGAAAAGGGGAGGGGAGTACCACGGTAACTATCACATGGGAAAGGGGGGAGGGGGTACAATGGTAATTATCGCATGGCACGTAGGGGGAGGGGGTCCCGCGGTTATTTTCACATGGGAAAAGGGTGGAGGGGACACCACGGTAGTTATCACACGGGAAAAGGGGGAGGGAGTACCAAGGTAATTATCGCATGTGAAAAGGGGGGAGGGGTACCACGGTAGTTATCACATGGGAAAAGGGGAGAGGGGTACCACGGTAATTATCACATTTGAAAAGGGGGGAGGTGGTACCACGGTAATTATCACATTTGAAAAGGGGGGAGTGGTACCAAGGTAATTACCGCATGGGAAAAGGGGGGAGGGGTACCACGGTAGTTATCACATGGGAAAAGGGGGGGTACCACGGTAATTATCACATTTGAAAAGGGGGGAGGCGGTACCACGGTAATTATCACATTTGAAAAGGGGGGAGTGGTACCAAGGTAATTACCGCATGGGAAAAGGGGGGAGGGGTACCACGGTAGTTATCACATGGGAAAAGGGGGGGTACCACGGTAATTATCACATTTGAAAAGGGGGGAAGGGTACCACGGTAATTATCACATTTGAAAAGGGGGGAGGGGTACCACGGTAGTTATCACATGGGAAAAGGGGGGTACCACGGTAATTATCACATTTGAAAAGGGGGGAAGGGGTACCAATGTAATTATCGCATGGGAAAAGGGGAGGGGAGTACCACGGTAACTATCACATGGGAAAGGGGGGAGGGGGTACAACGGTAATTATCGCATGGCACGTAGGGGGAGGGGGTCCCGCGGTTATTTTCACATGGGAAAAGGGTGGAGGGGACACCACGGTAGTTATCACACGGGAAAAGGGGGAGGGAGTACCAAGGTAATTATCGCATGTGAAAAGGGGGGAGGGGTACCACGGTAGTTATCACATGGGAGAAGGGGAGAGGGGTACCACGGTAATTATCACATTTGAAAAGGGGGGAGGCGGTACCACGGTAATTATCACATTTGAAAAGGGGGGAGTGGTACCAAGGTAATTACCGCATGGGAAAAGGGGGGAGGGGTACCACGGTAGTTATCACATGGGAAAAGGGGGGGTACCACGGTAATTATCACATTTGAAAAGGGGGGAGGCGGTACCACGGTAATTATCACATTTGAAAAGGGGGGAGTGGTACCAAGGTAATTACCGCATGGGAAAAGGGGGGAGGGGTACCACGGTAGTTATCACATGGGAAAAGGGGGGGTACCACGGTAATTATCACATTTGAAAAGGGGGGAAGGGTACCACGGTAATTATCACATTTGAAAAGGGGGGAGTGGTACCAAGGTAATTACCGCATGGGAAAAGGGGGGAGGGGTACCACGGTAGTTATCACATGGGAAAAGGGGGGGTACCACGGTAATTATCACATTTGAAAAGGGGGGAAGGGGTACCAATGTAATTATCGCATGGGAAAAGGGGAGATGGGTTCCACGGTAGTTATCACATGGGGAAAAAGGAGAGGAAGGGCCTTACTTGGGTGGGCCTTACTGGGGTGGTTCTACTATGGGGAAAAGAGTACCATGGAAATTATCCCCTAGGGAAAAGGGGGAGGAGGCCTTCTTGGGGGGGGAGTTCGACTATGGGGTAAAGGATACTACGGCAATTATTGCGTGGAAAAAAGGGTCGGGGGCCTTACTACGGTGGTTAGACTATGGGGTAAAGGGTGCCATGGTAATTCTCGCATGGGAAACAGGGGGATTTGGCCTTACTGCGGTGGTTCGAATATGGAGAAAAGGGTGCCTCGAAACACACCACTAGCTGAGGGCCCGCCAGCTAGTTTCATAATAAAATTGGTATTCTCTAGATCGGTATTTTGATTTTTGTAGAAGGCAGATCAAAGCGAATGAAAATGATACATAAATGGAAATTAAAACCTTTTAATAAAAACGTTACGATAATCTTGTTAATAGCAACTATATGTGAAACGGTTTGAATATTTTATATTGAATTTATCGTAATTGATTGAACTCAGGCAATAAAAAACTATTAGTAGTTTTGCAAGAAAAGAAGTGTTGACACGAACTTCAATTATTAATTGGATTAACCTCGAGGAAAGTTTTGTTCAGAGAGAAACTCTTGGGTGCTAGGGCGGTGGGAGGGCAAGCTTTAAGAAATAAATTTCTCAATTATTGCAACAATCTCGTGTTATGTTACTTTTGACCTTTAGACAAATTATTAAATAATATTATCTTTACATTTTGTCAATAGCAATCACCGGAAGCAACGGCCTCAACTTTCGCCATACTGACTTTTTCTTGGCTTACTAAGTAATTTAGTTTGATTTCAATAAATAACCCTAATTAAAAAAGTGTTTTAATTTACAAATCGTGGTTTCAGATTTATTTGGAATGGCTGGAAAACGCCCTTGGAGCCATCTGAAGTTTTCGATCTACTGCACTCAGAGAAAACTCTCACAGTCAGTGAAACATTTAGAAAGTTTTGGAGGTATTCTCCAACAGAGCACAGGTATTTATGTAAATATTTAGGGTTTAGAAACTCTTAAAGCGACTTAAGCAAGTGCAAAGGTAAATTAAAATGAGAGAAAGTTTCACTTTCTAAGACAATTTAGTTATTGAAATATATCATTATTTTGAAAATCCGATTTGGAGTGTGTTTAAAAATTAGCTTTTAAACTTCATAATCTGAAATACTTTGGAATTTTTTTATCGGTTGTGAGGCTTTGATAACATGTTCTTAATTTAACCAAATTAAAAACATTTTAGTTTATTTTTTAAATTATTTTATCAAACACGTACTTAATAAAAGTTCAAATCCGTGGCCTTTCCTGTGTTCAATTCTTAGTTCTAGTGACTTGCCACGGTAAAAGTCAATTAAATTAATTTTAATTATATGATTTCTTTTAGTATTTCCCTCGAAGAAAACGAAATGAAAGATTTGCTTTCTGAAACCAGTATTGAAAAGAGAATCACTTCGAAAGAACGCAATACGGGAATTTCATCTTCGTTGTTCCGAGTATTTCGATTTCTGCTTTTTCAAACCATTTTTCTCAGAGTGCTCGCCGATGTCCTGCTTTTTGGAAATCCACAATTTATTAGGTTAGCATAATTAAAAAATGTTATTAGCAATCGCTTCGAGCTTTGAGAATCCCAAATACTTTTTATTAAGTTTCTATCGTCGTGTGTTGTTGAGTGAATTGAAAAAAAGACGATTTGTTGGAGATTTAAATAAATTGTTAAATTTGATTAAAAAAAAACAAAATCCTTTTGTCTTGGTATTTGACTTTTTCGGAAATTTCTTAAACACTTACGATTTTTCGTTTGTCCGTTTACTTTTTCAGTGGAATTTAGAAAAGTATTATTGAAAATATGAATTAAACAACATTTGTATCATTTTTTTAAAATCATGTCGAAATTAGGCAAAAATGGAAGATTGCAGAAAGGGTATTGTAAACAATTTAGGATAATGCACCGAGGGACTGATATTCTTATAATCTCGTATACACTCAACGAAAACAGAACAAAACACATCGAAATGCAGCTATGGTTTTAAATTTTTGGAAACTTCTGAACTTTTACAAAATCTCTGAAATTATTGAAAATTCTACAAAACCCACGATTATTAAAAAAAAAATAGAAAACAACAAAATTCAGAAACATGTTTAAAATCCACAAAATTCCTCAAATAATAAAAACCCGTGGGTAGCATTTTTCCCGGATATCCAAAATTTTGATAATTTCTACTCTATTTTTAATATATGGACGGGTTTTTATTATTTGGTTGAATTTTCACTGATTTCGTTCAAAATCATACCTCAATTTTTTTGTTGCGTTTTCGTTGGGCGAAAAATCCAGCAATCTACAAAAAAAATACGTATCAAATACTTTTGTTCTTTAACAGAATACTGATCGCGTTCGCATCAAACGACGAACCTCTGTGGAAAGGCATCTTCTACGCTTCTCTCATGTTCCTCGTCAATCTCGTCCAGTGTCTCATTTCTGAGGCCAGTGTGAGAAAGTCCATTAAACTTGGATTGCAATTGAAGTCAACTTTAATGTACACTCTCTACCAAAAGGTAAGAAAATATCAAAATAAATTATTATTAATAATTTTACTAAAATTTGTTCATTTCAAAATATTGAATCTAGCTTATTAATATTTTGGTCGTTGCTATGTGCCCCCGAAAGTTGGGGGTAAATAGCCTAAGCCTCAGCATCTACTATTTACGCACGATTTTATCCCCGAAAGTAGGGGGTAAATAGCAACTACCTTTAATTTAATATAATATAATGGTACTGATAATTAACAATGGAAATTATTGCTTAATAAAACATTGAACTCATAATACTTATTATTCTACCAATCAAGACGATTAAAAAAAGATACGTTGAATAATACGTTCAGCTTCAGTCTAAATTTCTCTTATAGTGGTGGAGTGAGAACCTCCAATGACAGCTTATGTTAATCCACATGTGGTTGTTGTGGTATTAGAATGGTTCTTCACTCAAAAACTACATTAATCGGACACTAAGATTTGTAGCAAGATAATCTTAATATATATTACTCAAGTATTAGTAGTAACAGAGTACAGTGTTGTATATTTCCATCACAAAATGCGTGATGAAGGTCATCGCTCACGGTACTAGCGCTTGATCGATGCTCCTGATCACGAAATCTAGGATTGATATTACCAGTGTTGTTGAAGTCTCGAACAACTCGAAAAAGACTGGTGTTTATCAGTTTACTTGTAGGATAGCGTCATGTGAATAGTGTTTGAGAACAATAGCTTGATTGATAAAATTAAAACACACTTTATATATAAAATCAATATGGAAACTATTAGTGGCTTCGTGCTAGGGAGAGAAATTTATCAACCAATTTCCCTAAGCTAGCTTAAATTGGAAAAAACCTTTAAGAAACATAAGTACAAACATTATCCAATAATTATCTCCTACGTAATTGAACAATTTATCGCCAAATATTTGCATTGGCGTGTGTCTAAATATATCATTTTATTCAGTTTGGAAAGCCACTCGTTTATTTTTAATTTTCCTCGCAGCTCTACATTCTTATCAAGTATGCCTCTTTCTTCTTGTGAACAGCAACCGTTAGAGGTTTTTTAGTGAAGGTAACAGTTAGCCATTTGTTTAGAAAACACTATCCTTAAATTAGAACTAATGATCACACTGGTGTCCGAGATGCTTCCCAGTGACCCTCCATTAAGCACTTCCCTGCGACCCTCCATCAAGCACTTCCCACTGACCCTTCATGAAGCAGTTCATGATGGGGATCTGGCTCATTAACAAGGCTGACGAATACACGGATTTTCTTCGTTAACTCATAGTGTCTGACGAATGTTCTTTCTAGAGAAATGAGCCATTCAAAGATAAGAACTATCACATGCGAAATGACGTCAGTCAATCTTAACTTTCAATTATCTCATCATATACAAGTGCAGTTAAGCATAAACGTCCGAGCAGTTTTACTTAAGAGCGTTAGCAAATGCGCTAGGCCTTCTCACTTAACCTGGTGGGCAGCACCGTAACCAGGATTTGATTTCAGGGTGGGCACGCAATGGAAACAAATAAAAAAAAAATAAAAAATTGTACATACAACCATACGGTCCAGGGTGGGCACGGCCCGACCGCCCCCCCCCCCTGGTTACGGTCCTGCTGGTGGGCCGTGCTGTTTAGCATAAACGTCCGAGCAGTTATACTCAAGAGAGTTAGCAAATGGACAAGCCCTTCTCACTAAACCTGGTCAGACAACATTGGTTCCTTCAGCACATTAACAACGTCATGTTGTGGCATATCTAAAGTCAGTTTCCTCAGCGATGGATTATTCGAAAGGATTCTGTTCATTGACCTACAAAAGGTCAGAACTGAACCCACTAACTTCTTCCTCGGAGCCTGTATATATGATTTCGATCACCAATCTTTGTAATTTGTGCGATAGAATCAATTATGTTCGCCGTCTCGGAACTCCTGTTGTGATCTACAGGTTATCGTGAAAAATACGTTTTCATGCCGAGACTTGCATCGCAGCAGGAGGAACAATTATTGAAGCATAAATCTCTTGAGCTTTATTTCGTTAAACATGTTTCATGAAATGCAAGTAACATAAATTTTACAAATTTTATGACGTAATATATATTAGTGAAAATACGAATTTTTGGACAGAACGAAGTTAATTTTTACGTTTTAGATTATGATTTACACATTCTTACTAAAACATTATGTACAACACCTTCCGATGAAATTTGAATTTCAACAAGGTAAAAAATTGAATAAATATGCGAGGAAAAGTTCCAGAATTGTATGAAAAATAGTTTTTAAGAAAATGGTCCTGACAGATTAAATTGAAAGACGCTGTATACAATTTTCATAACGAATTTTTATTGAAAAATTTCCAGGGCATTTCATTTGATTTGTACCTTATTCTATTGAAATGTTTTCTTTTTCCATTGCAGGTTCTTCGTACCTCGTGCATGAATAGAAATAATCTAACTGTGGGGCAAATATTAAACACTATGTCCGTGGACGCATCCAAGTTTGACTTGCTTGTTAAACAAACGAATACGGCTTGGTCGTCTCCTTTTCAAATATCCATCGCCTTCTACCTGTTGTGGGCCGAGATCGGTGTTGCAACCATTGCTGGGTTACTTATTGTTGCAATTACTATACCTGTCAACACAGTAGTGGCCAAGAAAGTTAAAATTTTACAGGTCAGATAGATATTTTATTAATTAAAGTTTTTTTTTGTTAATCTAGCCACATCATTCCGGGATTTATATCTAGTTATTTTAGACTAAATTCATCACAGTCTAGCTAAGTTAAAAAAAACTTTTAAAATAATATTTTGTTTAAAGGGTATTTCATACCTCGGTTAGCATTGAAATGTAGATTTTTTAGAGCGGAACTTTTTTGAATGGATTTACAATGGTTTTATAAGGTCCTACTTTTCATGAATTAAGCTTTGAAGAAAATAATAGAATAATATTTGTACTGTGGAAGCCGCATCTTCATAAATGTATTGCCCCTTGTATTGTGTTAAAAGTACTTAGATGTTTGACGGTTCTATGTTTGAAAACCTACTGTTATTTCGAACTGTGCTCTTACAAATGTGCCTATTTTGAAACTGCTCTAAGCTACGGTAGTTACGCTTCGATAATCTGTGCTTTCGCATTTTCCGAGCAACGCTTTGAGAAGCATCAGTTTTGACAATTCTTATCTTCTTCTAAGAGGCTACTTTTTAAGGGATATACGCTTTAAAGGGATTACAATTAAACGGAACTATGATTTAAGGGTTGCGCACTACCTAATGATCATGTATTTTAAGATCATCGCCCAATTTTAGAATTGTCTTCAATTTGAACCGTGTTTTAACTGAACTGCGCTTATAGGAATAGCAATTTTCTTGAAGGGAACTATGTTATAACGATGAAAGATTTAAGGGAAATATACTTTAAGATTTAAGGGAAATTTACTTTAAGGGATCTAGGCTTCAAACGGTCTAGTCTTTAAGGAAACAAATCTACGTTTTCTGCAAGATACTTTACCCGAGTTAGCCGAAGAAACTAGACGGCACATGTGGCTTGTGCTATGACGGAGCTCTAGCTCATCTAAGTCGTAAATTTGTAGCTCATCTGTATGCAACATTTCCTTTGAGGTGGATAGGTTGACTTGGGGCAGTTGAGAACCAACAAGATCTCCTGATTTAAACCCAAGTGATTTTCACTCTAGAAGCTTAATAATTATTTTTTGACACTTATCAATTTTTTCGCTTCACTGATAAATTAAAACTACTTATTTTAGGCAAACAATTTGATTGATATAAGAATATCGTTCGTCAGTTTGTAAGGCTGTGTAACGTTTTTTTGGAGCCCATATATCTCAAACAATACCCTTAAGGACCTATGCTCATTTTACATTATCTACTCTTTGGGACTTATAGAACACGTCCCAGAATATTTTGCATTCTTATCCGTTACAACCAGTAAGTACAAAAAGCGCACATATATGATATGCTACTGATTCGCAGTTTAAAATAATTCAACATGAAATTTAATCAATAAACAAATGCAACAGTAGAAATATAGAAAGGTTTATTTATCCCTTTACCAAATAACCGAATATTATTTTTTCGTCTGATAGGTTTGTTCGATTTTAGATTGAAATCAAAATTCTTTAATAAAATCTCTCGTAACTGCTGCATCCATCTTAATTTCTGTGTTTCAGCGCAAATTGATGAAAGTCAAAGACAAACGAATGAAAATAATGAGCGAGATTCTGAATGGAATCCGAGTCTTGAAAATGTACGCTTGGGAGAAATCCTTCGAGGACATCATTTTGGCGTTTCGTCAGAGAGAAGTCGGTATTCTCCGAAAGCAGTTATTTATTGAAGCAGTGACAAAAACTCTAATCGTTATAACGCCGATCATGGTTTGTCCTATTGATTTTAATATCAGTAGTTGATTTACATTAGGAAAAGAAGGTTTGATAAGAGCACCTGTTCTTCACTTATAAACTGTGACGTTTACGTTTTAGCTGTCCGTTATAATGCAATTGCATTGGCTAAACTTTAATCGAAAACAGCCCAATTATATATCACTTTCCCCAATTAAGTAACATTTCTTAAATTCAAGATAATATTTACAAATTAAAATTAATTTACTTATTCAATTGATGGCATCATTCTTCAAATGAAAATAAATTTTCCCGATTGAAAACATTATTCCTTAAATTTAATTGATTTACTCGATTTAAAGGATAATTTTTAAAATTTAAATTAATTTACCACATTGAAAGCAATATTCTTCAAATTAAAATTTATTTGCCCAATTGAAAGCATAATTTTTCAAAATTAAATTTATTAACTCTATTGACAGCATAATCCTTCAAATAAAAATTAATTTACCCCATTGAAAGCATAATTATCCAAATAAAAATAAATTTATCCAATTGAAAGCATAAGTTAACCAAATTAAAATTAATTAACAAAATTGATGGAATTATTTTCCAAATTAAAAATAATTTACCAAATTGAAAGCCTAATTCATCAAATTAAATTGCATGTAACCAATTGAAAGCATTATTTTCAAAATAAAACTTTATTTACCCAATTTAAAGCTCAGTTCTCCAATTTAAATTACTTTTACCCAAACAATACATAATTTGCGAAACTATATTTAATTAATTCAGTTTAGGTTCATTAAGTATCATTAATCCCGTTTTTATTCAATTATCGTAAATACCTGAAATTTACGTTCCACATTGATAGATGATTTGATGTGTTTTATAGCTGATTTCAATAGAAGTATTTTTATTTATTAGGTTGGCTTGTCAAGCTTTGCACTCTTCTTATTGATGGATAAAACCAATGTCTTGACGCCCTCCAAAGCATTTCTGTGCCTTATTTACTTTAACATCATGAGACACCCTTTAAATATGTTGCCAGAAGTTATAAGTAAATTTATAATGGTAATTAAGTGTCTTAATATTTTATTAATAACAAAAACTTGGCGTTTCTCAAAAGGATGGTAGAATGATTGAGGCGGGATATTTTGATTTTAAAATGGTCGGCATGCAATACAAATAGAAGAATAAGACACCATAATAGACTCTTAAATAAAACCTGTTCAGCGATTTGCCTAAAAGTAGTATTACAGAAAGCAAAATACTTGTATAAGCGATAAAGTTTAATGCACGCTTTACAAATAAAACTTTCATAAACAAGCGACTCACGCATGCGCGTATGAGAGGAAATTAACAGAGGGCGGCATTCCTCAAACCACCTCTCGCCAAATAGTCGACACCAGAATCATCATCCAAAGTAAAACCTGAAATCTTTCGACCATTACTTAAAATTCAAGTTTGTCCATTTCTTTCAAAATTGTAATAAGCATGGAGTAAATAGTCCATAAAATTCGAGGTCCAAATTTTTTAAAATTTGAGATTGTAGCAGAAAAAAATGTACCCAAGTTGATTATGTTTAGGGGAAGGGTGAGGGTTGGAAAACTTACTTTATACATATTTTCGTAAGTCTATGAATATTTTTATTTTTGGGTACTTTTTCCTCAATCGAATAATTTTCTTAACTTCATTCTTTTTTATGTTTTTTTAAAGGCACAGGTGTCTATTCAAAGGATAAGTAAAGTTCTGTACTCGGAAGAATTTGAAGATTACACATTGAAGAGGAACATCAATCAGTACGGTAAGACATCAGGAAGACATTTTATAATAATAATTTGTGGTAGTGAAGGTAATATATAACTTATAAAAACTTTCTTTATGTACTAAATTATCGGAGAAATTGAAATAAGGTTCAAAGCGACACTTTTTAAAAACTTTGAATTTAAGATTTTCCTTAATTGAATAAACAATTATATCTTTTCCTTGATACACTTTTTTAAAAATTTAAACTTATAATGAGTAAAATATTTTTACTAGACGGGTCATTTCATGACAAAACGCCTATTTTTTTTTTAACACCCGACCCCTTTCGATTTCGACCAAAATTTGCATATAGGGTTGTTTGGGCCTAAGAAAACGATTTTGAAAGTTTCATAAATATCGGTAAAGCCGTTTACGAGATACAGCATACACGTGTTTTCAAAAGTACACCTTGACCCCCTAAATGTTTTCTCCTATATCTTATAAAGTAATTCTCGCAAAATCATATATAATATTTCATTTTGAAGATAATGCGTATTTTAATATGAATATTTAATCAGGGCTGTTACATGAGGTAAATTTCATTAAAACCTGGGCTTTTAAATAAGTTGTTCTTTGACCCCGCCCAGACACCTCAATCGCAGATCAACGATTTTGGCATTTTCAAAATCTGCGCTATCGAATACATAATAATCACTCAAAATCCCAAAGTATTATATCTAGTTTTTGAGATATTAATTTTTGAAATTCACCCCACCACACACAAAATTAAATACCAAAACCATTTATTCTTATAGTTTACACACGAATAAATTTTTAGCTCGATTTTTAGGTTACACGAAACAGCTGGCACTTCTTTATACTTTGAAAAGGCTTTGGTAATTTTATTTTTATTGTCTTTTTTTAATTGATAACCTTTTGAATTTGGTAAACCTACAATAATTTCAATTGCACAAAGAACATTTTAACTTGATACCCAACAGCTATCGATCCTTCTGGCCTATGTGTATTTGTCAGAAATACCGGGGTAGGGCAAAAGGTTTATAATAGTGCGCCGCACGTCTCCGGTTTTGCCCAATTCGGTTCCAGCTCCAAGATATTTTGGAGCCAGATCTGGAGCTACGGCTTCGGCTCCGAGGTGTATAAACCAGCTTCAGGAGTCGGCTCCAACGCATTTTTTAAAAGATATTGGTTTCTAAATGAGACTGGCAATTTCGTTTATATAGAATAAACTAACTACTTAAGATACGGAGTTACTCTTTGAAAATGTTGCATTGTGAAATTATTTTAAATCAATTGAATCAGTATAATGAAGAACCCATAGACGTACTAAGAACAAAGGAATGGGGATTTTCCTAAATCGACTCCTAATCTATAATTTTTAGGAGGCGAAGCTATAGCCTAGCTTCTACCACTATTGTTACTTGTATTGCTATTAAAACTGATTACGAAGTTAGTTCTGTAAGACGGCTCATGCTTTGTTCCTGAATTAGCAACCTTTTATTTTTGACAGAACTTTTAATATTCTGGCAAAGTAGATGGTGCGAAAGGAGACAAAGAAAAAGGCGGAGCAAATTTTGAAATATAGATTAGGAGGCTCCACGACGTCCTAAAGCTATAATTGCGTGTTTTAGTACGTCTATGGGTTCTTGGTATAACGTGACATATCTTTACATTGGTTGTGATACACATACTTTAATTTAACACCTCATTATAAATGTATTTTTTATTTTATTTTTTCAAGTTGCTTTTTAGATAGTTATGTTTCAGAGTAGATGGCGCAATTAGCGGAAGTAAATAACGGCCGTGTATCCGTTCAAACATTTGAGTGGTCGGACATTTACGTGAAATGGAGTCTGCAATGGAATGAGTTGAAATCGAACAGACGTTTCACACAAAAAAATTATATTATGAAATGTAATCGCAGCCAGCTCCTGATATTCGAAAATTAACGGACGAGTTTTTAAAAAAAATCTAGATAAAAAGAGTCGCTAAGCACTTATGTCCACGATTCTGGCTGGCGTTCTGTTGCCGTAGATAGAGAGGAGAGATTGTAATGGGGGAATACCCGTTTTTATTCCAGGGTACCGAGTTTTCTTGTTCCTAGCTACTCTGTCGGGTTTCCTTGTGATTTCTAGTAGACTTGGAAATAGCTGGAGTTCTGGGGCCCTAAAAGTAAATCATTCGAACGATGGTTGCGGGCCACCAGGGCCGCCAAAATTAATTTATAAATCTTTTTGAAACATTTTACGGAAATTTCTGGAAAATAATAACGGTGGTTTCCTACCTTAGACGAGAGCTAAATCTAGCGTAACTGAGTAATTTTCCCCCTATTTGACCTCCCCTCTGCTTGGGCCAGTGGCCCTCAATAAAAATAAGTTAAGGTAGTCGGGGAATCTACGGGCTCCCGTTAAAAACATCACTATTTCAAAGTCTGATATCTTGCACAATTTAGGGTGCAGTAATATATGCTAAAATAATATTGAACGCCCAGACTATACTATCCTGGACAAGCAATTTAGTATAAAATATATAAATACCTAATCGTAATGTAAGAAGTAGAGTTTTTGATATTCTAAACTCTAAATTACTAGAATCATAATATTAATTTATTTAGTAGGTCACCTAGTTTCAAGTATATTAAAAAATTTCGTTAATTGGTGGGGTAAATTTCAATAATTAATATCTCGAAAACTAGAAATATTTCTTTGAGTCGGAGTCGTGCGGTGCAGTATTATAAACCTTTTGCGCCGCCAGGTATTTCTGACAAATACACATGGGCCAGAAGGATCGATAGCTGTTGGGTTTCAAGCATAGATAGGCAAAACTCCGGAGGGCTTGGAGGGCTTCATTGAAATTAACATTATGCCCTCCAGCACTCCGACGTTTCCTCCGGAGGTTTGCCCATCTATATGGTATCAAACTGAAATGTTCTTTGTGCAATTGAAATTCTTGTAGGTTTCCCAAATTCAAAAAGGTTATCAATTAAAAAAAGACAATAAAAATATAAGCCTTTACAAAGTATAAAGAAGTACCAGCTGTTTCGTGTAGCCTAAAGATCGAGCTAAAAATTTATTCATGTGTAAACTATAAGAATAAATGGTTTTGGTATTTAATTTTGTGTGTGGTGGGGTGAATTTGAAAAATTAATATCTCGAAAACTACAAATATTACTTTGCGATTTTGAGTGATTATTATGTATTCGATAGCGCAGATTTTGAAAATGCTAAAATCGTTGATCTACGATTGAGGTGTCTGGGCGGGGTCAAAGGTCAAATTATTATTTTTTTTTTTATAATAATAATCAGCTAGGCTAATACCCAAGGCACCACCTTAGGCCTAAGTCATCAAGCGACTTTTGAAGCCTTTAATTCAGGTGGCCGGGTTATAATGCGTAGGAGGGTGGTGACAAGCCCTGCATGCCACGCGTTCGAGCCAACAGCTCCCTACACTAACTATTACCGTTAACCTCAACAAGTTTTTATGGAAGGGGAAACCGAAGATCTCGGGGGAAAACCCCTTAAACCAGTGGGGAGATAACTTGCAAACTCTACGCAGAAGGAGTTATTCCGAGTTTTCACCCAGATTGCATTGAAAGTTACGTCACATAACAACCCTGATTAAATATTCATATTAAGGTGCGCATTGTCTTTGAAATGAGATATTATGTGTGATTTTTAGATAATTACTTCATAAGATATAGGAGAAAACATTTAGGGGGTCAATGTGTACTTTTGAAAAAACACGTATGCTGTATCTCGTAAACCGCTATACCGATCTTTATGAAACTTTCAACATCGTTTTCTTAGGCCTGAAAAACCATATATGCAAATTTTGGGCGATATCGAAAGGGGTCGGGTGTTCAGCGTCAGGCGTTTTGTCATGGAATGACCCAGACTGCTCTAAAAGCGTCCAATAGTTATTTTATTCGTAATGAGAAGGGTGCTCCTGAATTACAAATAATCCTAAAATATTTAGTAGTTTTCTACATCAGTTTGTAACAATTTTTACACTCAAATGTTTTGCACTTCTGTAAATATGTTTTCCTACTTAGACATTGTCGTCGAAGAAGCAAGTTTCGGATGGGGAACAGGGATGAAACCCACGTTGAACGAAATCAGCTTTTCCATTCCGAACGGATCGCTGGTGGCAGTTGTTGGGGCTGTTGGCTGCGGCAAATCCTCCCTCTTAGCATCTCTACTTTGCGAGATGAATAAGCTTCAAGGAGAAGTCACGATTCAAGTAAGAGCGACATTTGTCATTTTATTTTAAAGTTAGAGGGTCTCAACAATATTTAAAATATAGTCGCTGACCAATTGTGACATAAATACCGACATTCCTAGCAAACACAAAATAGTCCCACGGATATCAAAGAAGTATCAGGTTAGGATTTCGCGATATCACTAAGATGAGCAAAAAACCGAAACTGTTAAACTATTTGTTGTACTGGAGATGCCAAAATGTCCGAATTTTAGACTTCGTTAGAATATCCATTGGAAGTGGCGTCTGGTATACGTTCGCCTTGACGGAGTCCCACAGGCGATTAGGAAGAAAGAAAATGCCAATTAAACGCTCAATAACTAAACCTGCCCAGACGTTAAGTCTATATTGCGCGTGGTGGTGACGATGAAATACCCAGTCAGGATTTACGTCATTCCACGTGTGGTGGTTTTGGTCGTTAAATGTCCCATTCATCGGACACTAAGAGCTGATTGAGAATATCAGGTTTTCCGTCACAAATGAGGCTAGGCCAGTTGCAAAAATCAAATAGACGTTCCATATCTCCATCATGAAGAGCTTGATCAAGGCTGGGTAGGTACGGATGGAAGTGGTGACTGCGCAGAATTATCCCTCCCGACATGATCCATCTAGCGCTTGCTGGCGGGTGTACTTCAAAATAGGCAAGTACCCAGGTAGCTCAATGACGTCACGAGAACGTTTTTCTATCGACGTTGATATCCGGGATAAAATAACGTTCTAGTCACGTTTAGATTGGCCGCTCATATAACGTTCCTACGAACGTCTTTGTTGACGTTCTCATGACGTCTAATATTGGTTTCCGGGCAGTGCCGTCTTTCCCATTGGGCAAATAGGGCACTGCCTTAGGGCCCCAAGGTTCTGGAGGGCCCCATTTCATTTTTATTTATTAAAAAATATTAAATCTTAAAAATATTGTTTTTCTCATTTTCTGTATTAGTATATTGTCTATTCACATAAAACGCAAATTTTCATCAGGAGCCCAGCTTTATCCTAAAAAGTATATATTTATCTAAAACATGTCTGCTCGTGATATAGACCGTGTTGACCGTAGAATATTCAAGCTCGGAAACGCCTGAAACCAGGACGATCATAAGCTGTCGTGTTTCCTGCTTTACTAAGGAAAACCGAAATTAAACTGTCTGCGACAAAAATACGTGTGGCTGTGAAGTTTGCGGGTTAGTACTACGGAGTTTTTACCTCTCCGAGGGGACAAACAAAGTCCCCTAGGAGGGGTTATACAACCAGCGTGTCTGTCTGTGGGTCTGTGGGTCTGTGGGTCTGTCAGGCCTGCGAACGCGTTCGCATTTTCGGTGCAAAGTGTAATCACTGCGTACGCAGTTTCTCAAAGGGTTGGCAAAACCACCGTGTGACGGTGAGCGTTAACGGATGCATTTGCGGTTTGGTTTGGATGGTGTTTTTTCGCTCACCGTCGTGACGGTTTGGTGTATTACGTTTTTGAAATGTTTATGCGTAGGTTGTGAGTGTTGAATTTGTTGTGTTTGTGTTCTGATGGTTGTGCATGTTGAGTCTGTTGCGTTTATATGGGCGTTTTCTCTCCAACTTCTTCTTAATGACTTTGGGACGGACCGAGTGCTGAGTCTAATGCTACTTCTCAACGTCCAATGGCAGGGTTTCCACCAGTTGTACACGGTATTCGTCTTAGTATCAATTTGCGATCGCATCGGGCGGGATTTGAACCCGAGACCTCCTGATTGACAGGCGGACGTTCTACCACAGAACCACCGACACTTGTTACGCCTTATTGAAAATTAGACCTTCAGCTTTATCGGAAGCGTATTTAATAGAGTACGAAATTTTGGTTTAATTGAAATAGAATTGAAATTGAAATTATTGCATCGAAGAAATTCTAATTTAGCATTTCTCTATTGATTAAAAACAAATGCGCCGCCCAGGTTTCGAACCCAGATCATTCGGCTTGGCAGTCGAGCGCTCTACCACAGAACCACCGATAGCTGCTTAGATTTACTGAAATTAAGACAGGCATCGTAAGCATAATAGGTAATAAAGTCTTTTTTTATTAATGAATTTATGAAGGCCTAATCTGGTTTTTTTTAAAGGTTAAATCTTGTTTTAGCGCAGTCAGCCGAGATTAGAGGGTTAAAGGGTAGACCCTGTGGGTGGTCCACTTTGTTAGTTTTTTTTGTTATTTATTTACGGGTATTATTAACGACCTATATGTAGTTGTGTTAATTCAAAGGAGATGATTTAACGTTAATTGCTTTAAGAGCTGGCGGTTAGTCAAGTGGCTCTCTGTGCTTGGTTTATGGTAGGGTTTTTGCTTCTTGTAAATATATTTGGTGTGGATCTTATTAAGCATTATTTTTATTTTTTATTTAAATTACTGAATGATCTGAATCATCATTACGTAATTTACGTTATTGCCTGAAAGTCCAAAACCTTTTAATCAATCTTAAACTAAGTACAGTAGACGTCGCGAAGAAAGTCTTTTATGTATAGACGAAACTACTTGAAAACCAACAAAATAGTACTCATGACCTAAATTAATTAATTTTTGTTTTGTTTCAAGATTAATTTTTATATAGTAGATACCTTTCTGTGGATAAGTAAAATGAAGCGGACTTATATGAGTGGATATGAAAAAAGGAAAAAAGCCGCCGCGGAGGAGAAGAAAATGAGTAAAATTCCAAAGCTAACATCTTGGCTCAAATCAGATGTAATGACAGTTACCAGTACCAGTACTTCTGAAAACGCAGCATCGCCATGTACATCCGATTCTGCTTCCTATCAAGAATTTAATCTAGTTGAAGAGAATTGTAACGAACCAGACATACCCGCTCCTGCAGATACTGGGGAAGTAATGAGAGTTCTACAACATGAAATAGCCGTGTCGTTTACTACAAAAGGCTTAGAGAGTTTCGTCACAGATATACCTGTTTCTGCAGATTCAAGGGAAATAGATTTTCCGACACCTAATCCTTTAACGGCTACGAAGACGGATTTGAAAAATTACGTCACAGATCCTGGTTTATGGTGTATTAAGGATAACGACACCTTGGAATACTGGATTCGGCAAGGACCAACTTCATGCCAGAACATTGATTGCGACTTTTCTAACTCATGCAGACTATATGTCGAAGTCGGAGGACAGAAAACTATGTCACGCTATTTATCTCAGAAGGTTTTCAATCGTGAATTACGAAATGGCGAGATGGTTAAAAGGGAATGGCTACTTTATTCACCTTTTCAAGGTCGTGTGTACTGCTTTGTGTGTCGTCTTTTGTCCAAGAAAGAATCCCCATTTGCAACATCTGGATTTAATGACTGGAAACACTGCATTTATATAGAGGCACATGAAAATTCAGAAGAACATCGCAACTGCATGACAGCTTATTTGATAAGACATAAAGAAATCGGAACTGTGGATTCCATATTAACTAAACATCATCGTTCAGAACAAGAATACTGGTATAAAGTGCTAACACGTGTGGTTTCTGTCATTCGCTTTCTAGCCTCAAGGGGTTTGCCGTTTCGTGGTGATAACCAAACAATTGGATCAACCAAAAATGGTAACTTTTTAGGTATTCTAGATCTTTTGAGCGAGTTTGACCCTTTTTTAAACGAGCTTTTAAAATTGTACGGAAATCCAGGAAAGGGTCATACGTCATATCTTTCAGCAAATATTTGCGAAGAATTTATAGAAATTATGGGGCAAAACGTTCTTAGTGCTATTCTAGATGAATTAAAAATATCGAAGTACTATTCTATAAGTGTTGATTCAACTCCGGATATAACCCATATTGATCAACTTTGTTTTATCGTCCGGTACATGCGAGGAAGTGCAACTGTGGAGCGTTTTCTCAAGTTTATACCTATATTTTCCCATAAATCAAAGGATCTAGCCGACACGGTTGTGGATTTCTTAGACAAGAACGATATACCGTTATCTAACTGCCGTGGTCAATCCTATGACAACGCCTCAAATATGGCTGGGCGATATACTGGTTTACAAGCACGAATACGTCAGTTAAATGAGTACGCCATCTATGTTCCTTGCGCTGGACACAGCTTAAACTTAGTAGGATTAAAAGCAGCAGAGTGTTGTCAACAATCTGTAAAGTTCTTTGACTTTGTTCAACGTTTATATTCATTTTTCTCGGCATCTACACATCGATGGAATATTCTAGTATCATCTTTAGGAAAGAATCTTGTGGTCAAACGTCTGTCGGACACGAGGTGGTCTGCTCACTTTGATGCTGTACATGCCTTGCTTCAAGGTTACGAGAAAATTAGACACGCATTGGGTTCTTTATCAGGTGACATGGACCAAGATGTAAACGCGAGGAGAGAAGCCGTAGGATTACAGAAAAAAATGGATAAATTGGAAAAGATATTTCTAACAATTCTTTGGAACGATATTCTCGAAAAAGTAAACAAAACAAGTAAGGTCTTGCAATCGGAAG
The DNA here is from genome assembly GCF_980474605.1 of Leiobunum rupestre. Lineage (NCBI taxonomy): Eukaryota > Metazoa > Arthropoda > Arachnida > Opiliones > Sclerosomatidae > Leiobunum > Leiobunum rupestre. The sequence goes on along the minus strand of NC_143387.1, from coordinate 9,233,452 downwards.
ATATGAATATACTTACTGCTACAAGTCTTCTTGAGTCTCTGAAATCATATCTCCAAGAAATTAGAGATACATTTATTGAATATGAACTGAAGGCCAAAAATCGGTGTCCAGATTTGGATTACAGTGACGTGAACCGAAGGGAACCAAAACGAAGTGTACGTATAACCGCGTATGATGGACCAGAAAAAGAGACCGTTCTACACAAAAGTGAAAAGTTTAAGGTGGAAAGTTTCCTCCCTGTTCTGGATTCTCTGAAGTATGACCTGGAAAAACGAGCTGAAGCTTATTCAACGATTGGAAATCTGTTTTCGTTCTTTAGCCAATTGAAAACTACAACTTCTGATGAACTGATGGAAAAGTGTAAACATTTGGCTAATGTTTATCATGAAGACATTGAGTATAAAGACCTTTTAAGTGAATGCAATCATTTGAAGCACTACACTGACGAAAATTGTAAGACTATTAATGATTTGTACCGAAAAATAATTTTTGACGACTTACAATCAGTTTTTCCGAATGTTGAAATTGCCCTCAGAATTTTCATGTGACTAACTGTTCTGGCGAACGCTCGTTTTCAAGATTAAAACTTATGAAGACTCCGCTAAGAACTACTATGGGCCAACAGCGTTTGAACTGTCTTGCTCTAATTTGTTTGGAAAGTGACCTTTTAAAATCCATTGACTTTAATCCTATTATACAGTCATTCTTTGCTAAGAAATTTCGCAGATGTCACGTTGATGTAAAATAAAAATGTACTTTCAAAAGTTACTGTACAAGGTGACTCTATTTAAATTGTACCATTAAGATATTAAATTAAGTACCTTCTCTAACCAGGGTAAATATAAAACAAAGACTGTTGGTTGACGATAGACTTCGCACTGGAGGTTAGAACAAGTGAAAAATATCTAAAAATGGTAGAAAAATCCATCTAAGTATGTAGGAGGGGGGAAGCTAAACCCTAACAAATTCAGAAAAATTAAAAACGTCGAGAAGAACTCTGACCGATAGGTCTTCGAGTAGGTTAATTTTCGAATTGGAGGTTAGAAACTTGGTTGGGCTTATTGGGGGGCCCCGCGCACCGCTTTGCCCAGAGGCCCCCAATCATGTAAAGACGGCCCTGTTTCCGGGTAGTGTATATGACGTCTCTATTTCACATCCATGGATGGAATATTATCGTTTCGATGCGTTACAATTGTCTATATATATTCGAAATATAACATATATATAGCGTCTCAGTGACCTAATTTACGCGGCCGAAGGACAATTATTGTTGGCCTAATGACCTAAAAAAAGCGTCCAAAAGATCTATTTTTACGTAAAGGTTACGACTTAAGGACCTATTATTGCTACTAAAAGAATTACTTCGTTACGCTAAATTACCTTCTTTTAACGGCTACGAGACTTACTTTGTTACCAATATTTAGTCTATTTGAAATGTCTCTAGAATTAATTTCTTTGAATACAAGACCAAATATTACGGCTAGAAAAACCTAATTTTGGATGTTAATTATCACACTTATTGCTGGCAGAAAAGCTTGATTCTGACTACAACTAGATTTATATTTAAAAAATTTCTAAATTCAAATTTTATAAAATTACAATTTTCCTTTTTAAAAATAGCTCACTTTATTAAAAGTTCGTCCACTTCAAAAACAATTGTCTTTTAAAAATTACCAAGATACAATTTGAGAATTTCATTTATTCATATATTAAAAATTTTAATGCAAATTAGTGTGTTCAAGTGCACATTTCGTTCAATATTCGAGATTCTTCTTAATCTTGATCATCTTGATTTTCTTTGGAGGTTTTTGACTTTTTAACTTTTTGTTTTTGAGAGATCCTTGTGGAAGCATGTTTTAGACAGTCTTTAATGACATTTTCAATAAGACATTCAGAAACTTTTTCATAAAGCGTATTTGATCTAACAGCGCCTAAATTGAAAAAAGAAAAAACACACACAATTTTTAAAATCAAAATTACCAACATTTTGTTATCAATGATATGAAATTGTGCGTACATATCACAACATCCTTGATTTTGAGAGACTTGAAGGATTCCTTATTAGTTCCCGCCCAGTTGAATTTTAGAGCCAAAATATCACTTAGTATGTTCGAAACAATTCTTCTAGTAGCATCCGCATAACATTTTCCCCCAAGTCCTCCAAGAAATGAAACCTAAAACATTGAAGAATTGGTGCATATTTAATAAATTAATTAGTCCCTAAAGTGTATTTCTTAACTCACCAAAGTTAATTGGTTACTCTTTTCCATTAAATATTTTTCTACGTTCTGCAAGGATTCCATTGACTGTAGAGGTAACTCTAGATGGTCTACATCTAATTTGGAGCTTGAAGATTTTTCAATTAAAAGCTTCATTAACATTCTGGAATTTGACAGAGCCTGACATTTTAAATTTTCCATTTCTCTCAATGTTTTCTGCATAACTAAAAATATAAATAATTAATTTAAACATCACCGTGTTATATGCAACCTACATTGCTTATTAAGACCAAATTATAGCAGTTTAAACAATATACCAATCCACAGCGGTTTTCCTAATTAAGGCGGTGTATTATTTTGTTTATTATGTTCTCTAATTTCTGGATTAATTATTTATAATTAGGGTTATGTGGACAAAATGTTTGAAAACTGTTGCATGAAAGGAATAGCTTAGACCAACAAATAATTTTTAGGTTAAGCTGTAAAGCATGAGATATTTACATTGGGCAAGTACCGAAAGTTGACTTAAGATTTCAGCAATATTTGATGATACATTAGTTCCAAAAGCAGATCCACCTGTATGTGCTATATTCAAAATAACAAAGTGTTATGAACCAAATAATACCCTTTTAGTAAAAAAACATTTAAGCATTACATATACATGCAACATTTAAAATTATATAAATTACCTGTGACATTCAAGCCAGTTCGTGAACTACAGTCATTGTTGTTTTCTAAAGACAGATTTGCTTGACCCGAAGATGGAAAAGGTGGCGTTTTTGGTAAACCAAAATTTGATTCGCCTTTCTTTAACAGTGGTTCTATAAAAAATAAATTGAAATTATATGCTTTGTCAACTCCTCATTAAAGTTCTTTATACCATCATCACTGCTTTCAGAATTATCCACATGAGTTGCTGTATAAGACGAGGTGTTATGTAGTGTTTTCTTACGTTTATTACATAAATTTGAACTACCAACTCTGACAGCAAAAGTGCAACTTTCGTTTTCAGTAATATCCCCAACATCTGACTGCAGTTCACTTTCTTTAGCCTTTAACTCCGCCAACTTTAAATCGTCTTCAACAAACCGTTAAAATTTTATTAGTAATTCAATTATCTAAGAATGTATAAGTACCTGTGTCATAAAGAATTTTAGTAATATCATATCGCTTCCATTTCTCAGAAGGAGATTCCTTGTTCGCTAAAGCTCTTCGGTACCTAACATAGCTACGATACGGAGGCCACAAGCACGTACTGTCACTTTCACACCACCAACCTCGATGAATAACGGCAGTTTCTGTAACTCCATCTTCCGTTGTGCTTCTAAACTCTATTACTAAATAAGTCTTCTTGCTCATCTAAATAGAAAAATATTTTAATTAACTACTGCAATTGTATTAATTAATTATCAAGATATTGACTAATATTATGTGAATATGTTGTTATGTAAAAGTGGAATAGAAATTCCTGTTGAATCGGTGATTGGCAAATAGTCACATTTCTTTAAAAACGTTTGAGCATTCCAGGCTCTTAAATTTGAACAACAGGAAACTTTTTCTATACCCAAATCTTTTGAGCTACAGGGATACGAATACGCCTCTTCTATTTGCTTAAAGTATTTCCCAATTATATAAATATTGCTGAAAAATGCAGTTAATACGTAAAGTCGTCCTCGTGGTACGTACGGTTGTGTTTAAGTCTAGTCCCGAGTGTACTAACAGTAGAAATTCTTGAAGTAGATTAATTTACAGATTCTAGGTTGAGACATATATTGTCATAAAATACATAAATTCTAAGATAATATAATTATATAAATAAGTAAATTTTTTTCAAATAATGAAAACTTACCAAATATTTGTGCTTTTCTAGTGCGTATTACTCAGCAGCAGCTCCTTGGTTAAAATGGCGGTGCGACAACGACTGTACGACAAACCAATAAACTAAAGTTATTCTCCCGTGCTTGCGGTCTCTCCCACGCGAGCGCATGCGCAGTGGGCCGTGTCCCATGTAACCGTGTTTACTACCGTCCAAGGTTGCCAGACTGCCACAGTCCTTTGTAGCTACGTTTGATAAAGCCTAAAGCAGTGCATGAACAATTTGTCCGTACTAGTTTTTGTATTGTCTGACAGTTATATGATCTTATCGTTATTGAAAAAATACTAATTATGTAATTTAATTTATATTTAAAATAACATTTTCCAGTATACTAAAATACCGCTGCACTGTTTAACATTTTACAACTTATTTTTTAATTTTTAGGCTTTTTAAAATAATGTAAATTTAATAAGGGTGGCACAGTTAATTGCAAAGCGGGAATTACGAAAAAATACCTTATTAGTAAGTAAACCTAAAAATAAGTCAGGATTCAAGAATATGAAATTATTAAAATATGCTTTAATAATGCTTTATTTGTATGAAAATTAATCGTACGAGAAAGGTCAAAAAGTAACCAAGTAAGGACGGTGGTTTTTATACTACTTATGGACTAATCTAGAACGTCCAGCAAATGTTGCGAAATTACCGAAATTCAACCGTTAATAAGTGACGTTCTGTGAACGTCTTAATGATGTTTCAAAAAATAAATATTTTGATGCTAAATTTGAAACGAACAATGGACGTTCTCATAACGTCGCAATATGTACGAAAACGTTATTTAAACCTAAAGTACCAAATATTAACCCCATATGAACGTCATTTTACTAGCTGGGTACAATGTCGTCCATGTCGATGTTTACAGCGGAATCTGGGATTGCCATTTCCATTCTCGTTGAAGTCGCAAACAACTCTTGGGCTTCTGTTAGGATAGCGATCTTGAAACCAATAGGCACACACAAAGAAATTTTACACATTTTTAAATAAGGCTATTGCCTCCTATAGCCCAGGACAGATAGGCCAAAAAAGGGCTTGACCCAGAACATTTTCCCATAAAGATGAAAATTGGTACATAGGTAGTTTTGGACCCCAAAAAAAATATACTAAAAGTCCCCACCTCTAGAACGTGAGCTTCCGACGCCATCTTGGAAAATGGCCGCCAAGCACGCCTGACGTCATAAATTAATGAAAGTGTCCAAAAATGTTAAAAATTGGTACATTATACATTTAAGGCTTTCTGAATAGTATTGTAATTTTTTTTGGTGTACAACCGTTATTTTGGCTGCCATCTTGGAAAATGGCAGCCAAAAAGGTTTTCCACGTAACTTTCCACTATATGTTTCAATATGTTTGAAAATTGGTATATCATTTTATTACGGGGCCTTTGGAACATGGTTACAAAATCTTATGTATCTGCGACCGTTATTTCGTCCGCCATCTTAGAAAATGGCGGACTGCAATGCCGAATTTCGCATTCAAAATTAAATGATATAGTCCGATTGTTTTCAAATTTGGTAAATTTTTTGATTGTGACGCTGAGAACACTATTACAAAATCTTAAAGGTATCTGACGGTTACTTCGTTCGCCATCTTGGAAAATGGCCGTCTGGAAAATATTCACCTTGTCGATAGCATTCTTATAACTATTTCGAATCACTTTAGGGTTAGATTATTAGCTTTTAAAATCTGGAAAATGAAAACCGGTGATACAAATGTATATGTATATATAAATAAAATAACACATTTAATAATAATAATATAACACATTTAATTAGGAAATGCCCAAAACTATTTATATATTCTTAAAATATTCAATGAAATATTTATCAGTTGCTGCAGCTCGTACCAAGAAACATCCATCTTTCTTTGTCCAAATAATAATAAATGTCGTTGCCCATCTCTCTAGCAAGACATTTCGAAATTAAAACACACCGGTTTATATATGTAGATATTAAAATTTAAAATCTATTAGTCGTTACATGAATAATACTTTGCTAATTAACCATTCTGGAGCAAGTAACCGTTTTCTGATTTCAGTAGTTCATAGAGAGTAAGGAAAGAGTTGCGAGTTACTTCTTTACGGTTACAGAATGGAAACAAATGATATGGTTTCAAATATATCTCTAACGATTAATATCAATTTTTGTGAGCTTAAATTACTTTTAAATTACCCCTTTACGAATGAGCGTTTGCCTGTAAAACGCGTACACACATATTCACACTCATTTCGTGTAACTGTAGAACGACTTGCCCTAAAAACTGCGATTGCAAAAGATCTGGTCTCGTTTGCTATGCAATGTTTGGTATGATCTGAAGTAACCCTTGGAAATATTTGATTGAAGAAGACGACGAGATTATAATTTGCGATTTGTAAATATTAGGAAGTAGCTGGGGAGCCCGACCTTCGACCGGGTCCCACATAGTTGCATTGATCGTATAATTCATAAAGCCATAAATTTAATCACTGATATATTTAAGATTTTGTATCTCCATATATTTTCTCATGTATAAAACGACGATACTTATCGTACACCGAGGTAAAGGATTGCACCAAAATTGCTACACAATATCGCGCAGTTTCCTAACAACGATCCAGTGGCGCACCCAGGTTTGTTTTCTGGAGGGGGCCCGTGAAGATCAAAACTCTTTCGACTGCTTTAGTTGTAATAATTAGAAAAAACCGAGTTTTCTTTTTGTTCTTGGAGGGGGCCCGGCCCTTCTGCCCCCACCCGCGTGCGCCACTGCAACGATTTGAAAGATCAAAATGGCAGGATTGAATAAATATTATTTTTTTCTGGTTTAAATTTAATCACTGGTATATTAAAGATTTTGTACCTCCAAAAATAACCGTGTACCACTATAAGAAACACATTTGATCGTTTAGAACCGGTTTATTAGATTGTATAACGCCTTTACTCTAAAATTTCGAAGTACTCCTATAGACTCCTCTAAGAAACCTTTTAGACTGCTTTAGAACTCGTACTCATATCAGTAACCTAGCTGACCCCTTTAACGTCGTGTACCCTATACCTCTATAAATATCAGTGTACTCCTATAAGGAGCCCCATGAACCTCTTTAAACTACCGCCAGAGCCGTTCTATTTTTTTTGGGCCCGGGGCAAATGTTTTAGACCCCGGGCTCCACTAACGTTTTCAAAATGTTATTGACTTTCTAACCCTCTTTGACCTAGGGGCCCCAATCAGTACCTCATGGGCCATATACTGCCAGGACCCGGGGATATAGACCGTTCTCTATTAAATTAAAACACGTGGCCTGTAGAGGGAAAGGAAAGCCCATCGACAGTTCGAATATAAATGATGAAAAACGATACATCGCCAAAGAAAACATCATGTGCTTATTATATAGTTAATTAAACAGTTTTGGGTATTTCCCAATAAAATGTTTTCTACAAATAAATGCGTTATATGTGTATCACCGGTTTTCATTTTCCAGATTTTAAAAGCTAACAATCTAACCCTAAAGTGATTCGAAATGGTTATAAGAATGCTATCGACAAGGTGAATATTTTCCAGCTGGCCATTTTCCAAGATGGCGAACGAAGTAACCGTCAGATACCTTTAAGATTTTGTAATAGTGTTCTCAGCGTCACAATCAAAAAATTTACCAAATTTGAAAACAATCGGACTATATCATTCAATTTTGAATGCGAAATTCGGCATTGCAGTCCGCCATTTTCTAAGATGGCGGACGAAATAACGGTCGCAGATACATAAGATTTTGTAACCATGTTCCAAAGGCCGTAATAAAACTATATACCAATTTTCAAACATATTGAAACATATAGTGGAAAGTTACGTGGAAAACCTTTTTGGCGGCCAAAATAACGGTTGTACACCAAAACAAAATTACAATACTATTCAGAAAGCCTTAAATGTATAATGTACCAATTTTTAACATTTTTGAACACTTTCATTTAATTTATGACGTCAGGCGTGCTTGGCGGCCATTTTCCAAGATGGCGTCGGAAGCTCACGTTCTAGAGGTGGGGACTTTAAGTATATTTTTTTTGGGGTCCAAAACTACCTATGTACCAATTTTCATCTTTATGGGAAAATGTTCCGAGTCAAACCGTATCTGTCCTGGGCTACCTATGACTAACAAACATTTGTGAAAATCGGTCTTTTTCAACCAACCCAACTTTATTTGTACGTTTTGAAGTATGCTCTTCATTTTTTTATTGAAAGCTTTCGTCTATCACCTACCGGTCAAAATGTATATTTTTGAAAAACAAGCAATTATTTTTAACTTTTTCTGAAATTTAGAAATTAGATAATTCCCAACTCAATACGAATTCTCCGAAAATTTCAAACTCTACCTATAATTTTAATTTCTAAAAGCACTCTTTCCAAGCAAATAAAAACACTCTGTATTACTTTATTAAACTATCTTTCTATTCAACTTACATAGAGTATATCAATATTATTCCACCATTGACACTTAAGAGTTAGAATGCAACAAGATTGTAGGGATGCGTTTTTCGTTTGCAGATTTGGGCACTAATATGTTGGAAGTTGATAGTGTATTTCAAATATAAACTATAATTAATTTGATGTGGTGAAATAGCTATTTGATTGTTAATGAGATTGCTTTATTAATATGAAGGAAACCTTAAATGACGCATTTAAGTGGCTAATTGATTGCAAAATGGTTTTTACTAAATCCAAAGTAAAACTTAAACTACAGGTAAGATCACTGTAAAATATGATGTATTGTATTCATAAAATCTATACATTAAAGACCGTCCGTTTAAAGGTAATTAATCAGTTATTTTCAATTCATCCTTGTGCTTAATTTTGCTTTAATACAGCAATTACTTGCTCATTAAAGAATAAGTAATCATTTTATTTCATGATCAAATTACAAACAAGTAGCTATAAGTAATTTGACCTAGAATTAAAATCATTTCTCTAATTTATTTCACGGAAGATTGATATTATCCCTCAGATTGACAATGACATATTTTAAACGAATGCATTTTTGATTGATCCTAGGGAACCATTGGATACGTTCCGCAACAGCCGTGGATTCTGAACCAGTCATTTCGAGAAAACATTTTGTTTCTGAAGCCGATGGATGAGAAAAGATACCAGGAAGTGATCCAGGCCTGCGCGTTGGAAGTCGACTTGGAAATGATGCCAGCCTACGACCACAGTGAAATAGGTGAAAAGGTAAATACACCCAATATATATATTCCGATCATAAAAATATCAAATACAGTTATTTTCTTAAATTATAATATTTGTATTAATCGTAGAAAAAGTAGAAAGTGCTTATGTTGATATGATGATTACCGGAACTTTAAACTAGCAAAAAATACCAAGCAAAATGAAACAAACAAAACGTGAAGAATATGATTATATTACAAAACGGGGGACCTACTTGGTTTTTTAAAATTTATAAGGTTTTCTAAAACGAAACGATTTCGAAATAAGAAGAAGTTAAAAACCCGCTTTTAAATGCATTCATCCTCGGTAAAACATTTCCTCTTTAGTGTCTCTAAGTCTGTAGTCGATTAAAGCAACTGAAGAGAATGTTAATATTATAAATAATTACTTACTAATTAATTAATCTATTATTATTAATTATTATAAATATATAATAATCAGTTATGATTATACCCAAGGCACCACCTTAGGCCCAAGTCATCTAGCGACTTTTAATGTCACCTAAATTATTTCAATGGATAGACCAATACCCGCTTTGCACACTGCCGTGGGAATAAAGTGTCTAAAATTTCATTGATTTATCTTTTACAATCATTCGAAACTAACGTTTTAAGACGATCGGCCGAATTCAATTTTTAAAACCATGTTTAATTACTTAATTAAAATCTGTTTTAGCTATGTAATTTTTAACACTTAATGTTTAAAATTTTGTTCAGCATATTTTTAATCTTGAATTTTTACGTATAAAAAGGGAATCAACTTGAGTGGAGGTCAGAAACAGAGAGTGAGTTTAGCCAGAGCTGTGTATCTGAACGACGAGATCTATTTGCTGGATGATCCTTTGGGTGCTGTCGATGCTCACGTTGGCAAACATATCTTTGACCAAGTTATAGGCGCAAATGGACTGCTCAGAGACAAAGTTAAATTCTATCTTAGTAGTACTCAATTTGAAAAGATACCGACCATTTATATACTTTTTTTTATGTAGACTCGAATCCTGGTTACGAACAACTTGACATTTCTGCCACAAGTAGATCAAATATTTTTCATGGACAGCGGCCGAATTGTCGAGAAAGGATCGTTTAATCAAATCATGAACACTGACGGCATTGCTCGCGACTTTTTCATGAATCATATGGATGTGAATGCAAGCACTCAAAAAAACATAGATAACTATGAAGATCCAAGCTGGTATGTAATATTTATATATAAGAAACGGTTGTCAAAGAACCGAATGTTCTACTGGTAAACTACACTACCGAATTAAGATATATCGTTTTTTAGAACCCATTTTGCTCAAAACTATTTTCAAACTTTGTGCTTTAATTATAGCATTATCTTTAAGCAGTTTTAAACTTATGCTCGTATTCAAATCTTGCTTGTAGTAGACTTACTGAAATTGAGTAAAATCACCAATCTCGATCAAATTATCTGTCTTAGGGTTAGTCGTGCCAAAGTGAAACCGTTAAAAGTACAAAAATTAGCAAACGAAGAAGGGAACAACGGTGAAATTATTTTGAAGGAAAACATAAAGAAAGGAAAAGTAAGACGAGCAATTCCTGGAAAAAACGTTTTATCTCATTTGTTATTGGCTATTTCGATTTTAGGTGTCATTCGTCGTGTACCTCAAAGCTGTTGGAGTTATCTGGATATCGCTACTCCTGGCTTGTAACATTTGCTACAATTTAATTTCCGTGTTTTCTTCATATTGGTTGGCATTGTGGAGTGAAGACGCCCACACTGGCGATGCCCTTGACCCTTCGCAAAGAGATTTTCGTTTGACCATCTACGGTCTTTTAGCTTTCGCTCAAAGCTTTGCGTACAGCTTTGTGATTATAATATTCGTGGTAGGAACTCTGCGCGCATCCCTGACATTGCATTCTCGGATGCTGTTGAGTATCTTTCATTCGCCAACAAGCTTCTTCGATACGACGCCAGTGGGAAGGGTGCTTAATCGCTTTTCCAGCGACATTGATATCGTTGACAATGAGCTACCACTTTCGTCAAGATTAAGCCTCTGGGCGTTTTTTGATATCGGACTTACCATAATAGGAGTGTGTATGGGAATTCCAGCTTTTATAATAGCTGTCATTGTGGTCGTGTCTTTGTTTACCGTCTTGCAGGTAAGATATTTATTTATTTCCAATATAATCTTGGCGGAATTTCACTTACATTTTTGAGGAAATTAAACTAGCCTCGTTTCTGAAACATTTTGCAAACCACTATATCCCCCTTTACAAACATACCAATCAAACCTTACACCAAAGTTTACGAAATAGTGACTGAAGTTATTAAACTACTGATGCTAAAATTTTACCAAACTTTGAATAGAAAGGAATCAAGTTCCGATCCATATTTGATACAATTCCGATTCGTTCTTAACAAAATTCCGTTTTGGATTTTGAATAAATTCTGTTACTTCCGATCTCTTGAAGAACAAATTCGTGGGTCATTTAAATTTCCGATCCAAGAGTGATCAAAATAAGTTAAATCATTTACATTTAATAAGCTAACGTAAGGGCTAATACGAACTAAAAAGGTGTGCGCAGTTTGATGACATGGAATTCATCATCAACATTAAGTACTTATTTTGAAAATATATAAACAAAGGAGTACTATATATGTCATTGCGATCTTGAAGGTGAACCAAAGGAAACAATGCTATTAAAATATACGATTCCCTCAGTACAACAGAAGCACGGATGGTATTTAATTTCAAATTGTGTGTGGGACCCCTTTAAAAAATGATCTTTCAAATATTTTAGGTCAAGCTTTGGAAAATCTTATGCAAACAATGGTGTCTTTAATGTGTGGGACTTTCCCGATTGTTACATCAGTGTCTTATCAGTATTTCTCTAATAGCGATTTTACGCCGCAGTCAGTCGACAATTGAAGAGAATTTCATCGATAAGGCATTCTTTTGTGGTTTCACACTTCTCGACATCTCTGAGTGGCTTGACTATCATCCGAGCTTGCAGGGCATCTCCCAGGTTTTTGACCCAGTGTCGAAATCTCATCGACAACAGCAGCGCAGTTTTCTATTTAACGGAAATGACCGGAAGGTAAATTAGTCATTGAAAATTTGCACTGTATACTTGACCGGATGCCTTGGGTACCAAGCAATAATTTGGGAATGTGTGAATAAAATGATGAATTCGAAATTTGAAAGTCAGGTCAAAGGGGGAACTCTACTTTTAATTTGAAATCTTCCAAATATTAGTGCTTCTAAACGTAATAAGCGTGATATTCGACATTTTTCTCTCGCAGGGTTCTTTAGTGTATTGTCTAAATTGCTAGAGCAACAGCACTCGAAAGGCACCTTCATCTTCAATACTTGGATTAAGAAATTCATCAGAACTTAACTTCTCCTCGAATGTTTGGGGACTAAGTTATTAAAACAAAAACAGTTTTGTTTGTCAAAAACTCCAAATATTAAACCCTTCAAAAAGTTCCATACTCAAGGGGGATGACTTTTGCTGGAAACGCAAGTAATTGGCAGACCGTTTAGGAATTTTGATTAAGTCGTTGAAATGTTAATTTTTCAAAACCAAACGCCTACTAGGCATTTCCTCATTAGTCAATTTATAAAGCTTTTTATTTTCGTACAAAGGTCGTGGAAATTCAATCTTTTTTTTTATATTTTTACTATCACTTTTTTCAAATAATCCAAATGTGATTCAGTGTCTCTGATCAATAAAATCATGGTTTGGTAAATTCTTCCCAAACAACTTGCTCTCCAGTTAGACGCTTCTTTACAAACAATACTACTAAAATTATTTAATACAAATTGTGTCGAAATAATAATTTTAACCCTTTTTGGAAACTTGAACTTGGATTAAAAGACCATCTTTTTTGTTAAACAGTTGGTTGAACATAAGAGTGGCAGTCGTAGGGAGTTTACTTCTGTATTTTGCAGCAATTTTTGCCGCAATCTCTAAAGGAAGACTTTCTCCGGGAGTTGTTGGCTTCCTCATCTCAAACGTTAATATCGTAAGTGGTTGCGTTCAAAGACTAAATTTAGCTACAAACTCGTAATAAATCTAATTATTTTATTAAAATTGATTTTTTAGAATAAATTATTTACCCTGATTTGTTCTGAGATTTTTAGTAGAAGAGTAACTGTTTGACATCAATTTACTCTGATTTTGTTGTGGCGAATAGTTCGAGTCGCTAGTCGGGGTAAAAATGTTATCACAAAATTGCTGCCTGTGACCGTTTTCGTAGTTAATTTCTGGATAAGCGGACGATTTTATTAGTTTACTCTCTTTACACCTCCTTAACAGAAAGAGTGAGAAGTGTAGCCTCAGTACGCTGACCTTGAATAGTTCATTGTGTAGAGTAAATCTCTCCACCAGAACAAGCGAATATTTTAATTCAACATACAAGTTGTACTCATTTACTTCTACAAGAGGTAAAAAGTAACAACCTATACTACTTCTTTGAACCGTATAGATTAATTCAATTTTAATTTTGGGGCGTGGCTTTAATTTGATATTAGCCAAACGATGAAGAAACCTTGACGAATTTGGGTTGATCAAAGACTCAATCGATCAAATCATTTTCAAAGTTTAAAGTAAAATTTTAATAGAACAAATAATATTGAACAACAATATCATATTTTAAACATGGTTTGATTGGTTCAATTTTATTTTAAAACATTCTACTAAACAATTTTCGTAACTAAATAGTTTTGTTAGTAAAAAACCAAAATTTTTAGATCTTATGTACAAGGGCTTTGCTTTCGAAAATTAAAGAATAACACTAACGAAATGTACATTTGTTGATGTTTAACTAAAATCGAAGGCAGATCACTATTTTGTTTATTAGGGCACCTTCGGAAAAAATCATGATTAAATGGATTAACTCAAGATTAAATGGATTAAATAAAGATTAAATAGATAAAATAAAGATTAAATGCATTAAATCAAGATTAAATAGATTATATCAAGATTAAATAGATTAAATCAAGATTAAATGGATTAAATAAAGATTACATGGATTAATTCAAGATTAAATAGATAATATCGAGATTAAATAGAATAAATCAAGATTAAAGGGATTAAATAAAGTTAAATGGATTATATCAAGATTAAATGGATTAATTAGATATAAAATAGATTAAATAAAGATTAAATGGATTAAATAAAGATTAAATGGATTAAATCAAGACTAAATGGATAAAACGAAGATTAAATAGATAAAATGAAGATTAAATAGATTAAATAAAGATTAAGTGAATTAAACCAAGATTAAATAGATTATTTCGAGATTAAAAAGAATAAATCCAGATTTAATGGATTAAATAAAGATAAAATGGATTAAATAAAGATAACACGGATTAAATAGATATAAAAAGATTAAATGGATTAAATCAAGATAAAATGGATAAAATGAAGATTAAATAGATAAAATGGATAAAACGAAGATTAAATAGATAAAATGAAGATTAAATAGATTAAATAAAGGTAAAATGGATAAAATAAGGATTTAATGGATTAAATAAAAATAAAATGGATTAAATAGATTATATCAAGATTAAATAGATTTAATAAAGATTACATGGATTAAATAAATATTACATGGATTAAATAAAGATAACATGGATTAAATAAAGATTAAATGGATAAAATGAAGATTAAATAGATTAAATAAAGATTAAATTGATTAAATAAAGATTAAATGGATAAAATGAAGATAAAATGAATTAAATCGACATTAAATGGATTAAATAAAGAAAATGGATTAAATAAAGATTACAAGATTAAATAAAGATTACAAGATTAAATAAAGATTAAATGGATTAAATAAAGATTAAATGGATTATATCAAGATAAAATAGATTATATCAAGATTAAATAGATTAAATCAAGTATAATGGATTAAATAAAGATTAAATGGATTAAATCAAGATAAAGGGTATTAAATAAGGATTAA
This sequence comes from Leiobunum rupestre, assembly GCF_980474605.1. Classification (NCBI taxonomy): domain Eukaryota; kingdom Metazoa; phylum Arthropoda; class Arachnida; order Opiliones; family Sclerosomatidae; genus Leiobunum; species Leiobunum rupestre. The sequence continues at coordinate 9,218,239 of NC_143387.1, read as the reverse complement.
ATGGATTAAATAAAGATAAATTGATTAAATAAAGATAAATTGGATTCAATAAAGATTAAATGGATTCAATAAAGATTAATTGGTTTAAATAAAAATTTAATGGATTAAATCAAGATTAAATTGATTAAATCAAGATTAATTCTAATTAATTAATGAACAAAAATAAATTTTTAACATTGTTATTTCAGATACTTCAAAGTATTCCGAGAATAGTGAAAAATACAATCAACGTTGAAAACCAAAGTGTCTCAGTGGAGCGCATTCACGAGTACTCCCATTTGTCGTCGGAAGCGCCCTGGGAAACCACCGATCTCGCACTACCTCCGTCATGGCCTAATGAAGGACGAATTGTGTTCAGAGAATGCAGCGCTCGATACAGAGAAGGACTTGACCTAGTCTTGAATAGCATCTCCTTCCAAATACGTTCCAAGGAAAAGGTTTCTATGAGTATTGTTAATTTTATTAATACATTGTCTGTGACCCAGGAGTCAAATTCTGAACGGCCTTGGTCGTATAGCTGTTATGATTCATGACAGTTACAATGAGCTCATTTTTCATATGCATATAAACTGAGTGTGCATAGGTTTAAAACGAGTACAATTCGTTTTTCAAAAATTGGTTTATGTGACTGTGTCCATTTAATGGGATTCCAAAAATAATGAAGAAAGTTCTCCTTTTTTTGGGCACCACATTTCCCCATCGGGCGACTGTAATGAGATAGCCTAAAATATATAAAAAAAAATTAATGTTTTAATTATTTCAAAAAAAGGTTGTTCAAAACTCTGGTGATGATTATTTTACTAATGAGGATACTAAAAGTATCTTCGTTCTTTTTATTAATGGTGTTCTTTAACCATAAAATATAATGTGTCAAACAATAAATATACCAACAATTCATTTGAAACCGTAAAACAACAACCGGGTGCCTTCAGCAGTGCAACAGAACAAATACCAAACAAACCTTACGGGTTGACTACTTTAGGTAATGTTCGGGCGAGACTAAGCAATTCCTGAGTTTGTCCTTGACTTTACGCATCCTGGTTAAGGCAGTGTTGGAAAACGGTCTACCACTTATAATCGAGTACCCAAAATCAAACATTTGGTTCTCATAGGTTGGGATTGTTGGTCGTACTGGAGCTGGGAAATCTTCCATTACTATGGCATTGTTCAGACTTATCGAACTCTCGTCTGGTCAAATCCTGATCGATGACGTGGACATCGCCCAAGTGGGCCTCTACGACCTCCGCTCTCGATTGACCATCATTCCTCAGGACCCCGTTCTCTTCTCCGGCCCACTAAGACTGAATCTGGATCCTTTCAACAAATACTCGGACCAAGACATCTGGTCGGCTCTGGAGCACTCGCATTTGAAGACATTCGTCAAGTCACTGGCAAAAGGACTATCTCACGAGATCACCGAAGGTGGAAATAATTTGAGGTTTGTTAATCTGCACGATAATGTTTTTTAGGTTTAAAACTATTATTCTTAAATGGCAATTAAAGTTAAATTTCATTGAGACTTATATCATTCCAATAAAAGGAAGTGAAATAAGTTTCGGTTGAAGGGTAGCATTAAGGGGTTGCTAAATCCCAAGGAGCAGATATTGAGAAATGGTTTAGTTAAAATTTGTATTTTTTCTATCTTTTTGACAATTTGTATAAAAAAATTAAAATACGAAATATATTTTGTTGTATTTAATGAATGTTTGAGAATAATAATCTGCAAATTGATTCCCGTTTTTATTAGTTGGAAATGCATTCATACAGGTCTTTCATTCACTTAAAGCGGACGAAGAGACTTCTTTGTTTGCTGCCTGTATTTAGTAGCACTCGAAGGTCACTATCTGTGGCTTGGGGGTCTATCTCGGTCCTTTTCGGGTTATTTATTGTCCTTGAGGACATGATTTCCTAGTGATTCGAGAGTAGCTTCTAGTGAATTACGAACAGTGGTTATATCAGACCACATTTGGTGAATAAGAAAATATTTCTGGATATTTTAGACCACATCTGGTCAGTTGCGAACCACTTTCAGCAAATTGGAGGTTACTTAATCGGGTTTTATTGTGGCCCATTACCTGTTTTTTTTTGGGGGTCCCTTTCGGTCATTTGCAATCACTAGCTAAAAACTTACGTTTCTTAAGGGCCAATATTTTGGGCATGTCCTGGAGCTAAGAAGTTGTTTTCTCCGAACAGTTTAGAAAGCATGCTGTAAATATTATAGTGATTCTCAAGGTACTTATCGAGAAAAGTTATGAATCCTACTCTGACGTAATATATCTTACGCCAATTAGAAGAGGAATAGAACATATTTTGAAGATTCCAGCAAGTTTGTTCTCGAGTTAAAAAGGAATATGCGAAACAATTTCAAATATTTATAAAACTGTTTTACTTTGTTTTAAATTTGAAAATATAAAAATATAATTCCAGAATATTGAAACTTTTTTAAGAATAACGTTACGTTGCTATTAAGGACCATTCCTTTTCAATACACTTAAAATAATAACTGAAAGTCCATTTTAAGTTGGTAAATTGCTAATACCGCTGTCTGAATTTCTTTGATGGAAACTGCATCCGTTCTCTATGGTTTTCTGTATGCTTTATTTATGCATTTACAATTTTTGTCTTAACAATGTTATATTTCAATTTTGTGATTGTTAGTACAAGGATTAGGCTAGGCTTATTGAAAATGTGTTTAACAATAACCTGGTAGTAAATTTAATAATAGGGATTAGTTTTTATTTAAATTTCTGATAACGCAATCATTAACCAAAATCGTTCAGTGTAATGGGCCCTTAAATAAATCATCCTCCCAGGAAATCACCAATAAGTAATATTTCCGAGAGCCAGGACCCGCAAGTACTGTTTCAATTGTGCTTTTTGAAATAATGGAAACTTTTTACCCTTAAACAGAACGTCGTGTTTTTCCTAAGCCTTACAACGTCAGAAACAGCTACCTGTTTAAAATGGTACACTTGTTGCATACCGTACAGATGAAAAGTTTCCATTATTTTAACAAGCACTATATAAACAGTGCGTTTCAGGTCCTGGCTCTCTAAAATATTACTTCTTGCAAAATTTTATTAAAGCTTCTATTCTAGGGTTTTTTATGTTTTTTATGGTAATAATATTCATAAAGCTTTGCCTTGAAAATATTTTTATTAAAATCACTGAAATGATTAAAGCTCTACAACTTTTCTTTGCCGTAGTGTGGGTCAACGCCAATTGGTCTGCTTGGCCCGAGCATTGTTGCGAAACACCACAATTCTCGTCTTGGACGAAGCCACCGCTTCTGTGGACCTGGAAACAGACGAACTGATACAAAACACCATACGTCAAGAGTTTGCTAATGCCACAGTGTTGACCATTGCACACAGACTTAATACCATAATGGATTATGATAGGTTAGATAAATGTTTTAAATTACAAAATTGTAACCTCAGTACATTGTGTAATGTTTTCTGTTCGATTTTTGGCTGAATATATTTAAAATACACCGATTTAGTAGGAATAGCTTTAATTTCCTCGGTTTCCTTGTCACTCGTAGTTTACTTTCCATTTTCTAAACTTTAAAAAGAACCTTAGTAGTTAATCTTGTACTCTCATGTGATTTTCAGAGTAAGAAACATTTATTTTATTTACGTATAGTTGTAAAAAGAGCTACTCCATTGCATATATTTAACTTTTATTTTGACAGTTTAGTAATTAATCTCTATTTAAATATATTATGTTATTTTACTTTCTTTTGCAGGGTCTTAGTGCTTGATCGCGGCACCGTTGCGGAATTCGATGCTCCGAATACTTTGTTACAAAGAGAAGATTCAATTTTCTATAGTCTAGCCAAAAGTGCCAATCTTGTAAACGAATTTTGATGATCTAAGCGTAGAACTGCACTTCCAGCTTTCATCCAAGATTTGACCAACAAATAAGGAATGCTGCACTGAAAAGACTATTTTATTTATATTTTTGCAACCGCTTATATTTATCCGAATGAAAAGAGAATCAGGTGTTTATTACTAGGAAGGAAAGATATTGTACGAGTAATAATTGTTTCCATCGAGTGAGTTAGGCTTATCGAAAGCGCTTGCCATAAGAACTGAAACTCCACTGGCAATCTTAGAGATCCTGCAAACCACTGGTGACTCGCTTTAATAGTAGCAGCTTTCAGGAGTTCTATAAATGTTATCATATTTTACACGGAAACTCACTACGTCTCGAGAGTTTTCAGAGCTTCCATCTGAAATCGCTATTAGTCAATGATAAAAATTCAGTACACAATTTAAAAAATTTTGTGTTTTTGGTGGTTTTTATGGGTGAATCTGGGTGGTATCATTACCTAAACTGTTAAAAATAAAAGTATATTAAAGGGTACAAAAAAAATAGCTCTTTGTATTTTTATACCTTTATTGGGGTTTCTCTCCAAATGATTTTAAGTAAAAATGGTACTGTTTACATATAAGGTATTTATTGAAACTCTTTTGTGCGTTGTCAAGATAAGTACCAGAAAAATTCTTTTAAGGTGTAAGCCTATAATGGGAGGGTGTAAGCCTATTATGGGAGGGTGTAAGCCTATAATGGGAGGGGTAAGCCTATAATGGGAGGGTGATTCCTCTGAAAAAAGAACCTCTTGGAAGGATGAATCGAAGAATTGTTGCCTTTTTCGAAATTCATGTATTTTTCTGTAGTCCAGTGCTATCTCCACTTTGACTCTTGAATGAGTCTGAATCTGTAAAAAACAACTTGTTATTTTGTGGTTTACGGACGGTTGTCTTTTCCGAGTGATTAAGGAAAATTTACATATCTTACGGAGCACTAATCAATATTTTCAAGGTAGATATGTTTAATTATTTTCTTATTCAAAATTGAAGTCTGAATGAACAGACCTTTTGTGTTTCTATTGTCATGTAATGCAAATTAAACAATTTGCAGCTAGTGTATGATAAAGTTTTTGATTAGTAAAAGACATCGCTAGATCGTTGATTATTATTCCACTAGTCATCATCCAAAATAAAATGTAAGTTTGTTATTATACACAAAGTTTGGACGGTCGTCCAAGTGTATATATTTAGCTAGCAAGATTTTTAACATAAGATCGAGTCCTTCACGCTATGGGAGTAAATTAAAATTTTTGGGGCGAGATTTTGGAGAGTAAAGAGCTCTGTGACGTCACTTAACGTTAAATTATTTAGCCAGGGCTAGAAGAAAAACGGTTGTTCCGATAAGGTTCAAATTTTAAACCAATGTTCTTTATTGAATTGTCTAAGGACATTTTTAATTTTATTAATTTTCAATGAATTTAAGATATTTTAAATTAATTTAAAAGAAAATTATTGTGTATTATTAGAACCAGATGGCGATAGCGTTACTGTGTTCAAAAAAGTTATCATTATTGAACAGACCTCTTATTATATGGTGTCTTTGCGCCATCGCGAAAAATAATATGGCCGTTATTGATGCACAAGCTCGTATTCAGTTAAGCCTTGGACAAATGTATAGTTATGGTAAAAGAAATAATCACAGGCACCGAGATAGGCTAGCGTGGCCGAGGGGTTACGATCGTTGTTTGTGAAGACATCAACCTATGTATTAAATGTTCGAGCCTCGTCATGTGAAGATAAATATATATATTATTAATAATATAGTGTAATTTATAATATCCAATTATTATTATTGTTGAATTTAAAACTTACAGTTATAATCTTAAATTATATAAATATAATATAATCAATATATTAATTATAATATATTTTATCTCAATCTATCACTCTAGGGACACTGCTGTGGTTAAAATCATTTCCCCTTCTGCTGATGGGAATGATGAACTCACGCTGGCTTCTGCTTACTTTCCCTACGATGATGCTCTGCCCCCACCATCACAGGAGGTGACCAATCTGGTCAACCACTGTGAGCGGTCGGGAAAGAAACTCATTATAGGTTGTGATGCGAACGCTCACCATGATATCTGGGGCAGCAGTGACTGCAACGATCGTGGTGATAAACTAATGGAATATGTGGTTAGTACGAAACTCCATATTCTTAATAGGAACAATGAACCAACTTTTGTTACTCGTAACAGAAGTGAGGTCATTGATCTCACGCTGTGCACAGAAAATGTCGCAGCTCTTATTAATGACTGGCATGTGTCTAGTGAACCATCACTGTCGGATCACAGACACATTTGCTATACAGTCAGGATAAAAGTGGTTCAGGTTTGTACCGAACTTCGTAATCCCAGGCGAACTAATTGGCCTGGTTTTAGGGATGATCTAAATCTTCATCTGAAGGATGATAAGCCTAGGCTGTCATCGGTGCTGGATTTTGATTTGGCTGTTGATCGCATGCAACATGCCATTATCGACTCCTACCACCGTAACTGTCCGGTGAAGTCTGCCAACCAGCCAAGGCTAGTTCCTTGGTGGAATCTTGAGATTGGCAGGCTTCGCAAAGAGTCTAGGAGGCTCTTTAACAAAGCTAAGAGGTCGGGTGACTGGGTTGCCTACAAGCAAACTCTCACTGCGTACCACAAGGCCATCCGCGAGGCCAAGAGGGACTCGTGGAGGAATTTCTGTGAGAATATCTCTGATATTCCTAGTACGGCAAAGTTAATGAAAATTATGGCCAACGATAAGACTAAACATCTTGACACTATCAAGTTGAAAGATGGCAGTCATTCTTCGTCGGGTAAGGAGACTCTAACTCATATGTTAGATGTACACTTTCCCGACTCCAGAATTACAAACAGTACTGATTCTGACCCCCTTCCTATTAGGATTGCACGTACCAAAAGGGAGGACTGGGCGGTGGCGAACAAAATTGTCACGCACTCGCGACTTATTTGGGCTATAAAGTCTTTTAAGCCCTATAAGTCTCCAGGGCCGGATGGGATACTTCCCATTCTGTTGCAGGAGGGCATTGACATTGTCTGCCCAATGCTGAGTAGAATCTATAGGGCTTGTATTGCCCTTGGATATATTCCTAGCACCTGGAAGCTTTCTAGGGTGATCTTTATTCCGAAGCCAGGGAAATCTAACTATCTCGAGGCTAAGGCTTTTAGACCAATCAGTTTGACTTCTTTTTTTCTAAAGATTTTGGAGAAATTGGTAGACAACTATATTAGGGGAGAGGTTATTTCTCATACACCTCTCTCGACGGCTCAGTATGCCTACCAAAAAGGCAAATCTACTGAGACTGCCCTTCATGGCATAACCAATTGCATTGAAAGGGCTATTAACTTTAAGGAAATAGCATTAGCTGTGTTCCTTGATATTGAGGGCGCCTTTGATAAGGTGTCCAGCGCCGTCATCATGAAGGCTGCTAAGCGCTTTGGCATTAATGACACTCTGTGTCTCTGGCTCAAAGCTATGCTGACGAATCGTGTGGTGGTATCCTCCCTGCTCGGTGAATCCCTTATGATCTCCACCAGCCGTGGTTGCCCGCAAGGTGGTGTTCTATCACCTCTGCTGTGGTGCCTGGTTGTGGATGAGCTTTTGGTGAGGCTAGACAGGGATGGGTGCCGCTGCTTCGGCTATGCCGACGATATCGCCATCATCTTTACGGGAAAATTCCCCAACACTACTAGCGATTTAGTGAGAAGGGCTCTTGCATCAGTGGAAAAATGGTGCAGGGAAGTTGGTCTTACGGTTAATCCTAGTAAAACGGTACTTGTTCCTTTTACTCGTAAAAGGCTGCAAAATTCTTTTAATGATATCTCCTTATTTGGGACTATTTTGAGGGAAAGAACGGAGGTGAAGTACCTTGGTGTTATTCTTGACAACAAACTAACGTGGAAGCCTCACCTTGACTGTGTAGTTAAGAAGGCCAAGATGTTACTTTGGAGGACTAGGAGTGCAGTTAGCAGGTCATGGGGGCTTAGCCCTAAAGTGGCCTTCTGGCTGTACACCATGATCATCAGACCACTGCTCTCTTATGCTGCAGTGGTCTGGTGGCCAAGAGTCCGAATTAAGACTGTGCAGAGCGATCTGCGCACCCTACAAAGGCTGGCTTGTGTCAGCATCACAGGAGCTATGAGAACAGCCCCAAGTGCTTCTCTAGAAATTCTCCTGAACATTCTTCCTCTTCATCTTTTTATAGAGGAAGCTGCTGCTATGGGAGCCTATAGGCTCAACCAGAATGGTTGGTGGAAGGCGAATACTTGGGATAATAGCCACACCAAGATCTTTCGGGAAATTTCATGTCAGTTACCTGTATATCTCATGGGTTCTGATTTGATGACTACGAAGCTGCGTTTTAGTAAGTCCTTCAATACTTATTTTCCAAGCCGTACAGAGTGGGCTAATCATAGTACCCTCGGGGCCAGAGGAGAAATCGTCTGGTTTACCGATGGGTCTAAGACCCGCTCTGGCTCAGGTTCGGGGATGTATTGTCTTACTAGCAATCTCGGCTTCTTTGAAAGCCTTGGTGTATATGCTAGTGTTTTCCAGGCGGAAATTGCCGCTATCTGCTTCTGTGTTGATTTTTGTCTTAAGAAGAAGCTTCATGGCAAGGTTATCCAAATTTATTCGGATAGTCAAGCAGCCCTCAAGGCTCTCAACCAGTTTCAGGTCTCTTCAAAACTGGTTTACAGCTGTTTGAACCTCCTCTCGGAGCTAGGCACCAATAATAAAGTTCAGCTCTATTGGGTTCCTGGCCATCGGGGGTACTATGGTAATGAGAGGGCCGATGTCTTAGCCAAGAAGGGGGCAGAGGCTGGGTTCTTTGGTCCTGAACCTGTCGTTCCTATCCCCTCTAGCATAGTTCGCGGCCTTATCTCTAACTCCATGACTGACCGTCAACTCAAGCTTTGGCTTGAGATGGATGGCCAAAGGCAGGCTAAAGAGTTTATCTCGGGCCCCTCTAGGCAGAGAGCTAAGGAGCTGCTCTCGCTTTCCAAATCTAATATCAGGTTGGTCATTGGCCTACTAACAGGTCACTGTCTCCTTAACAGACATCTTCACCTGATTGGAATCAGTGATGATCCAATCTGTAGGGCATGTCAGGCTGAGGAAGAAACCGCCTCTCATGTGCTTTGTAGGTGCGATTACTACGCGGCCCAAAGATTCGAGCATCTTGGTATGCATCAACTGGAAACTTCTGATTTCTATAATATGCCGGCCAAGAGGATTCTCCGTTTTGTGTCGGATATTGGACTTTTTAAGTCTTAAGGTTCGGGTTTTGCACACTGGACCTCTGGTCGACGTGCGCGAACGGGCATTTCCAAAGCCCTTCACCCCTTCATCAATAATAATATAATAATAATAATATATTTTAAGTTTCTCTTCCCAATTTTTCTAAATTTAAATAAAAATTATTTTTCTTATTAATTTTAAGTTACAATATTATTATAGAAAGTGGCGTTGCGAAGCGCGTTGTCGTTTGGTATATACTTTGAGTTACAACATGGTTTTACCAAACGACGTAGCGCAAAATGGAAATTAGGGAACTCATTTTTACCATTACAATCACCGTGTCTGTCGGCGTACGCAGTTTCTTAGAAATAAGGAAAATGTTTTTCCAAAAGCGCGCTCTTTTTGTCATTTGATGTTTTAAATTTTCTTTTAAACTTGCGTTAGTATCGGATGGGATTCGAACCCCAGCCCTCCTGCACGATGGGTGAGCGTTCTACCCCAGAAACACGGATATATAATACCATTCACTGCAGGGTTTGAAATAGCAGTGCCCATAATGTTTGGGAATACATTTGTTTGTGATTTGTGTTTGAAGTATATAAAATTGGGTAAACTCCCCCCTCAATGTTTTCTAAATGGATTTCAGGTAGATCCGGTGCCAGATGAGATTTCAAAGTTTAATTTTATTGAGAAAATGCTTATTCAGAAACAGGCCCGTCTTAAGACCTTTTGGGGCCCTGGGCTAAATTATTTCTTAAGACCTTTGACAATAATCAACCAAAACGTTTACTTTCAAAAGTATAACATATATAGGCCTACTGAAAATGAGATTTTTACTGACAGAAATTTTAGATACCGTTGATACGCGATGTGGCTATTAGTCCAATTACTTTAGACGTAACTAAAAGATACATACTATTAAATGAGCATAAATAATATTTAACCAACTATACCCTTATCCCTAGGGTAGAAACTGTATGGCTGGCCTTTCCGGGGCCCCAAACCTGGCTGTTGGCCCTGGGCTGTAGCCCATGCCTTAAGACGGCCCTGTTCAGAAAGCGAAAGGGTTTCAAACAGTCATTCGTTTACGAACAATGTTGGGGAAAAACGTTGTTAACCATTCGGACTCAACCAGGGCTGTCAGAAGTTGCGCAGTTTATTTGCCTCTTCCCTTAAGTGAGAATGTGAAAATGATACCAAAGAATTTTACCTGCTGTTCATGAATTAACAACTTTGCCGCATGGTTTGCCTACAAAGCAAAATTAAGTATGGAAATCCTTGTTGAACATGCAGTTAAAATTAACCCGCTGTATAGAGATATAAATGTGTGTGAAATTAATGAGGAATTCCTTTATGGAAGTACAACGGATAATGATATAGAAATTATCTTAAATGATAATGCTTTACTTCGAAGAATATCTTTATCTGAACAGAAAGAACTGTGTGACCACTACTCTATACACCCAGTAAATTGCAAAAATCCTAAGGATATTTTGGATGTTATTTCAAGTGAAAAAAGTTGTAGGAAGTGGTTTAAGTATTTGGGATAAAAACCTCGATTTAATGTACTTCCCCGGTCTTTTCCCACGTGGTGATTATGGGAAATATTCTGAACGACCATTTGCTTAGTTGTCGGAAGCTGAATTCCGTCTTCAAAGAATATTAAATAGATAGGAGATTTTCTAAGAATGAGCAATACCTTTTTCACCTTCTTTATGACAGCGAAATCAAAGGTCTGTCCAGCAGCATTGACCATATGTTACGGGTGAGTGGGAACAAGAATCTTTCCGTAGATATGTTTGTTAATCAAATGGGAAGTAATGACAAGGAATTAGAAGCTTATTTGTCAGCGTGCATGCAAAATGTGCGGGGAACCCAAGAATATTGGTATAAGGGTTGTGGTGAAGTTAAATATATGTGTTTTAATTATGGTCCTACGTGGTTTATTACTCTTAACCCGGCAGAATATGATTGGCAAGAATTGCTCGATCATTTAAAATCATTTTATCCATCAACTGAATTAGCTTCAAACATTAGGGTTGGTAAACTGTGCAATAATGATCCAGTGGCCGTTACAAGACTTTTCATAACCGATTTAAAGCTGTCTGGCCAAATCTTATTTTGGAAAAAAAAATCTGATTTTGGGAGAAGTGGCTCATTTTTTTTTGAGAGTGGAATATCAGAGCCGTGGTGCACCTCATATCCATTTTATTTTGTGGATAAAAGATGCACCGGGAATTGGCAAGTCGTCAGATGACGATGTTTTAATCTTTATATAAAAACATATCACGTGTGCGTTGCCCGACAAGAATAAAAATCCAACTTTGTACGATTTAGAATCGAAGTACCAATGGCACAAGTGTAATCCAACTTGTTTGAGGAAAAATAAATTTGGAGATACCTCTATTACACGTTGCCGTTTCAAATTTCCAAGATAAATTACCAATAAAGTTGATTCTACTGTAAGTCACCTTGTCTCTGGAAAATCTTCGAAGAAGCTTTATTCACTACCTAGGACGAAGGTTGAAATGCAAATTAATGACTACAATCCTGTGTTGCTTTTGACTTTCAAAGGCAACATGGACATTCAGTTTGAAGCTGATGAAAAGATGGCCATTGCAAGTTATATCACTTCTTATATTACTAAGAAAGAAAAATCAGATAAAGAAAATTAATGGAATTAATTATCCAACAAAGATCTTCGTGGTCGTCTTTGGGCGTTAGGTTTAAAAGCTATTTCGCAGAGAAATTGGAAGCTACGAAGCAGCCGATCGTTTAACCCATCAACATTTGTATGGGAAATCTGATTCGTTTGTATTTATCAATACTACCACTTAAGATCATCGAAAACACTTGCTAAAGCGACACAAAGATTTGCAAATTCTTAAAGAGAATGATCCCGAAGACACATGTTTGTATGACTGGTCGAGGTTCTACTATCGTGTTCCAATAAAGCCTACCACAAAAAGACCGGCAGATGTACTAGAATTGAAAAACAATAATGGTTTTGTTAAAATTATGGTAAAACCTTTTTTAATTCAGCACCATGATCTATACAAATCTGAAACAGAGGCTGATCAATTTTACCATAGTATGTTAATGCTATTCTCAGGGCCGGATTAACCAATAGGCCGATTAGGCCTGGGCCTAGGGCATCAAGCCTACAAGGGGAACCAAGAGGGTTCGAAAAAAATAAAAGTACAAAACTTTAATCATTTGCTTTTCACGAAATATTTTCCGGAGTAATTTTAGTAAATGCGTCCACCCCTATGGACCAAAAACTTTGATTGTCACATTCTCTGATGGACTGCCGTCTAGCCCCTAACGACATACTAAATCTGCCAGCAAAATGAATTTTCCTTCCATTTCTCAATTATAAATTGAGGAAGTGCCTAGCTCGCTTCGCTCGCTATTGAAAATTAACTTTGGCCTAGGGCCCCATAAAGTCTTAATCCGGCCCTGGCTATTCTTACCTTGGAGGGAAGAAAATTCTTTATTAAGTAATTATACATGTTTTAAAGACTCTTTTGAAGCTCATTTGCCAAAGTTGAAAGACATGATGAAGTATCATGAAAAGTTAAGTGCTTTACTAAAAGCTGAAAAATCTTTGGAAAAAGCGTAAGCTTAAAATACACCACATATTTCTAAAAATAAATTTATGGAAGATGCTGCCGATAACCCTATTGAAGGCAGAGAAGTGAGAGAAGCCGAAAATGCAATGGAATAAATTAAAGCAGCTCTTAATGAAAATTTGATATTAACTCCCGAAAGTCTATTCAGTGAGCTTATAGCTTTGCAAGAAGATCAAAGAGTTACACTTCTGCGGTGCAAATCCTTCTGATGAAGGCTTATATGTGTTTGTAAGTGGATATGGTGGCACTGGAAAAAGTTATTTGCAGTCATTTTAAAAATAATTTAGCTGTAGCTTTAACAGCACCTAACGGGTTGGCTGTGTGTAATATAGAAGGTGTAACTCTGCACAGATTATTAATGTTACCCGTGCAATGAGGGAAAATAGCAAAATATCATAAGTTGGGTTCCGAAAGTTTGCAAGTAATGCGAAACTCATTCAACCTTGTAAAATTGTTAATAATTGATGAAATATCAATGGTCTCTTCGGCTTTGTTGAGCTATATTCATTTGAGACTTTGTGAAGTAACGGGCGAAGAGAAATATTTTGGTGGTATTTCAGTCTTAGCTTTAGGGGATTTGTTACAATTACAGCCTGTCAAGGGTGACCCAGTTTTTTCTACTCTAAGTCACCAAGAGGCGAGAAAACTTATTGGTTCAGTTGGCGAATTTAATTTATTCAAACAATATTTTAAGTTTGATGAATTGACAATTAACAAGCGGCAAAAAAGTGACCACGCTTATGGAGAAATGTTTGCTAGAATACTCGTCGGTGAAGTTACAGAGCCAGATGTCAAAGTGAACACACGTTTAATTCCCAAAGCAAGTAATGTGAAAAATATTGCAAACTATTATGATAAGTTATGCCACGAAAGAAAAGACCGGTTTGTTTGTTACCAACCAATAAAATGTGCGAAGCTATTAACAACATAATGCTTCAAAAATGTAACAATCCTATTTTCGAAATACTGAGTGTCGATAAAGTCCATGGACACCAAGAAATGCATAAACACGTTAAAGATCAGTTAAAGAAATTGGAGAAAAATGTTTCTGCTACAGCAGCTGGTTTGGATTATCGACTTTTGCTTTGTATTGATGCTCGAATAATGTTAAGAAGAAATCTAAATATAAAGAAAGGTCATGTTAATGGAACCATGGGTACGGTGAAAAGCTTTATGGAGAACGCAGATGGCGTTATTTCAGAGTTGATGGTTTTGTTCGATGGCGTTGCCCGACAAGAATAAAAATCCAACTTTGTACGATTTAGAATCGAAGTACCAATGGCACAAGTGTAATCCAACTTGTTTGAGGAAAAATAAATTTGGAGATACCTCTATTACACGTTGCCGTTTCAAATTTCCAAGATAAATTACCAATAAAGTTGATTCTACTGTAAGTCACCTTGTCTCTGGAAAATCTTCGAAGAAGCTTTATTCACTACCTAGGACGAAGGTTGAAATGCAAATTAATGACTACAATCCTGTGTTGCTTTTGACTTTCAAAGGCAACATGGACATTCAGTTTGAAGCTGATGAAAAGATGGCCATTGCAAGTTATATCACTTCTTATATTACTAAGAAAGAAAAATCAGATAAAGAAAATTAATGGAATTAATTATCCAACAAAGATCTTCGTGGTCGTCTTTGGGCGTTAGGTTTAAAAGCTATTTCGCAGAGAAATTGGAAGCTACGAAGCAGCCGATCGTTTAACCCATCAACATTTGTATGGGAAATCTGATTCGTTTGTATTTATCAATACTACCACTTAAGATCATCGAAAACACTTGCTAAAGCGACACAAAGATTTGCAAATTCTTAAAGAGAATGATCCCGAAGACACATGTTTGTATGACTGGTCGAGGTTCTACTATCGTGTTCCAATAAAGCCTACCACAAAAAGACCGGCAGATGTACTAGAATTGAAAAACAATAATGGTTTTGTTAAAATTATGGTAAAACCTTTTTTAATTCAGCACCATGATCTATACAAATCTGAAACAGAGGCTGATCAATTTTACCATAGTATGTTAATGCTATTCTCAGGGCCGGATTAACCAATAGGCCGATTAGGCCTGGGCCTAGGGCATCAAGCCTACAAGGGGAACCAAGAGGGTTCGAAAAAAATAAAAGTACAAAACTTTAATCATTTGCTTTTCACGAAATATTTTCCGGAGTAATTTTAGTAAATGCGTCCACCCCTATGAACCAAAAACTTTGATTGTCACATTCTCTGATGGACTGCCGTCTAGCCCCTAACGACATACTAAATCTGCCAGCAAAATGAATTTTCCTTCCATTTCTCAATTATAAATTGAGGAAGTGCCTAGCTCGCTTCGCTCGCTATTGAAAATTAACTTTGGCCTAGGGCCCCATAAAGTCTTAATCCGGCCCTGGCTATTCTTACCTTGGAGGGAAGAAAATTCTTTATTAAGTAATTATACATGTTTTAAAGACTCTTTTGAAGCTCATTTGCCAAAGTTGAAAGACATGATGAAGTATCATGAAAAGTTAAGTGCTTTACTAAAAGCTGAAAAATCTTTGGAAAAAGCGTAAGCTTAAAATACACCACATATTTCTAAAAATAAATTTATGGAAGATGCTGCCGATAACCCTATTGAAGGCAGAGAAGTGAGAGAAGCCGAAAATGCAATGGAATAAATTAAAGCAGCTCTTAATGAAAATTTGATATTAACTCCCGAAAGTCTATTCAGTGAGCTTATAGCTTTGCAAGAAGATCAAAGAGTTACACTTCTGCGGTGCAAATCCTTCTGATGAAGGCTTATATGTGTTTGTAAGTGGATATGGTGGCACTGGAAAAAGTTATTTGCAGTCATTTTAAAAATAATTTAGCTGTAGCTTTAACAGCACCTAACGGGTTGGCTGTGTGTAATATAGAAGGTGTAACTCTGCACAGATTATTAATGTTACCCGTGCAATGAGGGAAAATAGCAAAATATCATAAGTTGGGTTCCGAAAGTTTGCAAGTAATGCGAAACTCATTCAACCTTGTAAAATTGTTAATAATTGATGAAATATCAATGGTCTCTTCGGCTTTGTTGAGCTATATTCATTTGAGACTTTGTGAAGTAACGGGCGAAGAGAAATATTTTGGTGGTATTTCAGTCTTAGCTTTAGGGGATTTGTTACAATTACAGCCTGTCAAGGGTGACCCAGTTTTTTCTACTCTAAGTCACCAAGAGGCGAGAAAACTTATTGGTTCAGTTGGCGAATTTAATTTATTCAAACAATATTTTAAGTTTGATGAATTGACAATTAACAAGCGGCAAAAAAGTGACCACGCTTATGGAGAAATGTTTGCTAGAATACTCGTCGGTGAAGTTACAGAGCCAGATGTCAAAGTGAACACACGTTTAATTCCCAAAGCAAGTAATGTGAAAAATATTGCAAACTATTATGATAAGTTATGCCACGAAAGAAAAGACCGGTTTGTTTGTTACCAACCAATAAAATGTGCGAAGCTATTAACAACATAATGCTTCAAAAATGTAACAATCCTATTTTCGAAATACTGAGTGTCGATAAAGTCCATGGACACCAAGAAATGCATAAACACGTTAAAGATCAGTTAAAGAAATTGGAGAAAAATGTTTCTGCTACAGCAGCTGGTTTGGATTATCGACTTTTGCTTTGTATTGATGCTCGAATAATGTTAAGAAGAAATCTAAATATAAAGAAAGGTCATGTTAATGGAACCATGGGTACGGTGAAAAGCTTTATGGAGAACGCAGATGGCGTTATTTCAGAGTTGATGGTTTTGTTCGATGGCGTTGCCCGACAAGAATAAAAATCCAACTTTGTACGATTTAGAATCGAAGTACCAATGGCACAAGTGTAATCCAACTTGTTTGAGGAAAAATAAATTTGGAGATACCTCTATTACACGTTGCCGTTTCAAATTTCCAAGATAAATTACCAATAAAGTTGATTCTACTGTAAGTCACCTTGTCTCTGGAAAATCTTCGAAGAAGCTTTATTCACTACCTAGGACGAAGGTTGAAATGCAAATTAATGACTACAATCCTGTGTTGCTTTTGACTTTCAAAGGCAACATGGACATTCAGTTTGAAGCTGATGAAAAGATGGCCATTGCAAGTTATATCACTTCTTATATTACTAAGAAAGAAAAATCAGATAAAGAAAATTAATGGAATTAATTATCCAACAAAGATCTTCGTGGTCGTCTTTGGGCGTTAGGTTTAAAAGCTATTTCGCAGAGAAATTGGAAGCTACGAAGCAGCCGATCGTTTAACCCATCAACATTTGTATGGGAAATCTGATTCGTTTGTATTTATCAATACTACCACTTAAGATCATCGAAAACACTTGCTAAAGCGACACAAAGATTTGCAAATTCTTAAAGAGAATGATCCCGAAGACACATGTTTGTATGACTGGTCGAGGTTCTACTATCGTGTTCCAATAAAGCCTACCACAAAAAGACCGGCAGATGTACTAGAATTGAAAAACAATAATGGTTTTGTTAAAATTATGGTAAAACCTTTTTTAATTCAGCACCATGATCTATACAAATCTGAAACAGAGGCTGATCAATTTTACCATAGTATGTTAATGCTATTCTCAGGGCCGGATTAACCAATAGGCCGATTAGGCCTGGGCCTAGGGCATCAAGCCTACAAGGGGAACCAAGAGGGTTCGAAAAAAATAAAAGTACAAAACTTTAATCATTTGCTTTTCACGAAATATTTTCCGGAGTAATTTTAGTAAATGCGTCCACCCCTATGGACCAAAAACTTTGATTGTCACATTCTCTGATGGACTGCCGTCTAGCCCCTAACGACATACTAAATCTGCCAGCAAAATGAATTTTCCTTCCATTTCTCAATTATAAATTGAGGAAGTGCCTAGCTCGCTTCGCTCGCTATTGAAAATTAACTTTGGCCTAGGGCCCCATAAAGTCTTAATCCGGCCCTGGCTATTCTTACCTTGGAGGGAAGAAAATTCTTTATTAAGTAATTATACATGTTTTAAAGACTCTTTTGAAGCTCATTTGCCAAAGTTGAAAGACATGATGAAGTATCATGAAAAGTTAAGTGCTTTACTAAAAGCTGAAAAATCTTTGGAAAAAGCGTAAGCTTAAAATACACCACATATTTCTAAAAATAAATTTATGGAAGATGCTGCCGATAACCCTATTGAAGGCAGAGAAGTGAGAGAAGCCGAAAATGCAATGGAATAAATTAAAGCAGCTCTTAATGAAAATTTGATATTAACTCCCGAAAGTCTATTCAGTGAGCTTATAGCTTTGCAAGAAGATCAAAGAGTTACACTTCTGCGGTGCAAATCCTTCTGATGAAGGCTTATATGTGTTTGTAAGTGGATATGGTGGCACTGGAAAAAGTTATTTGCAGTCATTTTAAAAATAATTTAGCTGTAGCTTTAACAGCACCTAACGGGTTGGCTGTGTGTAATATAGAAGGTGTAACTCTGCACAGATTATTAATGTTACCCGTGCAATGAGGGAAAATAGCAAAATATCATAAGTTGGGTTCCGAAAGTTTGCAAGTAATGCGAAACTCATTCAACCTTGTAAAATTGTTAATAATTGATGAAATATCAATGGTCTCTTCGGCTTTGTTGAGCTATATTCATTTGAGACTTTGTGAAGTAACGGGCGAAGAGAAATATTTTGGTGGTATTTCAGTCTTAGCTTTAGGGGATTTGTTACAATTACAGCCTGTCAAGGGTGACCCAGTTTTTTCTACTCTAAGTCACCAAGAGGCGAGAAAACTTATTGGTTCAGTTGGCGAATTTAATTTATTCAAACAATATTTTAAGTTTGATGAATTGACAATTAACAAGCGGCAAAAAAGTGACCACGCTTATGGAGAAATGTTTGCTAGAATACTCGTCGGTGAAGTTACAGAGCCAGATGTCAAAGTGAACACACGTTTAATTCCCAAAGCAAGTAATGTGAAAAATATTGCAAACTATTATGATAAGTTATGCCACGAAAGAAAAGACCGGTTTGTTTGTTACCAACCAATAAAATGTGCGAAGCTATTAACAACATAATGCTTCAAAAATGTAACAATCCTATTTTCGAAATACTGAGTGTCGATAAAGTCCATGGACACCAAGAAATGCATAAACACGTTAAAGATCAGTTAAAGAAATTGGAGAAAAATGTTTCTGCTACAGCAGCTGGTTTGGATTATCGACTTTTGCTTTGTATTGATGCTCGAATAATGTTAAGAAGAAATCTAAATATAAAGAAAGGTCATGTTAATGGAACCATGGGTACGGTGAAAAGCTTTATGGAGAACGCAGATGGCGTTATTTCAGAGTTGATGGTTTTGTTCGATGGCCATGCTGTTCAAGAGAAAATTGAAAGAGTTAAGGTGAAGTTTGAAATTGTCACAAACTTTTTTGTGCAAAGATTTCAATTTCCTGTGATTTTAGCGTATGCAGTTACTTTACATAAGAGTCAAGGTATGAGCACAGATTGTGCTATGATAAACATAGGAACAAGTGTTTTCCAAAGTGGAATGGCTTATGTTGCTCTTTCTAGAAATACATCGTTAGATGATCTTCATTTACTTGATTTGGACCCTTCCAAAATATACGCCGACTGGAAAGCTATAATAGAATATAATCGACTAAGAAATGAATTAAGGAAAGTTTTGCCACAAATTAAGTTGATACATAGGAAGAAAAAACCATCAAATGTTCATGCATGTACAGCTGTTTCAGCTGAAATAATCAACGAAACTGATAAGTGTAGTGAAGCTGGAGTACGTTATAAACCTTTATTTCCAAGCCTTCGATATGTAAGAATCCAATAAGTATTCGGAATGAAACAATGCCTATTACAGTGAAAGCCTTTCTAAATAATGATAATTCGTGCTACGCTATATGCATTTTACAAGCTTTGTTTCACGTTCCCGAGTTTATAAGAAATATTCAAGAAAAAGTCATATCTCCGGGGCCAACATCTTGCGCATTGAAAGAAATATTATTTGGGCGATCAGATATCACTATCCCTCATTTGCGAACTATTAATGTTAGAAGAACGCTTGATAATCGATTTCATGGCATCAACCAAGAGGATCCTGTGGAATTTTTAATTGATCTTCTACAAAAACTTAAAAATGAAAACGTCCTAATTGATAATTTATTTTTACGTCGCATTAAATATCAAGACAGATGTCCAAATTGTTCTCCAGATGTAGTTCTGAACCACATCCCCGAATAGGGTTATGTATACATCGTAAATGTACTTGCCGACAGATCCAATTTAAAATTTCACGATTTTTTGGGCCATTGGGAATTGTTTGTGATAAAATGCGTTCATTGTCAAAATGAATCGAAAGAACGTCGCTTGATTTTACATTTTTCTAGTAAGTACCTTTTCTTAAATTTGGCGAGGTTTTCTCTTAGAGGTACTGAATGGTTTAAAATCCACACTCCAATTAAAGGATTCGTTGCTGACAAAATAAAATTAATAGCATAAGTTTTAAAACCAAAGCTGCCGTAGTTCATTTGGGATATGATTGCGACGGTGGTCATTATATTGTTGCTTTAAGGAACCCAGGGACTGGATCTGGATGGACATTGTGCGACGACAAAAAAATAACTCAAAGAAAAAGGTTTTTTAGTAATTTAATTGACGTGTATTGTTTACTTTTAGAAAAAGTTTGATTTTTTTAAGAAAAACAATTTTCTTTTAGTTTGTTAAATCAATCACAATACAATTCTATGTACGGATAATAGGTTATATTTACTCATGAAGGTTTAAGACATTATTTATATGCTTTTTTTTATTAAAACGGTAGAACGGGTTGCAATGTAAAATATCAAGTTTAATCATGAAGTGTTTTAACTCTATATCTATAATATATATCATTTAAATTAACCGCATAAGAAATTCATAGACAACGCCATTTAGTGTAATCATACTGACCATCACCCCAAACCTTCATTAGTAAAATAATGTTGAAATTTATGTATTAGTACAATATGAATTGCAAATAATTTATTAAAGGAATTTAAAAATTGGATGTAGTCGTTTAGTAAGCTACATTTAGTTTCGAGATATAATTCACTCAGTTAGAAAAAGAACAATATACTACTATAGTAGTTTTCAACAAGCTCTCTATAGTTAAATTATTTTTTGACTATCATTTTTCCGGAATTCGTCGAAAATGTGCACACTGTGAGCAGTACTAAATCGTGTACTACATACACGTTTTCTTACAAAAGCGAGCTTGCTATCGCTACTAGCGACAAAAAAAGGAAATAGTAATCCACCATAACGATTCTTGGTACGCACTCGCTTTAAATTATTTTAAATAATTTCTTCCGACTTTTTTAAAAGTTCGCTATTATTTGAAATGGCTAAAATTAGACTTTATTAATTAGTTATGATTTATTTTATTTTAGGGTTAATTAAATGAATTACATTGTTTTATGTTTTAGCTTTATTTTGGCCTTTTTTGAAAGATCCTGCAGTTATTTCCCTTTTAGATTATAAATATAATTTTATATTTTTTATTTTGTAAATGGAAACTGATTGTTTAATTTATTCTATTTTACACTGATATCAACATGTTTTATACAATTATTTTAGATGATAAATGAAAGATAGTTTTAGAATTCCTGTTATATAGGACCATTTAAAAGGAAGTTAAAGCGAATTGTAAATTTGCTATTTGAAACTGTCGGATATATGTAAAAAAAAGAGGTAACGAAACAAGTTTATCCATCGGAACAGCGGCGTCAACTAGCAGTGCTACAATCTGGAGCTAAAGGAAAGAGTGAACTTGACGCAAATGTCTTCGTCAAGAATTTAACTATAGAAACGATACACTCATGCGGCTGTTGGGGACCAAAGAATTCGGCAGAGACCACGAAAGAATTCTCTTGGTCGGAATAGTGGCGTATTCCTTAACTATTGTGCAACAACCTGGAGCTCAAGGACAAGAACTAACTTGACATATTTATCTTCGCCAAGAGTTAAAGCATAGAAAACAAACACCCAAGCGACTGTGGGGATCAAAGAATTCGGCAAAAACCACGAAAGAATTATCTTCGGCGGAATAGTGGCGTATTCCTTAACTATCGTAGAAAAATCTTGAGCACAAGGACAAGAACTAACTTGATATATTGTTTTCATCAAGAGGTCAACGATAGAAACCAAACACTCATGCGGTTGTGGGGGACCAAAGAATTGGTCAGAGACCACGAAATAATTCATAACAGAAGAATTCGCGAAATCGATTAAATTTATCAGTTTTCCTTATTATAGTATTTTAGAAAGCGTAGCTAAATTAAAAGTAAGCAAATGACCAACCTTCAGTTACATTGATCACGATTTAAGGTGCAACTAATATTTGGTAGATATTCTATGGCAAATTTCAGGCAAATTAATATCCAGTTCTAATATATACATTGAAAGTATCGAAAATTTAGGGTTTTGCCGAAAAGAGGCATCTACAATTTGTATAAATATTGTAAAAGCTACAAAAAATCAAAGGGTTTATTGAAAATGTGGTTCATTCTTTTACATAATTGATATATTTTCGTAAATCAAATAAATTTTCCATAAATAAATAAATAAAGAAACTAATAAATTTAAGTTTAAATTTGACTTGTTGAATTAATTTATATAAAGCTTAGTGCAACACATTTCTTATTTATAGTTTTGTATTTACGGAGAATTTTCCCGCGTTTATTTTTGATTTTATAAACAGTTTGAGAACGTTTTAGTTAAACCAAGAAGGTATTTATTTATTTATATTTAGGAAGAATGATTATGTCGCGACAATCGGCGGGCACGTTGAGCGCCTTTTCTCCCGAATTGTGCGGGGGGAAGACAAAACGTTCCCGCGAATATTCCATCGTGTCGAGTGACCTCAATTTTACGGAGCCAATGACTATTTAATGTATTTTAAGCGGAGGAGCGTACGGGGGGGGGGGGGCAACGGGTGTATTAAGAGCAACGTTAAAAAACGTCTCGAGATATTCATTCTCCCTAGGTATAAATAAATACATTCTTGGTTAAACTCTGAATTTCAACCATTAATGCTCATCCAAGATGTACATGTATTCACTCTTTTACGCGCTCACCAAATCAGTTTGTTAATTTGTTTATAATGTACAAATTGTCTTGAAGTGACCAATTACAAAAAGAGAAATGAAATAAAAATTGATAACATGCTACTTTTAGTTGTTTATTATTTTAAAGATGTAATTTTATTAGGTGTTAAAAATTTAAGTTCGGCTTGTATATCTACATTATATTTCTTCAAGTGTGTACTTCAGTATGTATGTCTCATTAATAACTTTTAAACGCCGCTAGATAGCGTGCTAAAATTTTCACCACGTGCTCGGCTTTTTTTTTTATCTTAACGTGACCATTATGACCTCGCTGTAAACTTCCATGCCTAGGCTGCCAGTTCTTTTCTTGCCGATAAAAAAGAATGCTGCGCTAAGGGGGTTACTTCTCTGAGACGTGTACCTCTCCCCAGGCAAAATGCTTGTTCTAAATTAAAAGGTTCTAAATTTAGAGAGTACACAGACAAATAATAGTATTGGTATAATTCCCTTATAGTATTGAAGAAGGGGCATATATAATATGAAAAAGCTCAGCTGCGCTGAGAAAAATGGGATATATAGCTACCCTTTTATCGGTTCACTACGGCCAAGAAGGGAAAGGTATTAGATTATTTGGTTAGTAAGGTTTTAGGAGAGAACTAATGACGTAGCGTGCATTTCTGCTACCCGGGGCCCATCGATGTTAAACCATTAATTTGCCCCCCCCCCAACTATTTTCCAGGCCGCCCCTTACTTCTAAGCCGCCCGGGGCCATTACTCCCTTTCCCTCCCCTCCACGCTACGCTACTGGAGAAAACAAAACTTTCTCATGTAACGTTAAATTAGTTACACATTAATTTGTTTCCAAAGATTATTAAAACTCAATGAACGTCCCAACACCAACGTACAAAAATGTCCTACTAGCATTACATTTTTCGTTTTCGGGCTATATATATCTTAATACCTTTTTAAGATCGCTGTGTTGAAGCAGCTAATAATAACCTTTTTGGTATAAAAGTTAGAGAATATTGAACAGTGTAATGAAATAAATGAAATTTTTTAATGATCTCCATCAATGTTTTAAAACTAATTCCTGTAGATTACTGTCGAACATACCAAATATATCTTCGCTCTGAACTAAATACACTATAAGTAATAACCAAACGTATCTCTGTTATTTGCCTTCCAAATTCAAGTGTAAAATTTTTATACAAATAATTTTCCGCTCAATACAGAGCCGCTCTTAATTGAGCAAAATATGCCAAGTGGGTCGGAACAACATTTCAATCAACCTGTCCATTAGGAACAACATTTCAATCAACCTGTCCATTGGGAACAATATTTCAATCACCCTGTCCATTAGGAGCAATATTTCAATAAACCTGTCCATTAGGAACAACATTTCAATCAACCTGTCCATTGGGAACAATATTTCAATCAACCTGTCCATTAGCAACAATATTTCAATCACCCTGTCCATTAGGAACAATATTTCAATAAACCTGTCCATTAGGAAAAATACTTCAATCAACCGGTCCATTAGGAACAATATTTAAATCAGTCTGTACATCGGGAACAATATTTCAATCAACCTATCCATTAGGAACCATATTGCAATCAACCTGTCTATTGGGAACAATATTTCAATCAACCTGTCCATTAGGAACCATATTGCAATCAACCTGTCTATTGGGAACAATATTTCAATCAACTTGTCCATTGGGAACAATATTTCAATCAACCAGTGCATTGGGAACAATATTTCATTCAACCTCTCCATTAGGAACAATATGCCAATCAACCTCTCCGTTGGGAACTATATTTCAATCAACCTGTCCATTGGGAACAATAGTTCAAGGGCTCGTAGTACCCATACCACACTGAAATTAACATATTTTTCTTTAAAACCCCAAAATATCACGGTGCAGTTGGAAAATTCAACTTGCAGTGGCTCAACAAATTGAGTCTCAACTATCCAGAAGAGGAAAAATCGGAAATTGTCTTTCCCCCGCCCGTAAAACGTTCAGCGTAAACATTCGGCCAATGAAATTTGTAAACAACACTGCGTTAGAGTGTTTAAAGGGTAGCTGCGTTCTCCTTGTGTTTGGTGCTCCTAGTTTTAACCGGGAAATTAAAATTCGCTAGATGTCTTGGGCCTAAGGCGGTGCCTTGGGTATTAGCTTGGCTGATGATTTTTATTATTATTATTATTGTTACTCTTAGTGTTATTATTAAATCAGTTGGAATTACGTTAAGGTCTGCAACCGAAACCAAATTTAAGCAAATGAAAACAGGAGTTTATAAAACCATAATTGTACGCAGCTACGTTATCGTATAGGTTTGAATAATGAGCATCATTTTCAAACGGTTAAGATTTAAACAAGGAAGATGATTTGTAAACAATTGATCACTCTCACTCCGTGCAATACGAGAGCAAAGACTCTCAATTATCAAACAAAGTGAAAATGCTTGTTGAAGTTCAGTTACTAGACGAGTTTAAAGTTTAAAATCCGCCCGGGTATCTGAAAACATTTTTTGTAAATATTTTCCTATCACCCATCTAAGATTTCGCACTTTGACGCTGTAAGCGATCGTATACGTAGTCAAACTATAATTTGAAGTGTTGATAAAATGTTTTACTAATAACAAAGAAATGATTGAACACTTACCCAAAATGGAGATTCGAATAAACCGTTCAAAGTCGCCAACATCGTTTGATGTCGCATGTCCTAATGAACGAATTTCAAATATTTACAACGCAAGTACAGTCCAGGACAAACGTTTCTGGACACTTTTTCAAATAGTTTTAAGACTGCTTATATGAGAACGTCGAACGATACCCCTTTGGAAAGGTTAAAAAACGGAGAATAATAAGGCTATTTTCATTTTTTTAAATTTAAAGAAATATTCGACCAAGGCTTAAAACACTAAAACATCGCCTTTTCAACCAATAGAAATTTGAGAAATTCGTGCACGTGACAAATACGACGCGCGAAATTGTTCCCTTTCCATAACCGGTTTCGGTTTCAAAATCGGACAAGTGGTTTCGGAAATATTGAAGAAAAACCGAAACCAAAAATCAAGTTTTTTAAGCCTAATCGAAATTCATTTAAAATTAAAGTCAGTTTTAGTTGGCAGCGAGGAATCGCACGACGCCCCGGTTAGACGATTTTTTTGAGTTTTTGACGATGTTTTACGATATTTCTTCGTAGTTTTTTTCGAAATTTTAGGGGACCGACTGAATAGCGTGGAAACTGAATAACGTGCATCCTGATTTACGTGGAAAAGTTAGTAAAACCTGAATAACGTGGAAACTAAATAGCGTGGAAACTGAATAACGTGGAAACTGAATAACGTGAAAACTGAATATCGTGGAAACTGAATAACGTGGAAACTGAATAACGTGGAAACTGAATATCGTGGAAACTGAATATCGTGGAAACTGAATAACGTGGAAACTGAATAACGTGGAAACTGAATAACGTGGAAACTGAATAACGTGGAAACTGAATATCGTGGAAACTGAATAACGTGGAAACTGAATAACGTGCGTCCTGATTTACGTGGAAAAGTTAGTAAAACCTGAATAACGTGGAAACTGAATAACGTGCGTCCTGATTTACGTGGAAAAGTTAGTAAAACCTGAATATCGTGGAAACTGAATAACGTGGAAACTGAATAACGTGGAAACTGAATATCGTGGAAACTGAATATCGTGGAAACTGAATAACGTGGAAACTGAATAACGTGGAAACTGAATAACGTGGAAACTGAATAACGTGGAAACTGAATATCGTGGAAACTGAATAACGTGGAAACTGAATAACGTGCGTCCTGATTTACGTGGAAAAGTTAGTAAAACCTGAATAACGTGGAAACTGAATAGCGTGGAAACTGAATAACGTGGAAACTGAATATCGTGGAAACTGAATAACGTGGAAACTTAATATCGTGGAAACTGAATAACGTGGAAACTGAATAACGTGGAAACTGAATAACGTGGAAACTGAATATCGTGGAAACTGAATAACGTGGAAACTGAATAACGTGGAAACTGAATATCGTGGAAACTGAATAACGTGGAAACTAAGCCACATTTATTTAAATTAATATTTAAAATTGGACTCTTTTTTAGTTATATCGTTCTTGAGTTCTTCAAAAATTATAGTATTTCTAAAAATTGCAAGGCTTATCGGTATTAAGAGAAGCTCAAATACCAAATTTTTAATAATCTTCACAATTTAGATTTTCCTATTTAAATAGATCTGAAAAAGTGGGAATTTTCCAACATTCAAAACTTTTACCTAATTTGCATACAAATTCCAATTCCACACGAATTTTTAGAATTTTACATTAATTTACTCAGTTTTAAGCAAATTTTATGAATTTTACCCAAATTAAGCAATGCTGCCAATTTCATTAATGTTACCCAACTTATTTCCTTGAAATAACTTATGAAACCTCATCCAATTTTCTAGATCTTTTCACCTATTTTTACACATTCAGAATTTCATTCCAAATACCTAAAATTATTTGGCATTTCACTTAATTAAATTTGTTGCTTCTTTTATTTTTTTAAATGTATCCCAAATTCTTTCATTTTATATTTTGTATCCAAATTACTTTGTTTAACCAATTTCGATAAACTTAGATTTATCTGAGTTAAAAGCATCAATACGTGTTTTTAAATTAAGCGCCATAAATTTGACGGTAACTAAAATCAATTTTAAACTCCTTTAAAAATGAATCTAATCGTCATTAAAATGAATATTTTGGGAAAAAAGGCAAGCTGATCGTCATTTAATATTTCACTAAAAGTTGCACTACAAAAAACTGTTATAATACAAATAAAAGTAGTTATTATTCCAAATAAAACTAGTTAAATTGCACGGAAAGTTAATCTCTATGAAATAACTAATCAATCAAATTTAATTTCAAATCCAATTAAAACCAGTTATACTCCAGGAAAATCATTTTAAACTCCTACAATTAATAATAAAAATATAACAATGAACGGCTTGGCTAATACCTAAGACACTACTGCAGGCCTAAGTCAACCTGCTAATTATAAACAGTGGCCGGGGTATGTGGGAGGGTGGTGACAAGCCTTTAATGCCACGTGAGCTTCCTATACGCTTACTATTAAACTTAGTGTTGTGAAATAAATATTATTATTACCGTAAATCCATAAGACTATCAAGGCCTCCTAAGTTTGAATTGGGCATTTGAGCCCATGTATTCAGCACTAGACAAGCACCGGAGAAATCATACGCTACCTGGCGGTGAAAAGGAGCATATCCTCCCAACCGCCTATCACCCCTAGCACCTCTCTATGAAGCAGTTCTCAGTAGCATGCATACTCCTTTTTGGCCAGATAATGGGGCGGAAAAGGGAAGGGACGTGAGCATGCGCCAAACACATTCTTGTTTCTTTCAGACGCCATATTTGAAATCGCACCAGCTATTTTGTATTTGAAAAATTCAGCGGTAACTTCGAAACACAAATTATTAAATGAAATATGGTTTGGTGCAGCATCTTTGGTTTGTAAAAGTATTTATGGAGCTCAATGAATGATATTTAATCGCTTTCCAAAGAAGAGAACTCGCCTTTGGGCAAGAATAAAACACAGAAAAAATTGGAGCCCAACGCCGAGTTTGCGGGTTTGTAGCAGACATTTTCGGAGCCTAAGGATACTGACTGGATTCCAACGCTAAATTTACCTTCTAGTATAATAATACTCCAATCAAAACGTGAATTAGTGGGGGAAAAGGCAGCTAGCTAAGAATAAATATGAAATTGGTTAGTTACGATATATTAAATGAAATTGGTTCCTAAACTTAAGCCTGTAACTTAAATTTCTAGAGATTATTCGATTTTGCCTTCTTTCTAGGAACGGTATAAAGTTTTTATGAATGAATCGGTTCACCAGCAAAGACTTTCACTAAATTTTCATAAAAATTACATGTCACTTGTAGAGATATAACCATTGAAGATAATATGGAAAACTATTCTAAAGAAGTTGAAAACTCGTTCCACCGTTCACAACCTCAAGATAGTATTAAAAAGACAACCATATTACCAATAGAGAATTTGCATGAACATTTTATTAAGAAAAGAATGGTGATGTGCCTACGGAAGTTAACCTACTACCCGAGGCTTTTCGATTAAAGTTTTGTTGTAAAGGAACCCAGGCAGACTACATGAACCTGAATTTGAGAACTGAACTTTACGAGAGAGAATTAGAGCACTGAAAGAGGAAGCAAGGAAGATTTGGGGAGTAGAAAAAATAAGAAACAATGATGAAATGACAAAGTTTTATTATTATTTTAAAAAAGGAAGCTTTTTATTGTGGATTAATTTATCGCTGTCATGATGAGACTGAAAGTCCCATTCGAGTCTTAAATTTATTCCGAGTCTACAATTTGCAGTTGAGCCCAATCTGAGCCTTATATTAGTCAGAATCACTCCAAAAATTAATCATGTTTAAAATTAGTACCAATGTAATTAAACATTTTTAGATATTACGAAGTAATCAACTAATTTTATTCAAAAATGTTTTTTAAATTTCTAGATTTGTTGGTTTCTAACTTACAACAGGAGCTGTTTAATATTCACCAACAATATACCATAGAAAAATAGAATATATTTTACATTTCCATTTCACAAAATCAATGTTAGAAATCTCACAATTCTAATCTGAGTCAAATATTAATGTATAAAAAAAACTAAAGGAGCTTAGAAAGGAACTTTGTTTTAGTTAGCTGTATAATTTTATATCACATTGAAATTATTTTTAAATTTCCTATAAAAATATAATACAGGAGTTTAGAATTTTCAATCTCTTAAAACTTAAATCCTTAGTAATCCAAATGAAGTGTTTTGAGTAAATAATATCACTTAATTTTCCACTCTGGTGTACCTTTCCATGTAAAATATTAGCGCACCTACATGACAACAACAGCAATAAACATTTCAAAGGTTTTGAAAAAGCAGTGGCGCATCTTGAAGCGAACGATATTATGGGTGGGTTAGAATCGAGTGTGGTGAGTTGATGACTCTGATGTTATAATATACAAAAAATATATAAACCATTAGAAAAAATTTAGAACTTGCTAATAAGTTAAAGAAAATATAAGAACACAATTATACCCAATACCCAAATCGCCAGCCCCACCACAAATAGTTCTATAAAAATTGTCAAGTCCGAGGCGCCAAAAACACTCCTATCTTTAAGATATCAAAGCTATTTATAATTTGTTTTGTCTAGAACCGTGTACCATTTACCCACAGTACGCCTCTGGGTCAAGTACCATAACCACAAGGTAACATCTTGATTTGATGATAAGAAACTGCCCATAAATTTATTTATTTAGAATGAAAATTTTTTCACGAATTAAAGCAGGAATAAATTAACCGATATCACTATCAACTCACCACACTCGATTCTAACCCGCCGATAATATCGTTCGCTTCAAGATGGCCACTGCTTTTTCAAAACCTTTGAAATTTTTATTGCTGTTGTTGTCAATGATCAATTTTTCATATAATTGTAAATTTCAACAGATGTAATTTGTAGTAGAGTTGAAGGAAGGGTACGAGTTTTCCAGTAGAATAATTTATCTGGTTGTGGGGCATCTTTCCCGCATAAATCTATTCATTAAAGATAGAAAATGTTTAATGACTTAAAGCAAGTGTCGGCTCTAGGTGAAGTAGCTCTTTTTTCAACAGATGTCGCTAGCGTCGAAATCAAAACAAGATGCTGAAGCTACATTTTGACCCAAAAGGCGGGACATAAAAGTATGCTTCGCGTTGATTGGTTCGTTTGTAAATTTGTCAATAAATTCAATTATAGTAATTGTTTACAATATATTTTATATAGGATATATAATTTAGGTTAAAGTTCACTAAGAAGAGTAAAAGTTGCCTAAATATAATACCCTATAATGGCTCTCTGACGACGACGTTATTGCTTCGCCATTTTGAATTTTAGCTTCCGTTCCCATTAATAGATGGCTCCACGCTCTCCACTTTTTGAAGATTCGGATAGATTCATGGCCATCTCTAATAACAGGGGCCTTTCCATAATACAGGTGGCAATGATAGAGCCAACAGTGGCTTTAAGTTATTAAAACCTAGAAGTATTTTTTTTAATCAACTTACCTTGGAAACACTTATGAACACCACTACCTAGCAAAATTTCAGGCTTGTTCTTTTTGGATTCCTTTGATATTGTAGTTGGAGCTTTTCTTTTACAAGAGCATTCCTCCAATAACCATTGCACATATCAAATTCTTCAAAAAATTGTAGAGCTTCCTCAAATTTTAACAAAATAGTTTTATGTGCTTTCCAACTTCTGTAGAAATAGAAGGCCGAACAACATCCACGTTTTCGTCAAGGCCTAGATTTTCATCATGATCTAAGTCCGGCAAACCGTAGTACCTGTTACCACTTACATGTAATATTGTCTCGTTTTCGCTCTTTTTTTTATTTAAATTTAATTCCTAAACTTGTGTATAACACTTTCAACGTTTTATTATAAGTTTCACTAAACATTCGTTATCCATGGTTAACATACGGAGAGAGATGGCGTCGTCTGCTTCAAAGAAACATTGGACCGTAAGCGCATGCGCGAAATAAAAAGCAAAAAGGTGTATTGGGGGATTTCCGTTCAAGTTTCAGGTTTTCAACGCCAGGTAGATACCTGTAGCAGAGGTGGGCAAATATTGTGAGCAAATTCCGAAATGAACGCTCAGCCGTTTTTAATTTGAGTGATCAAGGGAGCGAGTGCTCAATACAGGTGACGCTATTTTATTTTTCTTCAACTGAGCCAGCTCAGGCCAAGCGCCAAAACGTTATCTCAATCACTGATCGTTCACGGCGCGTTGAGCGAGGTCGGCCGATCGACGCGCTAGCATGCTCACTTCTGAGCGCCGCGTCGTCTAGCGGACAAATAGTTCGTTCATTAGAAAGCGCGGCTGCAAAGTCGAGAGAGATCTACCCGAGCGATTGAATTCATTTTTTAAGGCTGACGGATCTCAATCACGGTGAGCGACCCGATAGTTTGATCGACCACATCCGATAACTCGGCGGGGGGCCTACGTGTCAAAATTATTAATTTTTTCTCATTATAACATATTTTTTAATTGTTATAATCAGTGACGGGACGAATATTTGTCTTTAATTTTTCATCGATTTGTGCGTTCTAAAAATTAAATAAAAAGCGGAACAGAGGGTGCCCAATACTAACTGCAAAAATTACAAAATATTTTGAGTAATATAAAGGAATACGAAAAACAATTCGATAAAATAAATAATTAGACTTCCTAAGATCCATATCTATATGGCACTATTTTATTATAAAAGATATTGACCGACTAACCCCTTCTAGATTGAATGTTACCGTTGTAAGTAACAGGTTCATCAAAATCTGGGGTGCAAACATTTTTCTCTCGATATTAATTAATCCTGGTTTTATACTGGAAAATTATTTGGGTTTTTAGTCATTCTGCCGGATCTGTCACATCACCCCTTAAGAAACCCAATTTTTGTAAGAGTAGTTTTTATTGTTTACGGATCAAATCAGTGGCGTACATAAGGGGTCGGATTGGGGGGGGGGAGTAGTGTATCAAAACTGACGTCGTGAGTGCACACCACCGAAGGTCCGTATGATATTGCCCTACGCCAGCGTCCACAGCCCGGACAGGTGACAAATCGAACATGGGTAGTAACATGAATGTATTCATTTCAACCATGAATATCGAACTGCATTAATTAGTTTTGCCTCCGTCGCTATGATGGGAGGGGCTTAGTTATTATGACGGTTGTCACGCGCCAACGCTCAAAAATTGTATTGAAGCTTATTTCAAGGGCAACGTTTAGAAACTTGACTATCTTTTAGTCCGAAGGCTTAGGGCGAAATTAACTTTCTAAAAATTTAATACACATCTTTTTGATTGAACTAAAATAGGTGATAATATTAATAATAATTTCGTGTATTTATGATTATCAAGTAATTTGGATAGAGTACAGTTATTTTTCTAAGAATCACGAGTCATTTTCTTCGCCAGTTAAATCGCGCAATTCCGGAAACGCTTTGTGGATCAACTCAACGACAAACGCCTGTCTTCTGATTGGTTCAAATGATTACGTAAAACGCAGAAAGGCACCACCCATTCCAGCCCCAGATGGCAGAAAAGCCAGAAAGGGTATGATGTAGTTCGATATTCATCGTTGAAATGAATACATTCGTGGTACTAGTACCCTACTACTGATGGTCGCAACTGTGACGCAAGCCACTAAACCCAGCAGAAGGCGCAGCAATGGGTGGACCAATTCCCATTTCACTCACAGCAGTGGGAGTAAGAGTGGATGCTTTAGCAACTCCAGCCGACACCCTACTTTCATAGGTAGAGAGCCACACCCTTCAAAAAGAGCTCCTAAAGGGGAACGACGTGCACATAGCGGTCCACATAACCCGGCACAGCTGACACCGGAGATCCCGGTCTGCCCCAAAAAGCCGAGAAACAGGACCACTGCGCCTCATACGGAGGCCCGCCACCCCACAGCAGGCTACCCAATCCTCAGAGGCGGCCAGTTTGCACGGACCCTCTCCGTTAGCCTGAGCCCAGACTCAGTTTCCAGTCCATACCTGACCCAAGTCGGAGGTGGAGATAGGACCATTTCATCAGAGCTAACATCTCACAGTGCGCCACCGCCCTTTTGGGTTACAAGAGCTGGACCCCGACTACCCAGTAAAGCCACCAGTTATCGCACACTCTAATTCCTTAAGAGGGAGTAGCTGTTTTACCAAGTCTACCCGGATATTTTTCATGTTACAAACTAGACCTCAGTTTACCGACTATTCAAAACTTTGGGGGGAGCCTCCCACATCCCCTAAGGGACGCCTCTGGAAATAACGATTATAATATAATAATTTATTTTAAGGCGTTTACAATTATTGAAAGCCTTCAATATGTTTTCCCAATTCTAATACGTTAAGTCTAGCAGACTGCCCACAAAGTTGAAATGTCTGGTTTTATATATTAGCCTATATGGAGACTGGGCCGTCGTAAGACCTTTTGGGGCCCCGGGATAAATTATTTTTTAAGATCTTTGCGATCCCCAACGGTCAACCTATTGATGTCCGTTGTCTAAATTCAACTACACAATAATCAAAACCAAACTTTTAATTTTAAAAGTATAACATAGAGCTACTGATAATAAGATTTTTATGGCAGTGACTCTCTGTTAGGTCTTAGAAATTGTTGGTACCGTATGATACGCGATATGGCGATGAGTCAAATTACTTTAGACGTAACTAACAGATACATAATATTAAATGAGCGTAAATAATATTAACAAACAAACCCCTTATCCCTAGAGTAGAGGCTGTATGGCTGGATTTTCCGGGGCCCCAAAATTGGGTGGGGGCCCTGGGCTGTAGCCCATTAGCCCATTTAGCCCATGCCTTAAGACGGTACTGTATGGAGAGATTGTAGCGTTTCGTACGACTTATAAATAAGTGTGCCTAATATAAGTCTAAATTTCTACTGCTACAAAAGGTAATAAGATCCGGATGTTCGCCAGGCTTTCACTATTGGGGCCTGCGACTAAAAATAAATGTCTAGGGGTATGTTTAGCGATAGGAAATTATTAAACATATGAAGGTTGCCAAAGAAACGTTTAATTAAGAGGATAATAAACACTTATGATAGTAAATCCTATGACTAAGGTGCACCCAATATTTAAACAATTACCTAAGCTACCTTAAATCTATTAACATTTCCCGACAAATTAATAAGAAATTGATTCTAATGAAATTTAACTAAAATTAAGTAATTTAAGAATGAACCAACATTAATAAAATTTTACGACAGAATTAAGATAATTAAAGATTTAATATTATTTTATTAGTTGAAGTTCTCGATGGCTCGGTTGATTGAACAATTCAACGGAAAGCGAACACCACTGGAATCCGTCGCGTCTTGCAGGATCGCGACTGCTAAATTAATGACGCCGACGATGGATTTTATAAATCTGCGGAACACCTTAAGTTAGGCGTGGTCAAGACTTTTACCTGTTCATCGGAGATAACTTATTCTTAGCTGGAGCATGGCTCTTCTGACCTTCTCGAGTTCATCCCAAACCCATCGCACCTCGGTTTTCATTATCAGTCCCCTTCTTTCCGTTTTCCAGGAAAGAGGCTCTACGTTACGGCCTTTCCCGTTGGACCGGGGATTTCGGCCTATTGCGACACCATACCGATGTGTCTTATTCGCGCACTCGATCTCGGGTAAAACCACTTTTCTATTCATACACAATAACCCTACAGTCTATATACATATACATGTATACAACAGAATTCAAAAACGCTTGGCAACCTATATTTCTTAAGGGAATCTTAAAAGTATGCAAGGGGGGCGGGGGTGGCTCGTAGGCGAAAATAGAATAAGAAAGCCTGTCAACCCCAGAAAACCACCATTGCCACAGGAAATCGACGCACCTGGCCAGATAATCGCAAATTCTCCGAAAGGGCTAAACCCAAAACCTCTCTCCAAATGACCAGCATTTGGATAGAAATTAAATAGGCCTAGACCAATAGCTTTGAATATTTAATTTTGTCTGAATTTTACGTTACAATCCTTCCCTGGCTAATGTCTCATGCCCTCATGAGACCCAAAACAAAAAAGTTATGATAACTAACAAAAAGAAAATGGTTGCCTCAAATATGTACATAAACTAGAAATGGGAAAATGCATGGTGGAAAACACTAATTAACTAATATACAGAGACATCTCAAAAATTACAGTGCCCAAGGGTAAACTAAAATATAGGGGACTCAAGTCCAGAAATTAAAACTAAAGCTGTCGACAAATAATTTAAAAAATGTGAGGGTTTTTTTAAACAAAAACACACAAAAAATATTCAGCGTCTAACCCGCCCTGTATTAGGATCCCGTGGTCTTAAACTACGACCACCAAAATTACTAGGAGCAGTCAGCTCCTCCCCTGGCTTATCCGTTCCTTGAGGTTGTGAAATAAAATCTGATTCATTTAACTTGTGGCTCGCTCTCTCAACATAAGGTTTTAAATCCCTAATATGGAAAGTACCGGTCAACTGCTTTTCATTTAGCGTTTCTAAAACTTTTGAGACACACGAAATGGGCCTATAAAACGAGGTCCTTTTAAATCAAGTGATATCACATCCCATGGGTCTGGTATGTCGCTTGCCTTCATAAGCCCTGGCGGAACTTGATTGGACGGCTTATGGGTTTGGCATACGGTCGCCGTCGAGCTGAGGATATGGCGGAGGACCACCCGCTGGTTAGTCGGAGTACAAACACCTCTTATTTCCTTGGGGAAAAGGGCGATATAAAACCTTACGAAGGTACTTTTTGAACTCTATACCAAGTGACGTGTAGGCCGTGTCCACTTAAGTGTCGCGTTCGTACGTGGGCTTGCAAACCAAACGTTCCAATTACAATATCAACTAAATTCTGCGCCAAAGAAATGCGGGGGTAATTCGTTTTCACTGGAACTTTATTGTTTTTTACCTACAATCCCTAAGGTATTTGTTTCTATTGATATAAAATAGCTGTTTTTGGGAAAATAATATGATGTAAAAATTATGGCATGTTATCATGTTTAAAATGAATATTTGCGGTTTTTAAAACTATTTGGATTAAGTTTTTCTTACAAATGACCTAATTGCCTTTACGGCATTATTTACTTTTTCAAGTAACAGTCTTCTGACGGATTTTGTATTATTAAGCCCACTCTTTATAAAGTGTTAATTGATGTTTTGTGTATGGTAAGTTGAGTTTCTTTTATTAGTGCTTTTACTGTTTAATGTAGTATTGGATGTGGTTTTATAACACTAATTTTCTCAATTGGTTTTTACAGATTTATGTCATTTGCCAAACTAAAACAGAACCATTTCCGTTTCATCTTTTTATTAACTTACAAAATCAACCAAATTTAGCTAATTATTTCCCGTTCAAATAGTTTATATTTTTATTTATGAACACACTATCAATAATTACTTCTAATGGCTCATTGTTTATGGAAGTACTAGCTTTAATACCCGGCTTCGCCCGAAGTCTTAGTTTTAAGATCTGATTTTTATACGTAAGAAAGGTAAACGTTGTAGCAAAAACGCAAAACGCGTAGCAAAAACGTAACACACGTAACACGCGTAGCAAAACGTCCTACTACTTAAAAATCCCAACTAAACCTCCCCTTCTACCAAGTCCCTTTCTTTAATACTAACCCGTTAAAAAGTTTAAAGGTCGGGACGGGCGCAAGGAACTCAAGAGTGGAAAACAAACTGGGTGACGTTTTAAAACAAATATCGGCGCGGCGTGACCACGCGACATTTTAAATATAAATCCGAAATTTAGATAAGGGAAGTAAAGAGGTGCAAGTCAGAACCAGCGGGGAGTCTAGTATCCACTATTAGGGTATCCGTAATGGAGGATGGGGCTGAAAGGTGGAAAACCAAACATGGACGCGCCCAGGAAAATACCGCCGAGACCAACCGGGAAAATAGATAAGAGAAGCAAAGAGGTGAAAGTCCAAAGTCAAGTAAATAAATATATAGTAATTTATTACTATTTGGAATTAGGCGCGTTTAGTTAGAAATCAGGCCCTTAACATTGAGTTAAAATTTCAAAGCTCTAGAGCTAACCATTCTCAACTTTTTAGGAACATGACAACGGATTGCCATGGCGGTGCAGAGAGGCAATGTGGCCTCAGTAATAAACGCTTTCCGTCCGGACGCCTCACTCCGTGATTGTTTGTACTCCCCAATGTACCTTGCACCTACCCAATGCATTCCAATTCAGTGGTCTACTTTTCTCGAGCTTTTTGCATATCTCGACACAGGTGGTCTCCATGACATTGAGGCGGCCGTTCGAACATTTCGACATTAGAACTGAGGAGGGCCTAATCTTTCACGCGCTACCTAAGGTACTTGCCGCAATAGGGTAGAAATATTGCGCAAAATAAATTATTCCTAAAAAATTTGTTCTTCTGAAATATATTTTTCACTTTTTTCCAAGATGAGTGAAACTACATTGTTAAGTTCTGAATGTAAACGAGAGTTAATCGGTTGAAACCTCGAAAACAAATTTAATTATAAATCCTATATTAACAAACTATATACTAGGTTAGTATTGTTATTTCACAATTCGTATATTTATATTCACATTTTTAACTATACATACTTAGTCAACAATATTATAGATATATGTTTTCACTCGTTCGAAAGAATAGCCGAACGAACATACTCTTCCGAAAATCAGAAGCTAGTTTTCAATTTTAATAATATCGTTACTACTTAACGTCGTAGAGAGAATGACCAGTTTCTATCGTCTTATCCGGAACTGGCGCTAAGACTTATACTCTGCTATGGTATTGAGAACTTGATAATAATAATGTTTTCTTGCTCCATTATAATAGATTTTACACTCTAATAGCACCGTCCAAAACAGTGTAAAT